>NC_134108.1:73635454-73938484 GCF_040939455.1 Microcebus murinus
CTCATTGAGAGGGTTGTGCGGGAGGTGGATATGTGTGTAGGGATGGGCTCAGTGGATGCATTTGTTCAGGGACATGGAAGTTTTTGAAATTGGACATTCTGGAAGCAAGAGGATTAGTGCCCCTGAGGTCCCAGTGCCACAGGCTAGGTGGGGCTTGGAGGGAAGCTCCATCTGGGATGCGCCCCAAATGGAGCCCGGGACAGTGAAGATGTATAGTGCCCATGACCCACTGAGAGACTCACCATGTTCTGGGCACCAAATAAGCCTTCCAGATTTTTATGTGAACCCAAGGAGGAGGCGAGGACATAAATAAGATTAAATGTCTTGCCAATTCAATGGCATTAGGGGGACGGCAGCCAGATTTAATTTGAAGAAAATAGATATATCTTGCCCATTTGACTTTGAGTAAATGCCACACCCAGTACACAAATTGCTGGCTCATAACACATGATCCACATGTATTGGTATTTGTGGTCTCAAAGCAAGTTCTGCCCCTAGCACGGCCCTGTGCTCACATGGGAGGGTGGGCCTGGGCTTCCGTGCAGGGCTCGCCCTGCCCAACCGTGTAGGCCAGGCTGGTACCTGGGGGCTGAACTCCTGTCAGACCATGAGGAAAGCATTGCTTTTTCTCATTTTCTAATGTGCACACACACAATGCATGCACAACATGACACCCTACGAATAAACTATACTTTAGACATTTTCCTGCCCACTTCCACGTGGTTTCTACTTTTCACTGCTATAACAAATACCCTCATGCCTTTCTCCTGCATATGTCCATTCTTTTGAATTAGATCCCTGAAATTTCCCCTTGGCTTTTTCTCATAGAAATTCTGTCAATTGCAGGTGAGTTCAGAAACAACTTTTTTTTTTTCCAGTATGCAAAGACTTCTGAGAGTGTTCAGGCCATCACCCAAAGGTGTTAATTAGCCCATGCAGGCTGTTTTTCTCTAATTTCTAGCTGAGATATACTGTCCTGAGGTAATGGAAGAAAAATTAGAGGAGAATGAGTTGGGAATTTCTAAGGTAGGTACGTTTGGAGTGGGGAGGGGTGAGGACGGGGTGAAATGCCCAGTGACTTAAATCTCAAAAAGACTTTGATTTCCTAAGGATTGAGTATGGGGATGTTAGAAGATAGAAACTTGTGAAGGATTCGTTTGTATCTCAAAATTATAGCTCAGTTCAAGCCTACTTCCCACTAAGAAAGAAGGGGGAAAACATCCACTCTCTTTTCCCTCTTCCATTTTTCTCTCCCATATTGGCGCCTGGCCCCTTCCTGTCAATGAGACTCAAGGTTCCGGCTGCTGTGTATGTGTTAAGCCTCAGTCTGGGTTAAACAGACTTTGGGAAGATCACGTGTAAACTTAAGTGCCATTGCAGCATTGTTTCTATAGAAAATGGGTTTCTCTTTCCAAACAATTGATTTCAGTAGATGCTTTTGCTTCCTAACCACTTATCAGGAGAGGCCTGTCTGTGGTTATAAAGCTCAAATTTGAAGAACTCCAGCTATCTTAGCACAATTAAAATGGCTGAGCTTGAGAAGAAACCATGTTCTTCAATTTCTATGAGATCCTCCTATATGTATTTACTGCAATTTCTGTGTTGGGGTGATTTGGTGTCATTTTAAAAGCTAGACTGTAACACTGTAATCTTTCCTGTCTGTCTTCTTCCCCCCCCCCCCTCAAAATGAGGTGAGCCTCCAGGGCAGCTCCTCAGAAAAGGGCTTGAGAGGCACAGTGAGCGCTCTGAGGCCACCCTGGCTGGCAGGAGGCCAAGGGAGGGGGCTTGCACTGCCAGCTGTGGGGAACTGTTAAATTCCTGACCTAGTTTTTGAAAATATTCAAGGAGAAAGCAGGGACACAAATAGTAGCTCTAATCCAGTTCAATGAGACCACGTTCCTCTTTTCATTTCACTTTAGCCGCATTTGTTTGAGCAGCAGGTGAAGCGCCTTTCAAAAGACTGTCATCTCCAAGGGAAGTCATCTGTTTTACATTAATTGTCCATTAGTCTCCAAGCCTCCATCCATTAAAGTCCTCAGCCACTCATTACGTATATTGTGCGGGAGTCCTGCTGTCAGCTTTCCAGTGCAGAGCTGTTTTTCTGCATCTGACTTAATTGCTCTAAGTGCTTGTTCCTTTGAGAGAGCCTATCGCGTACCAATTAATGCTAACTTTCTTTCCTTGCTAGGGTGGGCAGATAAACCACGGTGAGGACAGTTCAGCTGCTATTTACTCTAATTTATTAGAGACCTTTGTACCGTAAGCTCACATAGTGGCTATTTTATATCTATACTGCTCTGTTTGCCTGATGACTTCTAGATAATGTTTTGAATAGTCTTATTTTCTATAGTGAAAATGCTCTATACATTTAGAATCCATCGATGTGATTGTGATAAAAGGTTTAAATTATGTTTGCTGCTGATTAGTTTAAGCATGTAATTTTTAAATGCATGTGGTACAACGAACAACAGCTTGGATGAAATTGACTTTGTTGATGGAAAAATTAAGCTTTCATCCTTTTAAATTATAGCTCGAGGGGTGGCAGTACAATAGTTTAATTACTGTAGCATCCTAGTATCCTTGTTAGAACTGACTCACCTACCTTTAGTTCCACGGCTGCTTTTTTGAAAAAACACATTTAAATGGAGGAAGAGAAAAAAATCATTAAGATAATCAATCTTAGAGTAGCTTTTAAAAATTTTTGATTAGCAAGGAGGCAAATGAAACAATCATGTGGGACTCACAGGAACATATTAGCAGATTATCTTCAACTCTTTATAAAAGGATTAGAAAAAAACAATTTTGATTTATTGCTTTTATAAATTCTACCACATTCCCACTTATAATATTGAATTTTACATACTTTATTAGCATGAAAAATAGCCACTCAATTAATATAAATTTCTTTCAAGATACCATGGTAATATATCTACAAATTTAGATTCTAAATAATGACTGCTGATATTGACTGAATTTATTACAGGTTTTAAAATTTTTACCAGAGTTTAGTTCTGTCTTATAACTGAGTTTGTTAATAAATGGCCATGTTAATATATGGTAATTACTTGTATATTGATTTGCTTGATTATATCTAAACGACACTGCTCCCCCCTCCAAAAAAAAATAAACCCCAAAACAAATGCATCCAGACTGATTTGAATTGCAGGATATAATGGAAATTGAAGACAGACTTTTGTGTTTCTTATTTCCTGAGGATTGTTACGAAAACATCCACTTTTGCCATAAACAAACTATTTGGAACAAAAATAGCAGCCACCCTGGGAGACATTTACATTAGGTGAAGGCTGCCTCTGGGGCCCTCTGCCTTCCTCCAAGGCATCCCTAACCTAGCAGTACCCCCTCCTGCACTTCATTCTCTCCCCTACATTTGGAGGCCAATCCTGAATCTCAGATCGAATAGACTTGGTCGGGAACAAGGTATTAGCAAAGACAGCTATTAAGATTTAGGATTTTGACCCTTGTAGAGGGTTATCATTTTCTTCATCTTCATTAGCTCCATCCTCATCTTCAATCTACATTTTTGACAGCAAAATGTACAGAGCATGAGGAGCCTCTCAAAAGAGTACCCCCCTTCCCAAAATGATGACCTTCATGTTCTTGATGAGTTAACGTCCCCAGATTAATTCTACAGGTATAGTTTTTGCATCATGGGCATAAAAGTGGCCTCGTCCATCTTTACAGAGGGAAATTCTTTATCACCCCCAAGTTACAGATTAGTTTGTTTCTAGAAAATTCCTTCAATACTCCACCTCATCTGTAGAATATCCTTTAAAAATCCAATCGTCTTTTTTTCTCAACAGTTTTCAGGAAGAGAGCTTAGGAAACTACTAAAATAGAGTCTAACAAATTCAAAGACATATATTAGGGACTAAATAACCTCATATGTATCCCCTTGCCCTTCGGGATGCACATACATAGCTACACATTCCATTGGCCATCAGAACAATGACATTATCACTCATCATGAAGCCTCTGGAAAACCCACGGTTTGCTTGTGAAAGAGTGAAAGTAAAATGCTGGATTACATCATAATATTATTATAAATTGACCTTGCGGATCTGAAAAGGTCTCAAGCACCCCTAGAAAACACCAGACCATATTCTGAGAACCAGAGTTTTTATCTTTTCCCTGTTTCACATTGCATTAGATTTCATTAAGCCAACTCAAATAAGTTTATGAACTATATGAGATAAACATTTTTAAAAAATGAAAACAAGCAAAATACTAGCTATGCGATCATCCTGCAGGTGCTTCATCACCTCCTCTGCTCAGCTCTGTGCCAGGGGGGCTGACCTGTGCAGACTGTGTCACCAGGCTCCGCACCTGCTGTCGTACAGAGGGTCTGGCTAGTGGGCTGCACCACTGGGATATGGGACGACAGAAGGGAAGAGAAGTTGAGATCATGTATTTATCCCCCTCTTCCCTATCACGTTATAGTTCTGACAGGCAGCTCCTCTTCTGTGGCTCCAGCTCTCAGCTTGGAGGTTCCTTCTCTTTCCCATTTCTGTTTGTTTGTTTGTTTGTTTTTAGAGACAGCATCTTGTTCTGTCATCCAGGCTGGAATGCAGTGCAGAGATCATAGCTCACTGCAGCCTCAAACTCCTAGGTTCAAGTGATCCTCCTGCCCCAGCCTCCTGAGTAGCTGGGACTACAGGCATGCGCCACCACATCAGGTTAGTATTAATTTTTGTAGAGATGAGGGTCTCACTATGTTGTCCAAGCTGGTCTCAAACTCCTGGCCTCAAGCAATCCTGCCACTTTGGCTTCCCAAAGTCCTGGGATAACAGATGTGAGCCATTGTGCCCGGCCTCTTTCCTCTTTAGCTTTGCAGTGGCAATCAATGGCTTCTTGCAGCTGTGATTCCCTGGGTATCTCACCAGACTTTGTTGGCTTCCCTAATTCAGCCCACATTAAGGTCATTGCTTTATGTTTGTTTGTTTTTTAGATTTTAAGCTCTTGATTATTCCATCTATTTCTTGAGGGATCCTGGCTAATGGGATAGCCTCAGGCAAGTCCCTTCAGCTAACAGGTCCTCAGTTTATTTAGCTGTAAAATGAAAGAGCCAGAGCAGCCTTCCCCAGAGTGGTTTCTACACATCAGTCTCACCATATTCCATTTTGTACTCTGTGGTCAAATATGTTTGAGAAACACTAAATATAATGTCCCCTTTTGGAAAGCCACAATTTGTGGCACTATATCAAAAGCTCTGAGAGGTCCTAAAGTAGATATGCTTGTTTTACTTTGTTTAACCCTTTGCACTCGGATGTCGAGTGTGGATAATGTCAAGTGGATAATGAGAAAAAAGCAAGCGAGTGCAAAGGGTTAACCCAGCATTTTCCCAACATAGTTAACTATGGGACCACTGGGGTTTCTTGCAGAAAACTCAATAACATCTAGAAAACACCACACCAGATCATTTCCGGGTCTGCCAGGCCTAGAATTGTCTCATCTATGGAAAGGTCTCTGCATGCATATTATGGATGGTGGGAATATTTTCAGATTGCTTCTCAATCCTGAAACCTCAAATTTCCCACTCATGGGGCTCAGCTCACTCTAAGCACAATCATGAAATTCTAGGACCTCTATGCAATGTTGAGCTTCTCTTCTGAACCTGTTTTTGTCTTGGTAAAGAAGCATTCCTCTCATTAAAATCAAGACTGAAAGTAGAATCCCAGAAATAGCTGAATGAAAATTTATCTAGAGAACAACTGAATCCAAGCACAGTTGAGCGTGGTATACAAAATAAAGTGTGAGTCCTACAGAAACTCCCCAAAGGTCTATGGTTGTCATGAACAACATGGATTCTGGCAAGTCTAGGGTCCCTCCTGGCTTCCTGTTATAAGAAGTAACTACCTTTTTGATCAGTTTCCAGAGAAACCAGTATACACCTCCCCTCCTTATTTCCTATTGCCAAAGCCCCAGGATCAGGCGCCCATCCCACTCCACCACGACTCAAAGCAGGGGACCTATCCCAGCTGCAGGGTTAAATCCTGGCTGAACTAAGCCAATTGCTATGGCCGTATTCTCCTTCCAATGATAGGTTTAGGATGGGCTGGTGACCCACTGCTAGCCAATGGGGCACGTCAGAGTAGTGGAATGCTGGAGGGATTTAGGAGAAAGTTTTCTCTGTTTCTAAAGACACAAACACCAGAAACCATGCTTCTTTTTGGTACCCAATGTTCCCTTGGGAATGCTGC
Organism: Microcebus murinus; assembly: GCF_040939455.1. Taxonomy (NCBI): domain Eukaryota; kingdom Metazoa; phylum Chordata; class Mammalia; order Primates; family Cheirogaleidae; genus Microcebus; species Microcebus murinus. The sequence continues at coordinate 73,641,673 of NC_134108.1, forward strand.
AGCCATCTTGCTTCAGGAAAATAGCCTGAAAATAGAACTGAGGCTAAGGACAGCAGAGCAGAGGATGGGAAAGGCTGGGTGGTTGGCATCACTGAGCCTCTGACTGTGCATATGTTCCATTCCATGGACTTTTAGCCAGTTCAGGTCAGTGTTTTCGGTCTCTTGAAGCCCAAATCCTTCCAACTGACAGATACCTCCTTTAACGGAACTATTCCTGACCATTATTTTCATCCTCGAATCCTCCCCAGATCCACCTTGTGCAGGAAGCAACAGAAAATTAAACACACCACTTTTTTCTGGCTGTTGTTCACAGGCTTCCCTCCTCCTGTGCCCCAGGCCTTCAGCGAGGATGCTGCCCTGCTGGATGTCATATAAGAGCAGCTCGGGATGCAGCTGTGGACCACAGCACACGTCCATGAAGCCCTTCCACTGAGCATTTGCCTGGAAGAAGAATTTGGAAAGAGAGGAGATCTCCTAGTGATTTTCTTTCCTCTGAAAGTTTTCCTGATTCAATCTTCCCTCGGCACACGCTTTTAGTTAGTTATTGTGTTTACGTATACATTTTATGTATCCATGGTTATTATTATATCTCTATCTTATTTGCGACTATTTAAAGGTGGGGACTTTATCTTTATGTGTGTCCTTATACCCATCACTCTGCGATGGTAGTTGTGTGCGTTCAGTAAGTACTTTCTCACCGACTCATGTCTCTACCTGTATGATAAGGAAAGGGAGCCATGAGAAAAATGAATCCTTTGCCCATGTATCAGTCAGGGTTTGATCACAAAATAGAAACCATTCTAGGTTGTTTGATTAGAGAGAGGGAGATTTGACAGAGGAATTGAGGCTTCCACGACCATTAGAAGGGCTGGGTAAATAAAAGTCAAAGGTTGCTGTTAGAGTGTCTGGAAGTACAGCGATCTCAAGGGAAGTTGGAGCTGCTGATGTGATCAAGTTGCCCATAGTGGGTGTTTCTCAGGAAGACTTCGAGAAGCCAAGGATCTGGGTAACTGCCTGTAGCTGGCGCCCAAGAAAAATGGCTTCTCCTTTACTGCCTCAGACATCTCACGGGGGGGCCTCTCACTGGCCATATCTAACCTGGAGGCTTATGGGAAAAGAACTGGAAAATGAGGTCCCCTGTTTTCCTCTAAGGCACAGAAAAGAAGGGGGGTAGATATATCACAATGAGGATGATTAATCAACAGACCACCCAGAACTACCTCCCTATATATTAATGGAAAATAAAATCAAAACAAAACCAAAGAGTATTTGATAAATAAACATCTTTATGCCAAGGACAAGATCACTCTGGCAAAAAGCATTTGTCATTCAGTTAATTGGTGAGTGTCTGCTATGCAGAAGTGCAGGCTTTTTTTTTTTTTTTTTTTTTTTTTTTTTGAGACAGAGTCTCGCTTTGTTGTCCAGGCTAGAGTGAGTGCCGTGGCGTCAGCCTAGCTCACAGCAACCTCAAACTCCTGGGCTTGAGTGATCCTTCTGCCTCAGCCTCCCGAGTAGCTGGGACTACAGGCATGCGCCACCATGCCCGGCTAATTTTTTTTTATATATATATCAGTTGGCCAATTAATTTCTTTCTATTTATAGTAGAGACGGGGTCTCGCTCTTGCTCAGGCTGGTTTTGAACTCCTGACCTTGAGCAATCCGCCCGCCTCGGCCTCCCAAGAGCTAGGATTACAGGCGTGAGCCACAGCGCCCGGCCTTTTTTTTTCTATTACATTATTTCTTGCTCAAAACTCACTCAGGCGCCTGGGATATGATGCTTGAGCCAGATATAGCAGCTTTGATCTCACTGGCAGTTTCTTTAGAAGCCTGAGATCTGGAGCGGTTTTCTGAAATCTTCAGCTCTAAAAGCTGACAGAGTTCAGTAAAAACCTACACATTTGCTTGCAGCAGTCTCAAGTACATCGTAAAATGACAGAAATGATTTCAACCAAGAAATGAGCAATTTTCCTCCTCTTGATTCAAGCAGGAAGAAATAGCTTTGGAGGAAAGCGGCAATGTTTCTAAATTTGCACACACAGCCACACCTGCACAGTTTGCTCCTAATAATCACCACATTTACAGCTAACCTGGTTTTCTGAAATGGACCTGGGGTGAAGGGAGAAAGAACAGCTAATTGACCGGAAACTACATGCAGCTAGACAAAAGCCTTTGTGTTATAAATCAAAGACTATCATGTTTCCAGGGGAAGCTGGATGCTCTGGTTAAGAAGAGAGACCCAGTTATGGACCCAGCCTACCAAGGACCTCCAGAGAGAAACCTGTAAGTCTCTTCGGTGCAAGCGTTCTAGGACTTCTAGGTTCTTGCAATTTCTACAGCAAACACACCAACACAAGAAAGCACAGGGAAAGTGCCAAAGTAAAGGAATATAAAGTTTGGGGTCAATTATTTGTCCTTAGCCCTCTCACACACCAGCGTAGGTAAGTGAAAAAGGACCATCCATGTGTGTATGTGGAAGGCAGTAGTAGGCTTAGAGGCTGCTAAGGACAGTCTACTTAGTAAATGAGGCCAAAAATATAGCTCTGCAGGCAACAAGCTTGAGGGAGCAACAGCCCCGCCACCCCAAAGCTGGGACTGGCCTATTGAGACCTGGCATTTACAGCACATGCCTCACTGCATCTTTGAGCGAGACTTTTCTCACATCAGCACGTCCTGCTCACTTCTGTTTGTTGTCACCAGTGTGACTTCTCTATTGCCTTCTTCTAGGGCTAGGGGCAAGCTACCTCCTGGTGTTTGAGGCTTGGGTCTGTCTTTGCACCTATGGTCCCTAAGAGGTGCTGTCCTAATTTGGCTCACACAGAGTGACTCAGGCATCCTGCAACACCCCCTGTACACTCAGCTAATTGCACTCATTGTCCTCAGAGTTCATCTGTTTACATTAGCATGCTGGTGCTCACACTGCAAGGTGATGCAGATGGAAATGGGTTCATCAGGGTTTTCAGTTAAGTGCTTTCTGCCTGTGACATGATTTTCTCTCTTTTAAATAGAAAGAAGCAAGGGTACCTAAAAGCATATGCCTCAGTACTTAAGGGGAAAAAGTCTGAGTTAGGTAAGTAGACTTCCTGTAAGCAAAAATTAGTATAATGACAAGCATGACTGTATGGTGTATTCAGAATTTTAATGTGTGATAAATCATGTGTGTCATTCTTTGAAAGTATACATGTTAGGGCTTCATATGCTAAAAGAGGCCACCCTATCCAAATAATACTTTAGGCTTTCAGCATACTTATAAAATGTTCACTTAGGGGGAAGTAGGAAATATGCCCAAACAAAAAAAAAAGAGAGAGAGAGAGAGAGAAAGAAAGATTTGCTTTTGAGCAAAAGAATAACAATACAATGAACTGTTACAGAGTTTGCAAAGTAAATATTTTATAGTGATTATTAATGCTTTGTATTGCCATTATTGGTTTAACTTTTAAAGATATTGCTATGAAAATAGTCATAAACATGAATTTTATGTTATAGTTTATTTTTTATCTTCACATCTGGCAATTGATATATACTGTGTGCTCTGCAGTGATATTAAGTTCAGGGTTTTTGATGAAGGCCCCAAATGAGTGGCAAATCTAACAGCATAAAGATTGTTCAGTGAACACGGGATGGCCTCATAACTGTCTCCTGCCCATGCAAATATGGGCCATCAACCCATGAAAATAAGAAAACAAAGGATGGTGACTAGCACAGTGCAAAGACAATTGGGCTATTTGTAAAGCAACCATGCACACCTATTCTAGGAGCATCATCTCTGTATACTCAGGATAATGCAAAAGGCATTGATCAAAGTAAAATGATCACAAGAAAAGGGAGGCTGTGTGTCTGTTCAGCTTCTTCAGTAACCACTCAGGAGTCAAACCTACGTTCTGGGAGCCTGGCTGCCGTCTACAGAGTGCTGTCGCCGTAACGTGCCCGGTGCTATGCTGAATGTTCTGAGGTGCCCAGGGCACCCTTGCAACAAACCGAGTAGTCGTTAAAGAGAACTCGGGTGGCCAGGGCTTGCATACCGGCCCCACCAAGTGTTCCTGTGTGACTTTAAGCACATTATGCATCCTCTCTGCTCTTCAGTTTTCCTCACTTGTAAAAGGGGAATGATAGTAATAACTCGGGCGTTAGTATATGTAAAATGATTAGTGCAAAGCTTTGCACATGGTAAACACTCGGCACATCAAATGTCCTTACTACCTTGTCTGTGAATTACCCCTGCCTGCAGGAGCTTACAATCTGCTTGAGGAGAGAAACCCCATGGATCAGTCTGAGAACAATTAAGACTTACTACAGACCACAAAATCCAGAAGAATTAAGGAAAACAAGAGAGAAATGAGAGTTTGAGCTGTTTAGAGCAATCTTTGTGGAGAGAGTGGGATTTGGCTGGAGCTGTAGAGAAGAGAAGGAAGATAAGAGACAGAAAAGAGGAGGATGGGCACTCTGTCTGGTAAGGTCAAGGAGAAGTCAAGGCCCAGAGATGGCAATGACTGTTGCGGGCAGGGATGGGGACAAAAGCAGTCTTCGAGGAGTAGTTAGGAATAAATGATAACCCAGGGAGATGGAGAAACGGACACCAGGGTTACTATACCCAGCGGGCCACAGACTCAAAAGGATGCTGTGGTCCTCAAAGTGTGGGCTCAGGCCAGAAGCATCAGCATCACTTGGAAATTTTTCAGAAATGAAAATTCTTAGGCTCTTCTTCAGACCTACTTGGAGAGGCTGGGGGGAATCGCAGTCCAGGGGATTCTGATACACAATGAAATCTGAGGTCCATTGGTGTAGGGCATGAAGAAGGCCCCTGTTCTCACTTCATTCTTCCTGCCCAGGTGGATGCCCCGTCCCACTGGCAGCCCCAGCAAAGGCTACTTGGGGTCTGCACCTCAAACACATTTCCTTCAGCCTAAAAGAAAACTTCTAAAGCATGAGCAGCGAAACTGGAGAGTGGATCCCTCGTCACATCTCAGGTGACTTTCAAATGCCCTAACCTAGCACCTGCCACTGCCATCTGGGAGAGAGTTAGCTTCCTTAGAGGTGTTGGGGTTAGGGTCTTGGGCAGTGGAGAAGTGGATGAAGAATTTTGACTGATGGTTGGGACACAGCAGTTAGTAAGTATTTCATTGTATTTCAAGGGTCTATTTAAGAAACTTTAATATAGGAGATATTGGAATGATTTAGATCTTTTCCAAAATACAAGGAGGCTATAATATAGCCCTTAACCCGAAGTAATCCATTTAAGAAATTGATACTCCTGTGATGGTTTTCTGAAACAATCCAATCCCATCAGCCTCACAAAGACCCTTGCATTATCACTGGCTGATAGAGCTTTTTAGTTTTTATTAAACGATGGGCTCGTGCAGGTGGCCATTTGGAGGATAGAGTACGCTATTTGCTGTTAAGAGCTAACAAATGGCCCTTTGATATAAAAAGGAGCATTTGTGAGAGGTGGAGATCACATGACTTCCCTCGGGAAGGAGCTCGAACATCTCCTCTAAGTGCGGTTGCACACTTAATCTGAAAATGTAGATGATGAAATGGGCGAATTACATTTCCTGGTTTCCTTAATTTACCTTATCAAATTATTCCATTGGTGCTTAAAACTCAGAGACAAGCCTAAATTCATTCAAGAGTCTCCTCTTCTGAAATAATTCCAGAGTGTGTTAAATTGAAATTTTTTTTCGTTCTGATATATACAGTAAGCCTCATCTTAGCCATAGTTGCCTTTCAGAGGTGTACAAAGACAGGTGGAGCCGGGGAGGCAGAAGACAGAGCACTGGGCAGCCGTACTTAGACTCCTAAATTCCCATTTCCATCAACTGCGTAGGCGTAGAAAATTAGTTTATTATGTGTAGCTGCAAACCATTCGTCCAAAAGCCTAGAGGGAACCACGGGCGTCTCTGCGCTCCTTTGCCCAGCAGCCGTCCGTTTCTGCAGCATTGGAAATCTATACACATTGACAAACAAGAAATTAAAGCAGCGATGTGAAACTGGCCTCTGAAACACCTCTCTTTCAATTTAAAACGCATTGCCTAACGGAGGGGGTAGAATGGGAAGTTGTCATTTGCTGGTTAATAAAAATTCCCACTAATGTTATGTAAACTGAAGCTCATTAGCCAGGACATATTTTTCTTTTCAGAGCTGAGATGATGAGGAAGAGGAGAAAAAGAAGACAAAGCCTTTTTGAACAGAGTGTTGTTCACTTATGTTCATCAGATCCAATCAAGCTCCCAATCCTGTCATGTCAACCCTGGCACCGCCACTCTTATATAACAATGACGATAATTTTTGCTTTATCTTCTTAACGTAATCCTGGTGCAGACCCTCATCAACTGCTCCAAGATCACTGCGACAGTCAACTAACCCGTCTTCCAGCTACTGGTCTTGCCTTGTCCCCATTGCATGCAGCATGCCCTTACCCGGTCAGTTTTCCTAACAGTTTCAGGGGCTCCCTACTGAGTGTGTACCGTTGTTTACATAAACATGTATGTAATATTTACATATATGATAAACTCTCCACAATGACTTTGATGGCCCTTCCTAAGAAGGCCTCACTCTATATTGCTAACCCTCAATTATATTGCTGCCCCTTGACTTGGCTGTGTATAGTGTTTCCAGATTAAACTATGTTCATCCCCAGAGTCAGATCTCTTGCAGCGCCTCCTCTGCCCCACCTCACAGCCTATGAATGAGCCAGATCAGAAGACTTGAAGGTCAAACAGAACTTCTGGTTCATGCTACAGTCTTGCCCATGCTGTTACCTCTCTTGGCTTATGCCAGTGTCAGCCTGGAAAATACCTCACTCATTTACAACTTGGCTCACTCACATAGGAGAGGAAAAATATCTTTTGCTTTGAACTTCCTAAATTCATAGCCAGGGCACCTGTAACAAAAGACAGATTAGCAAAAGAAGAGCATACAAACTTATTTAATATAAGTTTTATGCAACATGAGAGTCTTCAAAAGGAAATGAAGACCTGAAGAAACAGTTAAATATGAGGTTTTTTTTGTTTTTATTTATTTATTTTTTTGAGACAGAGTCTCACTGTGTTGCCCAGGCTAGAGTGAGTGCCGTGGCGTCAGCCTAGCTCACAGCAACCTCAATCTCCTGGGCTCAAGCAATCCTCCTGCCTCAGCCTCCCGAGTAGCTGGGACTACAGGCATGCACACCATGCCCGGCTAATTTTTTTCTATATATATTAGTTGGCCAATTAATTTATTTCTATTTATAGTAGAGACGGGGTCTCGCTCTTGCTCAGGCTGGTTTTGAACTCCTGACCTCGAGCAATCCGCCCGCCTCGGCCTACCAGAGTGCTAGGATTACAGGCGTGAGCCACCGCGCCCAGCCTCATGTTTTTAATTTGAATTTCTCTAATGATTAATGATGTTGAGTATCTTTTCAAATATAAGGTTTTTTAATAGTAGGTTTGATGAAGAGTGGACAGTCCTATAGAAACATAACGGGACAAAGAGGTTGAGGTACTGTGTTTCCCCGAAAATAAGACCTACCCATAAAATAAGCCCTAGCAGGATTTCTAAGCATTTGCACAATATAAGCCCTACCCCCAAAATAAGACCTAGTGATGAGCGTGGCTACGCAGCGTATCTGCACAACCCATGCATCTCGCCACGGAGTGGTAAAGAAGACAAGCAGCCCTTCTCATCTGCCCCATGAGAGCTCTATTGCTCCACATGAGAGATTGGGGCCAATGGTTCTAAAAGAAATAGAGTTGCAAGAAATTCAGGATGGAATTCAGGGTTTGGAGAGTTATGATGATGTTGCAGAAGAAGACAAGTTAACTATATTTGAATAAATGTAGATTGTTGTACCGTACTTAAAAAAAAAATAACACATCCCCTGAAAATAAGCCCTAGGGTGTCTTCTTGAGGAGAAATAAATATAAGACCCTGTCTTATTTTCGTGGAAACACAGTATGTGCAGAAAACTGGAGGAAACTTAGCAAGGCCTGTTTGCTTGGATTCCTCACTGTGTCCTTGGGTTTTCTGAGACAAGGATGTTTCTTTCCTCCAGTATAGGGAGGGAACCTCTCACCTGAGGGTCTTACGACCTGCTTTAGAGGAAAAGGGCAGGGGAGGTCAGAGAGATCTTCCTGCTTCTGCAAATTCCTTCAGTTTAAGTTATCCAATATGCCCAGGGGCCATATGTGGAGTAGTGTGTCCTGAACTTTACCAGGCATCACCTCTTCTAAGTGTCTTTCCAAGGCCCCAGGCTCAGGAGTTGCTCTAGTTTTTCTTTTCCCCCCATGGCCCTATAGTTCTCAAGGCACCTATCATGCTTTTTTGCAACTTTTTTATGTTTTTACCATCCCCATTGATATGTGAGTTCACTGAGAGGTGCCGCGTGTCTTTACTCATCTTTGCCTGCATTTCCAAGGCCTGGCCGGTTTCTACGTATAAATATCTGGCAAACTGAAATGGATGGAGGGTCCTGCCGTACCCAATGGATGACTTTTAGGAAAAGAGATAGCTTTCAGGTTCTGGCAATCTAGACCATCACCACTACATTAGAAATGGTCTTGGTCAAGAAAAATGACTATGGGAAAGACAATTTGGGGGAGTCCAGAAGATGCATTCTAGACCAAATCAGCCTGGAATCTTAGGAGCTTCAGGGCTAAGGTACAACAAACTATGTCTCTGCCCAAAAGTCACCTCCCCTGGGAGACATTCCTCCCCAACTGGCCTCTCTAAAATATGAGTCCCACCCCCTATCAAGCCCCTTATCTTGCTTTATTTGGCTCCATCATTCTCATCAAAGCCTGACAGTTTATTATGTATCCTCTGTCTATTGTCTGGTGCCCAACAGAATGTAAGATCCACAAGGGTAAGAACTGTGTCTAATGCACAGAATCTATAACAGCACCAGACACATGGTAGACCTTCAATAAATATTTGTTGGGGCCGGGCGCGGTGGCTCACGCCTGTAATCCTAGCTCTTGGGAGGCCGAGGCGGGCAGATTGCTCAAGGTTAGGAGTTCAAAACCAGCCTGAGCAAGAGCGAGACCCCGCCTCTACTATAAATAGAAAGAAATTAATTGGCCAACTGATATATATATAAAAAATTAGCCGGGCATGGTGGCTCATGCCTGTAGTCCCAGCTACTCGGGAGGCTGAGGCAGAAGGATCGCTCGAGCCCAGGAGTTTGAGGTTGCTGTGAGCTAGGCTGACGCCACGGCACTCACTCTAGCCTGGGCAACAAAGCGAGACTCGGTCTCAAAAAAAAAAATATTTGTTGAAACAATAAAGAAATCAATAATTTTTTTTCCAGGAATCAATAAATCCAGTTGCTACTGGTCTCTAGTATTCATGATTCATTATGCTTAGTTTTATGGGAGTTTGAGCTAATTGTAAGAAACGAGAACCAAGAGCAACTGGAAAGGCTGAGCAGCCTGGACCAGGAAGGAGGAGGCCGTCCTGAAGCCTTATTCATCCTCAGCCGATCACTGTTACCTGTAACAGTGACCAGAAGTCAAGACCTTGTGTTCATTTTCCATCATTTATCATTCACTCACAAATTTATTGAGCTGCTCAACTAATATATCTTGAGCACCCACCATATGTCTGATGATGCTGAGTTACTGAGGACACAAATGTTTAATTCAACATCTCTTCTTCCTTTAGGCCACACATATATGAAACATACAGTGATATGTGCTACGATAGACCTTGGACAAAGAGCCAAGACAATGCAGCTGTGAGAGGATTTATTCTTGTTAGACAGGAAGGAAGGAGTTGCCAGGAAATAGCTCACAGGGAGGTGTTATTTAGACACAAACATGAAGGATGGGCAGAAATTCTCCCAGTGAATGCTACTGTCTTCCAATTCTACCTCCACCCAATCTTTACCACACTCCCTTGAGTCTTGACCACCACCCTGGCAGCCCAGCTCTCATTTAACCTCAGTGACCCCTGCAGTCCTTATTCATCATGGTCGTTGAAGCCACAACTTGCTGATGGCTGGTATTGACCTGCCTGCCCCACTTTGCTCCAGAAAGGACACTGTGGGACCTTGGGCATATATGTTAGCATTAATGCCTTTATTTCCTCATTTGAAAAATGAAAATTTTAAACTGGATAATCTGTAAACCACTTTCTAGCTCTAGAATTCCTTGAATAATAAGTCTGTAGGGAAAATACTAACAAAAGTATATAAAGTGAAAGCATCAAGGTTATCCTGAAAGCTATGCTATCCTGAAAATTTACTTATCCAGAAAACCTTGTGCTACTCAACAATGCTGGATCACTGAGGTGTTGCTGTGACAATGGTCCTGGTCTCATCTTTATTGCTGGTAAAATTACTTTAACCTTTTGAATACACTCTTCCCAAAGAGTAGTACAAATAGATTTTTGTTTTTTGTTTCTTCATGAGAAGGGATTTTTTTTATTATTTCAGTATATTATGGGGGCACAAATGTTTAGGTTATGTATATTCCCCTTGCCCCACCCGAGTCAGAGCTTCAAGTGTGTCCATCCCCCAGACAGTGCACACCGCACTCATTAGGTGTGTATAAACCCACCCCTCCTACCCCCTCCCATCTGCCTGACACCCGATGAATGTTATTACTATATATGCACTTCAGTGTTGATCAGTTAATACCAATTTGATGGTGGCCAAGTAGATTTTTTTAAGAGCCCTGGTTAATTGGTGAAATCTAGGAAATTATACAAAACTTAAACTAGGATATCATTAAGGTTTTTTTCTCTTATGATTCTTTTAACTGTAAATATAAATGTCATAATTGCTTGGGATCTATCATATTTCAGTTCTAGAAGCTGTTAAAATTAACATTCCTAAGTCTACCACACTCTGAAAGGAGAAAATAGTGGCCTGCTAATTGCATCAGAATGGTCTGATCCAGCCAGGGGCCATCTACAGGGAAATCTAAGTAGATGTTTAGTCCCACTTACTGAGGAACTATAAATGGAAAAGAGCTTCCATTAGTGTGCAAAAGGCTTCAGTGTGAACAATGTTCCTTCTAATGAACTGTTAATGCTCCGTAGATACCACTACCTGTTAGCATGCAATGTGGGCTGGGGCCTGTTTTGAGATCAAGGGCGCCCTGTGGCATTGAGACTTTCTCCAAAAACAGGACACAAAATCAAATGGCCTAGGCCTTCCATTACTAACATGTGATGGGGGCTTTTTACTTCCTAAATTTAATCTTTTTTTCCCCCCAGCAAAGTGACATAAGTACAAACAATTAATTATTGATTTGACAACTGTTCTAGTCAAAACAGACTGTTCATGTGTTGTTTTTCTTGTCCCATTAGAAATTAAAATTTTTGATTCCCTTCAGTTAAATCTGGGACCAACAATATGTTTCTGGAACTCAACCGAGTTATTAAACAGGGCAAAATATGCTATTACATAATCTCATTGTTTTATAAATTTTGATATTTACTAATTAAAGATTAAGAGTGCTCAGGGATTCATAATTTGGGGCTCTAATGAGAATATACATTCCAATTATTTTGTAGAAGTACTTAATTTTTCTTCAACTACATTTTAGGCTACAGTTAGATATGGACATTTTTAACTTAAATGAGCATGGATCTAAGAGTATATGATGCACTTCATTACAGAGAGTGTTAGGGAGATAAGTGCTCCTAAATTGGTAGTAGCATGTAAGTTAGTAGAATCTCTCTGATGGCAATTTGCCAAAAACCTTCAAAATTAAAAATTTACATAGCATTAAGGGGGGCTGAGCAAAGTAGGCCTCAGCGTAGGCGAGTGAGGGAGCTGGGGCAACCTGAGCAAGGAAAGGAGAGACTGACCAGACACAGGGGGTCAGAGCGTGAGGTGAAAATGGAGTATAGGTGAGTGGGCGATGCTAACAGCTGTCCACTGCAGGGCATCATGGCCCATGTAGGATAAGAAGGGCATCTTCATAGTGTGGGAAGCTTGGCACAGAGTGTCAGAGCCCAGGTAGGGTGAGGAGGCTGTCTGTGGGTTTGGGGTAGCTCAGAACAAGGCATCAAAACCCATGGAGTGGGCGGGCGTGGTGGCTCACGCCTGTAATCCTAGCACTCTGGGAAGCCGAGGTGGGCGGATTGCTCGAGGTCGGGAGTTCGAAACCAGCCTGAGCAAGAGCAAGACCCTGTCTCTACTATAAATAGAAATAAATTAATTGGCAAACTAATATATATAGAAAAAATTAGCTGGGCATGGTGGTGCATGCCTGTAGTCCCAGCTACTTGGGAGGCTGAGACAGCAGGATCGCTTGAGCCCAGGAGTTTGAGGTTGCTGTGAGCTAGGCTGACACCACAGCACTCACTCTAGCCTGGGCATCAAAGCGAGACTCTGTCTCAAAAACAAACAAACAAAAGACCCATGGAGCTCCAGTGTAGGCTGCAGAGTCCTAATGAGATGAGGAGGGTGTTCACAAATAGGGGGTTAGAAGAGGGTAGCAACCGGATATGGTGATTGGTAGCATACAGGAGTTTTAATCAAATTAGTATATGTATTGAGGGTAATGTGAGGCAAGATTGTCACTATTGCATAATGGAGTTACAGACACGGAAGGGAAGAAGACCAGAATGAACCTTGCGGTGTTAGATAGGAACTGAGGATATTGGTGTGAACTCATGGCTTTTAGTATGTAGAGATAGTTATAGAAATAGGTAAGATGTAAAGTGTATATGTATATTGTGTATGCATGTGAGTATGTGACATAGAGTCACTAGTTCTGTCCTCCAAGAAGGCCTGGGAACAGCAACACCTCAATAGCAGTGAGCACACCGAGTCCCCAGATAGTGGTTTCTAAATACCTTTCTGCACTAAAAGGAATGAAAGATCCTATGATAAATGGCTAATACCAGGGCTGGGACAGGGAAAGTAAAAGCTGAGCCTGATCATTTTTTTTTTTTTACTTTATAATTTTAAATTCTTTTCTTTTTTTTTTTTTTTTTTCACCAGGGCTCGATTTGTTTGAAGGGCTGAACATCTTTTTATGCAAGAAAACAAGGAAGTTCTCAAAGGATGACAGGGATGTGTACAAAATACAAAGCCAACTTACATGGGTTCCCATTGATTAAAGCTGGGATAATCTGAGCATCAAAATAAGTGATGATACTAATGTATTATAACCTACTGGATAAACTAAGAATCCACAGGTTCATAATGATATAAAGAAATGAATGACTAAACAAAAAATGAATCAAAAGTTTGAAGAGAAATGGGATAAATATATAGTTTCAAAATACTTTCCCACAAAATTCTTATTAATTATAAGGCCCAAAGAGTCACTTTAAGTGTAAAAGTCTGACCAACATACCCTAATGAAGCAAGTTATCATCATCATTAATAGGACAAATTGAATGCACCATGTAAAGGATGCAAAGAGAAGACTGCAGTGTAGTGTTTGTGATGTCTGTAAAGATGCACGCCTGAAACCTCAGACTAACCCCAACTGAACTGACCTGTAATCTTCAAAAGCAGCAAGGTCATGAAAGTCAAGGAAAGCCTGAGGTGCTATCCCAGAATAAGCAAAACTAAAGAGAAAACTAAATGCAACGTGTGATTCTGGACTGGATCCTTTTGCTATAAAGACATTTGGAACAATGACTCTAGAAATAGGCTTGGAGTGGCTGACTCAGTGCTTTTCAGACACTATTCATTACAACTCCAATTTCATGAGTATTCACCATATCTGTGTGCCATCACACTACTATTAATATTAAATACTGTTCTTCCGATTGACTCTGTTTTACTTACGTTTACTATAAAAAGAATTTATAAAAAGAATATATTACAGCTTTGTGTGCAAAATCAAGATTTCTTACAATAAAGAAAAAGGTAAAAGTAAACATACATACCAAAATTCTCCTAAAATGTTATTATACCTTTAAAATTTAATAATTAAATAAAACAGTTTTTAAAAACAATAAAATAAGTCTAATCCTTTGGCTCCCGCCTCAAAGTAACTATCTGAAATATAACTTCCTCCATGAGATTAAAACTAGAATCAGTCATTCATAAAAGACACCATTTGGTTGGATTTCACTCAGTTGAAGAAGAAAATGAGGTCTTAGTCCAGTGAGATGATTGGGCTTTTTAGTTTTACTGTTAACAAGTTCAGAGAAATTCTACTAACATGTTGTACAAGACTGGGAAAGACATAAAGGATTACTTGAGAATTTCCAATCACAATGTTGTAAGAGGCTTTTGTTAAGTGAATTATGGTTTCAGGAAGTAATTGAGTCTCAGGCACCATGAATGGACCAGGCACTAGAAAAGTAAGTCACAGTTACTGGTTCAGTTGCTGAGCTTGGATCACCTACCCAAACTTTCTCTTTGCTCCACTCCCACCCTCAACCCCAAGGATCTGCCACCTCCACTTAAAATCAGCAGGGTATACCAACAATCTGGAAAACTCCTACGAGACAGTTGTCTGTTAGTCAGTTTTTATGCAAGGGTGCACATTTCAAATAAACCTCTACCTCTTTCTACTTGGCTTTTAAGGAAATACTATCTTCTGGAATTGCAAAACACTCCCTTAGCTATCCCCAGGCAATATTTTAAAATAGGGTAGACTTTCTCATCCTCCTCGGCTGATTTTCTTTTTTCCTTTGGTCCACTTCCAAACCCTGCCGCTGTACCTAGGGGCTGATGGTCTCTTACTAAACAAAGCTATTCTCATCTCATGGGGCACACAGGGAAGTACCTAAGAATCTCACTGGCCTGAGGGAAGCCTCCGGGCATTATGAGATAAACACCGAATTCGAACTCGGATTCAGAAAACTGGATTTAGACTTCAGCATTTATAAAATAAGAAGGAAATCCCTTAACCTTTCTGATTCTTAGTGTACTAACCAAAGACTGCCTTCTCTGGTCCACCTTCAAGGTTTTGGTAAGGAGAAAAATGAAATAAAATATATGAAAGCCCCTTTGTAAACTGTAAAGTCCCATGTAAACGTTAAGGATTACTACAATGAGAAGGTGTAAAATAAGTATATTCTACCAACACTCATATATTTCAAATAGGACATGTTTATGGTTTAAAACAAGGTTTCTCAGCCGGGCGCGGTGGCTCACGCCTGTAATCCTAGCTCTCTGGGAGGCTGAGGCGGGCGGATTGCTCAAGGTCAGGAGTTCAAAACCAGCCTGAGCAAGACCCCGTCTCTACTATAAATAGAAAGAAATTAATTGGCCAACTGATTTATATATGTAAAAAATTAGCCGGGCATGGTGGCACATGCCTGTAGTCCCAGCTACTCGGGAGGCTGAGGCAGTAGGATCGCTTGAGCCCAGGAGTTTGAGGTTGCTGTGAGCTAGGCTGATGCCACGGCACTCACTCTAGCCTGGGCAACAAAGTGAGACTCTGTCTCAAAAAAAAAAAAAAACAAGGTTTCTCAATCTCAGCCATATTGACATTTGGGGCTTGATAATCATTGTGACGAGCTGTCAGGTCCTGGATGTTTAGCAGCATCCCTGGCCTCTATTCACTAGATGCCAGTAGCACCTACCCCCAAGGAGTGACAACCCAAAAATGTTCCCACACATTGCCAAATGTTCCCATGGGGGCGAAGTTGCCCCTGATTAAAAAATCATTGCTCTAAAAGTCATCAAGCCTCCTTTGGAAAGGTAATGTATTTCTAGCGAATTATACTGAAATAACCAGAAATGTGCATAAGTTGTTGGGGAGTTTTCCCCCTGGAAACCACAATATTATTTATAATATGTAAATATTAAAAAGTGCCATAATGTCCAACAATAAATAATTGGTTAAAATAATTACGGCGGAGCCACATGTCCGAGTTCTGTATGGAAAGTATATTCTCTCTTAGAACCTTCAGCACTGACTCCCTACATTTCCAGCCTCACTGACAGGCAGGTAGAGGCTGGGTGGCCTGTAAAGCCATCGATAACACAGTGGGATGAAGTGAGTTATTTTTAGGCTGAGTCAGTTTAAAAAGTCTGTCTTCCTCCGCCATCTGTCACTTCCCCATTGGCAGCAACCAGGGAAGCCATGTGTTGAAGTGACAGGACCTCAGGATGGAAGCATCATTCGTGGTCCCTGAGACACTACTTGGAGGAAAACCACCTAGACAGCCACTCTGCCCGCTACCTGGACAGCCACCTTGCCCACAGTGGCCAGGGTTTATTTGTTACTGTTGTGTGGCCTCTTCCAAGTAGTACAATTATCCATGCCTGGCTGGGCGTGGTGGCTCACCCCTGTAATCCTAGCACTCTGGGAGGCCGAGGTGGGTGGATTGCTCAAGGTCAGGAGTTCAAAACTAGCCTGAGCAAGAGCGAGACCCCGTCTCTACTATAAATAGAAAGAAATTAATTGGCCAACTAATATATATAGAAAAAATTAGCCGGGCATGGTGGCGCATGCCTGTAGTCCCAGCTACTCGGGAGGCTGAGGCAGGAGGATTGCTTGAGCCCAGGAGTTTGAGGTTGCTGTGAGCTAGGCTGACGCCATGGTACTCACTCTAGTCTGAGCAACACAGGGAGACTCTGTCTCAAAAAAAAAAAAAAAGAAAAGAAAAGAAACAAATATCCATGCTTATAAAAGACTGGAACTCTAGAAAGCAAAATGTAAACAGTGGCTACATTTCAGGATGGGCTTACGAGTGACTTATTTATTCATTCATTTTCATGAAGATTTACTGAGCCCATAGGCACCAGCACTGTGAGAGAGGCTGGGATTCTATGGCATTGTCTTCACCTTAGAGAAGCTCACCATCCTCTCACATGTCAGAAGAAAATACAAGCAGGATATTCTTCATATCAAAATTTTAAGAAACTAAAGGGGAAAAAGTTCCTAAAGACCAAAAGGGGAAAATTCTATACTCATGGCTTGAAAAGATAGAAATAACTGGGCACACCCTTCATGTACCTTTAATAGTGTATTTTGTACAACTCAGTTTGTGCAAAGTCAGATTTGAAAGTACAGAGCTCCAGGATGTTCTGTTATGATCGGGCAAACCGAGTTGTGAATATGGTTTGTAAAAAGAAATTTCATTGGATTGTATAAAAGTGTCACCTCTGTTTAGGACTACATGCTTCTAATCTTTCTGCTCTATTTGCTGCATGAACATTCATTATTTTAGATCAAAGAAAACAGAGGAAGCCACTCACACTTCCCCAGTGTCTCTCTCATTAAAATTAATTATTTTCCCAGTTCAGTACTCTTTGTTCACAATCATGTCCAGTGAGAGAAACGGGTCTTAAGGAACCCAATTATGTCTGAGGCAGTTTCAGAATCAGATAAAAGGGTTGGCGACTGGGGCTTAAGAAAGGCCTGGCAGGGAATAACTTCACATTTCCAACAACCTGCCACATTAAGAATTCTCTTCCTCCCTGGGATTAGTTTTGAAAGCATTTTGCCTTAAATATAGACACTTTTTCAGTTTTAATTTCTAAAATGGAAAAGAATGAATTTCATTCAAAAAAGAATGAAACTGTTTTCTGTCTTACTTTATAGCCCATGAATTTAATTACTACATCAGCCAATAAAGGAATCACAATTCATTCAGTGAAGTATTTTGGTAATAGTGTGCAGCTATGGGTTTTGTTTAATGAACCTACAAACTACATACAAATGATTCCTTCAAACAGAGGGATTTGATTCTCAGTTCACCGGGGAATGAATATATTGATTGTTATCGAAGCATAAACCATGCCCAATTAAATGTTCCAGTGGAAATCATCTCACAGAAAGGACCTTGACAGCACAGCTTAATATAATTTATTTTAATTCTCATTTGTTAATAGAAAATAAGAGCTTTGTGTTCCAAAGACAAAAATAACATGTTTAAAATTTCCAAGGTGTGGTGAAAATGAAAAATCAGGGCTATCTGTCGCTTGCAGAGCCATCTTGACAGGACAGGAGAGCGTCAACTTTGCATAAGAATCCAAGGAGACGGAGGAAGGCTCTGGAGAGCCCGCTGATGGTCCTTTCTCGGGCTTTGGCCTTTTGTGCTGGTTAGTGACGTGCTTAATGGTGCTGCCCATCTACACCTGGAAAACAGTGACAATCTCCCTCCCGTAGGATGCAGGCCTGGTGTAGCCCTTCCTGTGACTGAGCGCATGGAAGAGGCTCAGGAGCAATATTCCCTGAAGAAGGGAGAATGGTCTGGGTCTGGTTCTTGAAGGAACCTGCTGTGGTCAGGCAGCCGGGTGAGACCTCAGGACATGGGGCGCAGCCAGTAGGGTGAGGGACCCTACAGTGCTGCTGAAAGCGTGAGCTATACAAATATGCAGCATGACTATTAGCAAGTAAGGTTGGGTTTCTGGTCTTTTTTTTTTAACCTTTCATGACAAATATAGGCTCATTTTTGCTATACAATATTACATGTGCATTGTAGAAAATGTAGATCATATGGAGTAAGCAGAAAAAAGAAAGACTTAAAACACTTATATTCCTATTACTTCAAAGAAAGAATCGTTGTTAATATTTTTGAGTCTGTCATTCCAGATTTTTTTCCTATGTATATATTTACCCCTTTACAAAATGTATACATTTTAAAGTTTATTTTTAATTTAATTTTTAAATTCAATAACATCTTTCTGCATTACTATGTATGAATCTACATAACTTTTAATTGCTATGTATTGTTCTGTCTAATTTATTGAAATAAGACTACTAACATTTGGTTGTTCTCACCTTATTCTATTATACTCCATCCCATAAAAAAAAAATTCTTGCATTCCTATCTGTGCATTTGTTCAATTCTTTACTTAGGATAAATCAGAAAATAGGAACTGATGTGTCAAAGAAATGCACATTTTTCAAATGCTTTTGATATATATTGCTGAATTATCCCTTGAGGTAAGCAGACTCTAAAATGGACCCCAGTGATCCTGACTTCTGGTATTTATACCCCCAAATATGTGGGCTTGAGTGTGGGCCAGTAGCCTGTGAGGACCTGCCACCAGCCATGGAAGTGGGTTGGGAAGTGGATCCTCCCCTCGTTGAGCTTTGAGATGTCTGGGGCTCTAACCAATCCCTTGACTACAGCTTTGCATGAGCAGATTCTGACCCTGAGGACCCAACTAAGCTGCACCCAGATCCCTGACCCACAGAACTTATGAGATAATATTGCTTT
Organism: Microcebus murinus; assembly: GCF_040939455.1. Classification (NCBI taxonomy): domain Eukaryota; kingdom Metazoa; phylum Chordata; class Mammalia; order Primates; family Cheirogaleidae; genus Microcebus; species Microcebus murinus. The sequence goes on from NC_134108.1 coordinate 73,660,741, forward strand.
AACCTGCAACAAACATAGCCCCTTAAAAGACTATCCTAAACAGTATATATCTCTCCGAAAATCTATCCTAATTCGGAATCTCTTTAGGGATAGACATGTTCTGCCACTATGTTCGCCAACACTGTGCCTTCTAATCTTCGTAAAACTGTTTGCATTTCTTTTATTATTACCAAAGCTTACTATTTAAAATATGTATATGTATGGTTTATTTGTATTTCTTTTTTATTGAGTTACCCATTTGTATCCTTTGCCCATTTTCCTATGAAGGGTTTGTCCTTTTTCTTACAATTATAAAGAGTGCTTTATGTGTTAGAGTTATTGCAAATTCCCATTCTGCCCCCCTTTGCACATGCGCACACAGACACACACGCGTGTGCACACACACTGGCTTTCCATGTTTCTATTTCTATTTGATATTTTTTTGCAAAAATCTTCTACATATTTATGTGGTCAAATTCTTACATAGTATATTTTGTTCTTTCTGTCTTTGATATTGTACTTTTAAACCTTCCTTGTTTCTTAAAATTAATATTCTGGGCTGCGCGTGGTGGCTCATGCCTGTAATCCTAGTACTCTGGGAGGCTGAGGCAGGAGAATTGCTTGAGGCCAGGAGTTGGAGACCAGCCCGAGAAAGAGCAAGATCTCATCTCTACAAAAAAAAAATAGAAAAATGAGCATGGTGGCGTGCACCTGTAGTCCCAGCTACTCAGGAGGCTGACGCAGAAGGCTTGCTTAAGCCCAGGAGTTTGAAGTTGTAGTGAGTGAGCTATTATGAGGCCACCTCACTACAGTCTGGGCAACAAACAGAGTGAGATCTTGTCTCAAAAAAAAAAAAAAAGAAAGAAAAAATTCATTAATATTCTCCTGTATTTTCTTCCAGTACTTTTATAATTTTAATATCCATTTAAAAATCTTAAATATTTCAAGAATTTAATTTGGCATAAAATGTAATGTTCTATTTTAGTTTTTTCCCATGATAATTAATTAGCTGACCTAATACCATTTATTTAATAATTCTATTCCCAATTATTTTAAGTACTGAGAAATTATAATCTTTTTTCTATTTTATAGGACAAATCCATTGTTACTCTTTTCTGTGCAACTTTTCTTAGATAGTTTTCATATATTCTTATAGATCAATTTTTAATCATTTTATCATGGCCCCCAAGTTAGAATTAGCATCTTGATGAGGGTAACTTTCTATTCAGGAACATAGTATTATCTCCATTTTTTCAGTCTGTGTTTATATACTACAGCTAAACATTAGGATTTTCTTTATAAAGAGCATGCACATTTCATTTTGCATTTATTTCTGATAATTTCTTGTTTTTTAAGTCATTACTAAATGTGACGGTTGTTCTGTTGATGAATTTTAAGCTTGATGGTGTGAGGATATAGTTGGTTTTTCTCATCATTGCATTCCCAGTACCTAGTTTTGTCCTTTACTCAGAGAAAGCATTTGACATCTACTTCTCAAATGTATGAATGAACAAATAAGTGAGAAAGCAGCCAATTTTCCATTATATTTTTTAACAGGTTATTGATAATACATAGCAAAGCAAAAGGAATGGGAACAATTTCCTACATAGTGTAACTTCTATGCCTATCTCAAATACCATTAAAAAGTCTACAATCTGAGAAAAAAATACATAGAGCCTACATAAAAGAAAAAAAATACAATCCCTAATATACAAAGAGCTCTTTCAAATCAGAGAAGATAACACAGGAAAAAGTAGGCAAAGAACATTAATAAATAATTCATAAAAAAGAAATGCAAATAGCCAATATCTATATCAGGAGAAAATAAAGACATGCAAATAAAAAGGATATAAGCTATTATTTGTTCCAATCAGGATGGAAGAGATTTTAAAGGTTTGACAAAAACCAGTATTGTCACAGGTAGTTTCTCACGTTATCAGCAGATAGGGTTTTTTTTTTTTTTTTTTTGAGACAGAGTCTCACTCTGTTGCCCTGGCTAGAGTGAGTGCCATGGTGTCAGCCTAGCTCACAGCAACCTCAAACTCCTGGGCTCAAGCGATCCTCCTGCCTCAGCCTCCCAAGTAGCTGGGACTACAGGCATGCGCCACCATGCCCGACTAATTTTTTGTATATATATTTTTAGTTGGTCAATTAATTTCTTTCTATTTTTAGTAGAGACGGGGTCTTGCTCAGGCTGGTTTTGAACTCCCGACCTCGAGCAATCTGCCCGCCTCGGCCTCCCAGAGTGCTAGGATTACAGGCGTGAGCCACCACGCTCAGCCCGCAGATAGGGTTTTAAACTAGAACACCACTGACAGAGGGCAGTTTAAAATATAGATCAAAATCTAAACAGGGCTGATTAGTTGATGTAGCCATTTTGCTTCCAGTAATTTGATCTTAATTTCATCTTTTTCTTAATTTAAATATTTGATTTCATCATAAAATATTTACATAGGAATATATAGTTAGAAGAAATTAATAAAACTAGCCATTAGGGAACCATCTGCTAGGATAAATCATCTTGTGTTGTTTTAACATGAATCCATGTCATCATAGGTTTTTCTTCTTTTCATTTTTATTCCTTTCTCTTTTTTTGCTTGTCCCTTTGCTTTTCCTTTTTCCTTTGAGCACAAATAAAACAAGAGCGTTAATTGCAAACACTAATGAATAGTGGTTGAGCATGGTAAAAGGTTAGTTACTGTTTGTATGCCCAGAAATTTGTATCCCTTCAATCATGGTACTATTGTTAATAAGTCATGTTTATGTTTCTGCTTTTTGTAGGAGAATGGAATCTGCTGTGCTGCTTCTCACGGTGATTCACACACATATGAGGTCTCTTCATTCAGAACTTACTGGAACGCAAGCCAGACGATTGCCTGGGTGGCAGTGTCCCGTGTTACACAGAGCAGGCAGGAGGAAATGAACACCCTAAAATCCAAAACGCATGTGGACCCTGTACACTTTTCATGACCCTTTTCTGACTTTGAAATTGCCAACAGCTGATTTTCTTTTTCCAATGTTTCCCCGACGGCGGGGACGGGATACCCTGGGATCTCAGATGCAGAAGCACTCCCTCTCCTGCACAGAATGGCTCCAGAAGGGTGCTCCTTATCTTGCCCTGCTTAGAGAAGATGCCAACTTGCAAAGTGGCTTGACTGGAAATGGCTTCAACTCACTTCTTCAAAGTAAACAATTAACCAGTCTTACAGAGAAGAGCAAAAAGGATAGGACCCTGTAGTCACTCCTCCCCCACTTCATGCAATGAGTAGACAGTCAGTTGTGGCAGTGCTGCCATCTCTGATCCTATCTGCAATTGTCCCATTGCAGAGGGCCCATGATGGCCCTTCTAATTTGAACCATGTCCCCCAACAGATACTGAACACAGGCTGGAGATTTTTTTTTGTTCTGTTCTTAATCAAGGACATGGAATCTTTTTTTAATTTTTTTTTTTATTTCAGCATATTATGGGGGTACAGATTTTAAGGTTTCAATAAATGCCCATTTCCCCCCCTACTCCCACAAGTCTGGGACATGGAATCTTGATCACTGATTCCATATTCTTTTCCTCCTTTTCCTCTATATTGGGATTTCTCAACCACAGCACAATTGACATTTGGAACCATATAATTTTTTGTTGTGAAGGGCAGTCATGAGCATTGTAGGATGTGCAGCAGCACCCTTGGCTTCTACCTACCAGATACTTACTATTAGCATTTCTTTCTCCCCAGTTGTTACAACCAAAAATATCTCCAGACATTGCTAAATTTCCTCTGGAAGCAAAACCATCCCTAGCTAAGAACCATGACTCTACACCCAAAATGACTTGCTGAATACATTTATGTGCAGAGCATATGCTAGCTATTATGAAAGAAAGAGACAGAAAGAGAGAGAAAGACCTGGCGTAATATCTCAAGGCACCTGCATTTCAAACAAGACACTACACATACATAAAAATATACCAAATGCTTAATCTTATAGAATTGCATTTCACATTCAAAAGAAAACAAAAGTCAACTTTCAGCTCCTTTTCATCCAAAAGAAAGATAACTTTTAAATTATTCTCTTCCACATGAACCCTACTAGAGAGACTGACATCATTTCCAGATTCTATTAACCTTGCAAATTGATTTAAAAATGCAAGACCAGAAATCGAGAGGACCAGGTGTCCAATTCTAATAATGTCACTAATGCAATGACTTTGAGAAAACCACGTAAACATTTTGAATGCCTGTGTCCTCTAAAAGATCATTTACCTCCCGGAACTACTGCTTATGGAAGCATTTGCAGATGTATACGGTCCTACCAAAATGGCAGGGACTGTGTCCATCCTGAATATACACTCAGGATTATCTTCTCAAGGGAACACTTCCATTTACTTATTTTAATCTATCAGCTTCCCATACATAATTGTAAGGCCCTAGTTTTATTTGAGAGCATAGAAATAAGTAAGACACTTTTCCAAGAGGTCACAGGAGCCAGAGAGGAAGGCCTCTGGGAGAGAGGGCAGGATGGCAGGGTAGGGCAGGATGGCAGGGTAGAGCAGGATGGCAGGGTAGAGCAGGATGGCAGGGTAGGGCAGGATGGTAGGGTAGGCCGTGATGCTCGTGCTTGATTGACCTGCAGCTCTGACCACACTCTGGTCCTGAACTGGTGGTCTACGGGCACCCAGAGGCCTTCAGCTCCCAGGAATATAGAGTCGAGGCACTCTCTGATGAACAGGGCTGGCTTCACGGGTGTGCAGCAGGCCCTCAGCACTGAATGATCCTGTGCTTGGTTTAATGCTCTACGGTGGCCATCTTGAAATTTAATTTTTTAACAGAGGCTCTGCGTTTTCTTTCTGTACCAGACCCTGTGAATGATGTAACAGGTCTTGCTAAGGCAGAATGGTTTTTCAGGGGAACTTACAAACAGAAATGATCTCACTCACGTCACTTCAAATTGTCCCTTCCTCTGTCCCCTGATGATAAGCATTCCTATCTCTGCAGCTCCTTCTTGAACCCCAATAACAGTAACTACAGGTGCATCTACTGAGCACTTAGCTTGTGCCAGGCACTGCATGAAGCACTTTATATTCGTGATTAATCTGTCCATCTTTGTAACATCTTAACAAAATTGTGCTGTTATTACCTCCATTTTACAGATGTGGGAATAGTCACAAAAGGTGCCCAAGGTCACACAGGACGTGGTGGAGCCAGCATCCCCGCCCCACCTGCTCCACAGCCTGTGATTCTGCTCACGCTGTTCTGCCTCCATGAGCATCTCCTCTGAGGCCCGAATGTGTAAAATGCATGCGTCAGATACCACACCGCTTCCCACTGAAATGTACGCAGTGAAGGGCGACTTCATGGACCAGACGTGCTGGTCCTCCTCGCCTCCTTTTTTCCTTGCTTCCTTTTTCCTCGCCTCTCTTTCTCCCACAGTTCACATTCAATTCATCAGCATGTTCCATGAGCTCTATGGTCTGAAATACTTGCAGAGTTTGACTTCTTACCACCTTTACTACTATTCACTCTGGCCCAGGCCATTTCCACTCCTGGTGACATGTGTTCTCTGTGGAATTCCTGAGTACATTGAAGATGTGAGTGCGAACATGTCTCCCCTCTTCCTGGCTTCCCACCTTACTCAGAAGGCGTGCCGCCTGCATGGCCCTGCATGACACGGCCTCATCCCACCACCACCCGCCTTGCTTATTTCCCTCTAGTCTCATTGGCCTTGTAGTTGCTCCTCCTTGTTTTGCTAAACAAAACCTCCAGAAACTTCTCCCAGGTATCACATGGTGTACTCAATGCCTTACTTCATGCCTGTCTCTGCGCAGATGTCCCCTTATGACAAAGGCCTTTTCTGACACTATATCTAAAATGTTCCCCCCTGCCCCCATCGTGCTTTATTTCCTTCCCTTGTTTTCCTCCTTAGCACCTGTGTTATATTAACGAACCAAGGATGGCTCCACGCATTGGCCCCTAGGTTGTTAGTTTCCTCACTGCAGGCTGAGATTGTCAGCTCAAAAGCCTGCTGGCACCAAACCCAAATTTTTACAAATCTAGTTATTTTTAAAATAGCACAAATTAGCAGGTTTTTAGCCACTTGGAGCCTTCCCATATTACAAACCCCATGAAACCTCACCCAACATCTGTTTCTTGTTGATAAGATAGGGCCTTGTGGTTATAAGGCCCTGAGCTGCTGCGGCTCTTCTGGGCTCTCTGACACAGACTCCTTGCCCTACTGCTGAGTAATATCACTAAGACCTCTGTTCTGATGCCCCTCTCCACTGATTTCCCTCTTGCCCTAAACCTCAGGATGGTCTCCTGCTATGAGGGACTTCCCCTTTCATGCCATCCCATCCAAGCGCCTCCCAGTAAAGCCGGTTGCATGTTATTATTGCCTCTTGTGATCACATCTTTCTCCTCGATCAGCCTTCAAATCCCTCAAACTCAGCCCTTACGACATAGCACCTTTATGTATTTTCTGTCCTCCTCAATGTAAGTCTCAAATTGCAGGACTTTTTTGTTTGCTGATGGATCTCCAACATCTGGAACATGACTCCCTATTACTAGTAGATACGTAATATTTATTTGCTGAAGTTGCAAAAAATGAATGCATCATCACTGTTCCCCATTTTCCTTCCACCGAGTCCCATAAGAAGTATATATTTCTGCAACATTTCCTTCCAATAATTAGTCCTTTTTCACAAGATAGCAGAGCATTATAGTGGAGCTATGATAGTGGAGAAAGATAAGGGAACTTGCAGCCAGGAAGCTACTCCCAGATAAGGAAGCTAGACTGAAGTCTCACTACGCACAGTTCTTGGTTGAGATTTCCATCTTCCACCTTGCCAGAAATACTTGCTTCCTTAAAATCATGAGTTGGCAGAAGAGAAATGGAGGTGGCTAGTTCACAAACCATGTTGTCCTAGTTCTTTCTGCTATACCTCTGTGGCTTCAACTTTAATACCACAAATTCTCTCTAAGATTTACATAAATACAGATATGCCTCATCCTTTTAGAAGAGAACAAAACAATCTACCTCTTGTAAGAGAAATGAGTATATTGGTGAGGAATTTAAGGTTCCTATCATGTGGGCATAACTGGTTTGCCCTGTAACATTTGCCAGCAGACATTCATACATCCCTAACTGCTTTAGGAAGAATGTCGAATTCCATTGTGCATTTGTTGGTAACACATGAAATTTCAGTGAGCGCAGCCCAGCCCTTTCCTGTATTACTCAATACGGTCTGAACCCCCTTTTAGAAGAACACAGTTGTGGCTGTGGTTTACTTAGGTACGCACCAAGCATCAGCTCACACCAGGCTATTTTCAATAATTCACTCCCAAGGCCACTCCCTTGCCTTTGTCACCACTTTGAACTAGGCTACCAATGACATCGTAAGTTCTAACCAAGACACCCAGTGTTTATCCACAGTACCCTCCCACTCCAACAACGCCTACCAAACCTTCGTGCCTCCTTGTCAGGACCTCCCACGCTCCTGGTGTACCTGGACCACAGGATACTCCTTTGAACCGAACCATCAGCACTTCCTTCACTCTCTTCCCCCATTACCCCTGTGCCACACCTGCCCTTCCACTTTCAGCCACGTCATCTCACGTGTTCTCCATTCCTGCTCCAGCGTCCCATGTACTCTGAGAGCAACATTAACACGCCAGGCACTCTCTTGCCCCATAGCCATCCCACCAGCTGTTCTCTCTGCCAGATTGCTTGTCCTCCGTAGCAATTTGGCCAACTCCATTACTGCCTTCAAGCCTTTGAGGTCAATGAGGGCTTCCCTGAACACCTTATTTAAAAATTTAAGTCACTATTTCCTCATGATAACATCTAATATTCCTTATCCCAACGTGTCTATTTCCATACACTATGTCACCTTCTAACATTCCATTTCACTCACTCATTATGCTTTCTCCTTTCAGTTACCCTCCCCTTCTAGTATTTGGTAAATACTAGAATATTTTCCAAAGGCAGGGAATTTTTTTTCTGTTTTGTTCGCTGATGTGTTCTCACCCCTTGAAACTGTCAGCATACAGTAGATGCTCAATAAATATCTCTTAAATACATAGACAAGCCAAAGATTGGTTTCCAAGGTCACACTAACCTTTGCATGAGGCTCAGCCAACTGGCCTCTCCCTGTGTAATTCTCTTTCCCACTACAAATATGCCTCACTCTTAATGTTCTCTTTCTCATTTTTAGATGTGACATCTGTATCTACGTCATAATAAGAATATGGAGGAAAACTGGCCACAGGGAAACTGGCCACAGGCCTCCCAAATTCCCTTCTCTCCAAAAGCATTTTTATTTCTACGTGTCCAACCTCCTTCTCTATCCCAGAAGAAGAGGTACCTATCCTTCTTCCTTTCAAAGTCTGACCCTTCCATCTGTGCTTCTGGTCGTCTACCCTCCCAGATATTTATTTGTTTGTTTGTTTGTTTATTTAACGGGACAGAGTCTCACTCTATTGCCCAGGCTAGAGTGCCATGGTGTCAGCCTAGCTCACAGCAACCTCAAACTCCTGGGCTCAAGCAATCCTCCTGCCTCAGCCTCCCGAGTAGCTGGGACTACAGGCATGTGCCACCATACCTGGCTAATTTGTATATATATGTGTGTGTGTGTATATATATATTATATATATAATTATATATACATTATATATAATTATATATAATGTATATATAATTATATATTATATATATTTATATATATATACATATTTAGTTGTCCAGCTCATTTCTATTTTTTTCAGTAGAGACGGGGTTTCGCTCTTGCTCAGGCTGGTCTCGAACTCCTGACCTTTAGCCATCCTCCAGTCTCGACCTCCCAGAGTGCTAGGATTACAGGCGTGAACCACCGCGCCCCGCCTACCCTCCCAGATTTTTAGGAGGGAGAATGCTCACTCAATTTTCTGGTAAACTGAGGCGGTATGCACCTTGAAGGAAGCACCACTCCTCCTCCGAGAAGAAGAAAGAGGGAGAGTAATTCCTGCACCCTGGGGTCAGAGAGAAAGGCCCTGGAGAAGAATGTGCGAGCGAAGGCGGCTCAGAGTGCGTGCACCTGAGCCGGGCCCCCTGGCTCCCCCCACAGCCATTGGGAGAGTGTGTGGGGAGGGCGCGAAGACTGGAAGGCTGCGTTGCCCGGTGCAAAGAGCTCAGGCCTAAGGAGAGAGGGAGCTGTCAGGATGGGGCAGGACACTGGGAAAGAGAGAGGCCTCCGAATGGAGTGAGCCGAGGCTCGGCTCCAGGGGAAGAGGCTGGATCCAGATCTCCAAACCTCTCTTCCTCCTACGGGGCCCGCGGCGCGAGAGCAGGGCCGCCGGTGGACCCGAGCGGCGACCTCACGGGAGCGCGCGCTGCCTTCCAGCCCCGCCTCCCCGCTGCTGCCCACGGTCGGGAACGGCGGCGGCCGCCAAAGAATCAGTGCCACCTGGTGGCCATGCCAGCAACTGCAGCCGCGGAGCCCGGGATGCGGCTGTCTGTCCTTCCCACGCGTGCACGCGCGCACTCCGGGTCGGGTGCCCCTGGCCTTGGGTAACCCCTGGGATGCTTAGTGTGATCACCGGGGCGTGGGGGGTGGTGGTGGAGGGGGCGGTAGAACATCGATGGGGAGAAGCTGGTAAGGTAGAAAGACATTATCGTAATAACAAAATGGAGACTTCAGCTATTTTGAATATTAAAAGAGATGTGACATTTTATAACTGTCACCCTAGTGAAAAATGAAATAATTTCATAGTCCCTCCTCTCATGGATCTTCCGTTTCCCCTTTTTACCAGTTCCTTTCATCCTACCCTCCATGAACATAAGCCTTTTTAAAAAAGAAAACATGAACATAACCCTTTTTAAAAAAGAAAAAAAAATGTTATTAAAACTGCTACCCCTTAAAATCACATCTTGTCTCCTTCTTCCTGTTTTTATTTTTTTTATTTTTTTTATTTTTTGAGACAGAGTCTCACTTTGTTGTCCAGGCTAGAGTGAGTGCCGTGGCGTCAGCCTAGCTCACAGCAACCTCAAACTCCTGGGCTTGAGTGATCCTTCTGCCTCAGCCTCCCGAGTAGCTGGGATTACAGGCATGCGCCACCATGCCCGGCTAATTTTTTTTATATATATATATCAGTTGGCCAGTTAATTTCTTTCTATTTATAGTAGAGACGGGGTCTCGCTCTTGCTCAGGCTGGTTTTGAACTCCTGACCTTGAGCAATCCGCCCGCCTCGGCCTCCCAAGAGCTAGGATTACAGGCGTGAGCCACAGCGCCCGGCCCTTCTTCCTGTTTTTTAAAATTATGGTAAAATACACATAACATAAAATTCACTATTTCAACAATTTTTTAGCGTACAGTTCAGTGGTATTAAGTACATTCACATTTTTATGCAACCATCACCGCCATCCGTCTCCAGAATTTTTTCATCTTCCCAAACTTAAACTCTGTGCCCATTAAACACCAGCAGGCTCCCCGCTCCCCTCAGCCTCGGAGCCACCCTTCTGCTTCCTGTCTCTCTTGACCGTTAGCCACCCACTACCATGGCTTTGCTGAGGAGCCTGGACAGGGAAATATGTTCACCCGTCCCAAATCTAGGCTTAGTTCTAGGTGGCAGTAGGCCTTTTAGGTAATCTTTATTTCTTTATTATGCTACTCTGTGTTTTCTGATTTTCTTTTTTGTAATAAAAACCTGCTATTTTATGTGAAGAAAAAACACTGATAGTCTTTTGCAAAAAGAGATGGATATGTGTTTACCAAGCAGGTGGCTGGTGTAGGTGGGGAAGGGCTTCCAGGCAAAGGGAGCCATAGAAGCACAAAGGGGTGGAGGGAGGGCGAGGAGGGTGGCTCCTTAGGTGAAGTGCAACTTGGTCAACATGACTAGAGTTTAGGGGATCACAATGAGGAAAGAGGGATAGAGAACTCAGGCTAGCTGCGAGGTGGGCAGAGGTAAGATCTGGACGGCTTTGTTTGCCATGCTGAGTAGTTTGCCTTTTAGGCAATAGGACAGAAGGATTTTAAACAGGGAAGATACTTGAGCAAAGATTGCTTTAGAAATGAAACTCAGGTGTGCGGATGGTGGTGCATGGCGGGAGAGAGGGAGCTGAGAGCGAATGCAGGTGGTTAGTCTACTGTTTTAGCCCAGGGTAGTGGTGCTAAAGGCCTGAGGGCGGGGGGGGGGGGAGATAGAGATGAAGCAAATGAATAAGAGAAGGATTAAGAATGGGAATCAACAGGACCAAGCAAGTCTTTTAGGAGGGAGAGGTAGAGAAGGTGTTTGGCTTGAGTGTCAGAGGATGGTGGTGTCACTCACTGAGTTAGAAAATAGAGGAGGAGGCAGCAGAATTGGGGGGAAAGTCTATGAATTACTTTGGGACTTATTGAGTTCTGGGTTCCTGGGAGCCAACCAAAAGAAGCACAGTTAGGGACAGTGATTATATTTGCAGGTGGAGAGCTCATGAGGCATCTCTGGGCTATAGACTTAAAAGAGGAGCCTCAAACATGTGGGTAGTGGCTGATGCCATGGGAGTGACTGGGGCCACCAGGAAGACCATGTGCAAAGAGGAGAGAAGAGACCTCAGGGAAAGGCCTCAGTTAGACCAAATCTAATACCTGTAAGCACTGGGGGAAAAAAAAACTTATTGGAAGCCTGCAGAGTAGGTCATGGAATAAATAGCTGAACAAGGCCCCAGAGAGGATGGAAGTGTGGGGCCTCTGGGGAGAATTAGGGGTGCAGCCACCAGACAACCCACTGACAGCTGCTTGCCTCCCCACGGGTCCTCACTCCAGCCTGAAATTCCTGGGAGTGATCATCTGATTATCCCACCTGTGTTACATCCCCCGCCCTGAAGCAAGGGAGGGTCATGATCTTGTATTCGCTCCCCATCAAAACCCCAGAAACTTTGAGAGGAGCCAGTGACAGCAACTGAGAAACAACATCGAGAGGTGGACCGGCTCCAGGAGACAGCAGTAGTCTGGAGGCCTGGGAAGGGGAGTTTTTAGAAGGGAGGGGTATTTGTATCCAATGCCATACACAGGGCCAAATCTAGAAAGATGAGGGTGAAAATAATAATTTGGCAACTAGGAAATCATTAATAAGTTTGGTTCTAGCATATCTGGGAAGTAGAATAATATCTGGGAAGTAGCTAATGGCAGTGGGTTGAAGAGTGAACAGAAAGGAAAGAAACGTATTGTGTTCACCACTTTATGGGGGCTTGGTGGTCTCAGGGCGGGGGTGGGGGCAATGGTGACTATGGGGGCCTACATGGTGAGGATAGGGGTGTGTTAATGGCAGATGTATGAACAAATTTATTGCTTTAAGGGAAAGAGCCAACTGGAGAGAAAGGTGGAAAATATTAATAGAAGAAAACAATCAAGAGAGAAATCTGGGCGTGGTGACATGCTGGGAAGACACAGATCACAGGTTACACAGAGAAGAGACTCGTTTTCCTCTAAAATTGGACAGAAGAGATGAGGGTGGCTGTAGTTATAAATCGGTGTGTTATCATCTCATTTTCTTTCTTTTTTTTTTTTTTTTTTTTTAATGTACATCTGGCTGTGTGCCTGGGCACAGAAATAGCTATCTCAGAAACATTTCAATATTTATTGCCAGGTGATTAGACATGGTGTAGGGAGTTTTAAGGAAGTTCAATCCTGAGGCTCACTCCAGTTTTCTTTCTCTAGTAGGACACACAGCCATCTGCTGAAGTGGGGTGGTGGGTTGTGGCTGAGTACAGGTGGCTGGGTGACAAGTGGCTTCGGGAAAGAAATGTTCTATTTTAATATTTATTTAGAAGTTACATGCTGTTACTCTTTCATCATGACTACATTTCAGAGAAATGTCTCTAGGCATTATGTGACTTACCAGTAAGATTAATAAAAAAGTTAAGGGAAGTGTAATAGTTTAGGGATTTGGCTGTTATTAAGAATATATGGAAAAAATAAATGAAACTTCAAGGATAGAGGGTCCAAGAAGTGATCTTGGGAACAGTCTGCCTTAGTGAGGAATGGAGGTTGTTAGATCAAAGGAGGTCAAAGAAAGTTTGAGGTCAGGTTTTAGGAGGATTGTGTAGGACGAGGTATAATAGATGCCCGCAGGGGTAAGGCAGCTTATATACACAAATGGGGGAGGCCGCGGTGCATGTGATCCTGCTGCCCTCACGCCGTGAGTGGTGGGGACCACACAGAAAGGACAAGGGCCATTGTTTATCACCCTGACAGTGTATGGGCTTAGTGCCGCTAGAGGTTCCAGTTTTCAAAAGAAGCCAGATATGTTTGTGTGTAAATATTTTCACAAAAAAAAGAAAAAAAAAAAAAAAGAAGCCAGATATGTGTTTTATGTGAAATCTCTTAATCTTTAAAAAACTGTAGGTTCATTTTTAAAAAATTATTTTCAAATTATTTTTGAAAAAACCTAGAGAAAGCCAAATGAACAGTTAGTACACAGGATTTGACTCTTGGATCACCTGTTTCCAACCTTGCTTCTACATATATATTTTTTTATTTTAGTATATTGTGGGGGTACAAGTTTTAAGTATATTGCAAGTATATTACAAGTGTTAAGTACAAGTGTTAAGTATATTTAATATACATAAGTGTTATGTATATTGCCCATGCCCCCCTCCCCCCTCAAGTCAGAGCCTCAAGCATGACCATCCCCCAAACGTTGCACATCTCACTTATTGTGTATGTATATGCCCATCCCCTCCTCCCCCCTCCCACCTGTCCAACATCCAATAAATGTTATTCCTATATGTCCACTTAGGTGTTGATCCGTGAATACCAATTTGCTGGTGAGTACATGTGGTGCTTGTTTTTCCATTCTTGAGATACTTCACTTAGTAGAATGGGTTCCAGCTCTATCCAGGAAAATATAAGAGGTGCTAGATCACCATTGTTTCTTAAAGCTGAATAGTACTCCATGGTATACATTTACCACATTTTATTAATCCACTCATGAATTGACGGGCACTTGGGTTGTTCCCACAACTTTGCAATTGTGAATTGTGCTGCTATAAACATTTGAGTGCAGGTGTCTTTTTCATAAAGTGACCCGCTTCTATATATTAATGGCTACTTATTATATATAGGGTGCTATGTTCTGAATGTTTGTGTCTCCTTAAAATTCATGTGCTGAAATCCTAATCCCCTGAGTGATGGTGTTATGAGGTGGAGTCTTTGGGAGGTGATTAGGTCATGAGGCCTCCACTCTCATGAACGAAATTCATGCCCATATAAAAGAGGCTTCCAGGAGCTGCCTTGCCCTTTCCACCACGTGAGAGCACAGCAAGAAGCCACCATGTACGAATCAGGTAACAGGCGCTGACCAGATGCCGAATCCGCCAGCATCTTGGTCTTGGACTTTCCAGCCTTCAAAACTGAAATGAATTTCTGTTGTTTATAAGCTACCAATCTATGATATTTTGTTATAGCAGCCCAAATGGACTAAGACACAGGGATTTCAAGAATCCATGTTGTATTTAGAATTATGACAGAAGAGATTTTCCCCCACCTATATCCTGCCCTTGGGAGAAACCACTGCTAGCTCTCACATTTCCCTCAATGGATTCCTTTCCCTCTTATGTTAAGCCTCAGTTTGAATGGCACCTTCGTGTCCACTCTCCCTCTTGAGGGTTCCCAAACCCCCCACACACCCCAACACATGTATTGTTGTTGTGCCAGTTGTTGTTTTAATAATAATGTCTACGACTACTTTTACTTCCAAGCACTTTACATTCATTACTGTAAACATTTGATATCTGTATCAGTTAGTGTTCAACCAGGAAAGCACAACCAACAGGAAATAATATATATTAAGAGATTTATTGCAAGGAATTGGCTCATGAAATTGTGGGGTTGGCTAAGCAAGTCTGAAATCTGTAAGGCAGGCTGCCAGGATCTCTTCCACACGGGCCTAAGCTGTTGTCCATGGCAGAATTTCTTCTTTTTTCAGGGAAGCCTCAGCCCTGCTTTTAAACTTTTCAACTGATTGAATCAGATCCGCCCAGAGTATCTAGGATAATCTCCCTTATTTAAAGTCCACTGATTATGGACTCTCATCTCACATCTACAAAACAGCATCATAACACCTCGATTATTGTTTGGTTGAATAACTGGAACTGTAGCCTAACCAAGTTAACATATCCAAAAAATCACAAATACATTCTAAATATTTTACATGCTCTCAACATTATCCTAAATATTTTAGTCAGGACACTTTGGAGTTTCTATCATTGTATCATGTTTTTTTTTTTATAAATAAAGAAATTAGAACTCAGGATGAGTAAATAATTTCTCTAATGTTTTGCAGCTGGTAAATGGTGGAAATGAGGTTTAACGCAGATACTCAGACTCTAGAACCAACCAGCTGAGCTCTTTGCCCTGCTGCCTCCTTAGAGCAGAATAGGATTAAGTGCCTTGAAGGCAGAGACCAGCTATACTCACTTTTGTATTCTTAGCACCTAGCCTGGTATATAACAGGGACCCAATTGTTGAATTAGCTGGTTAATGTACAAGATTTAAAATAGTCTGTGTTTCCCCAAGGGGAGATCAATGAAATCCATTTAGTGGGTGCCTCAAACTTAAAACTCCCAAAAATAATTTTCTTAATTTCTATTGGAACATTCTTTGGTTATCCAAACAAATTAAGCAGTTATTTAGTTTGGAGCTGAAGATTTTAAGCAAAATAGCTCAAGCTAGACTTTTTTTCTAAATTGCTCCTTTAATTTTCCACAATGTAGCTTTATCCCTTTATGCATGATATGAAGCCAAATTCCATATTTAATTAAAATTCAGTATCTTTATGAGGATACAGGAGCTATTTTCCTTATGAGTTTTTTCTTTGCAAACTAGATAAAATGTGTTTAAATTCGTTTAGTGACAAAAAAATGAAATCAAGGGTTTTCAGTATTCACCTATTTTACTGACCAAATAAATATTTGGTTTTTGTCCCCAGTTCCTGGAATACAGCTCCTAAACCCTTTGGGCTCTCTGTAGTGAAGAGTATCTTTTGTATCTCCTAATAATGAGATCTTTGGTGGAGGCCCCTAGATAACTTCAAGATGGGGACTGGTCACTAGAAAAACCAAGCCTTGATTAGAAGCTTGGAACTTTCAGCCCTAGACCGCCCCGCCACCCCCCACTCCCAACCAACAACCAGGGAAAGGAAAGGGGCTAGAGACTGAGTTCATCACCGAAGGCCAATGATTTATTCAATAATGTAATGAAACCTCCACAAAAACCCCTAAATGACTAGGTTCGGAGAGCCTCCAGGTTGGCACACACAACAAGATGCCAGGAAGGTGGTGCCCACCCCCTACTCCCATACTTTACCCTCTGTGTCACTTCCATTTGGCTGTTCCTGAGTTGTACACTTTGTAACAAACCAGTAGCTGTAAGTAAAGCACTTTCCTGAGTTGTGTGAATTGCTCTAGTGAATTATTGAACTTGAGGGGGTAGCATGGGAACCCCCAAGTTATAGCTGGTCCATCAGGAATATGGGGGGCCTGAGACTAGTGATTGGCATCTGAAGTAGCGGCAGCCTTGTGCCACAAAGCCCTTTAACTTGCGGGATCTGGCGCTGACTCCCAGTAGAGAGTGTCCAAACTGAATTGAATTACTGGACACCCATTTGGCGTCAGAAGTGTTGTGAGTGAAAACAGTGACGTTAGATCTAAACATAAGCAAATGACAAAACAAATTCTATGTAGGTGAAAGACAGAACGTGTCTTTCAATTCAGAAAAATAAAAGTGCAATTATTTATGATTCTAGATAATTCAAGCAGGAAAAGACCTCACAAAATAAGTGGAAAATAGCCTATTTTATTTACAAGGCTTCTTTTCAAAATCAATGTAGCCGATGTTCTATAAGAATAAGAATCCGAAAAAAAATTAGGCAGACTTGAGAAAATACAAAAACGCTAGCATTTTAGCACTGGAAAGGGACCCCTGGTCCCTTCTAGGACATTTGATGGTTTTATACGTAGAAGCTCAAGAGGGTAAGTACGCTGCCTGCCAAAGGGCATCGAGTGAGAGCTACTTGAGAGGTGTGAATGTGTGTCTTTCAGTCCTGCCCTGCGAGCCTCCCTGCCACCCAGGACAGCTTCTAAAGAGAGAAGTCGCCTGACCCACCCATCATTTGCTGCTGACTCATTCGCAGTTACTCTCTTCTCTCCCTCAGATTCCCAGATCTATTCCAGTCCCCCAGACACCCTTTCCTCAATTTAGGACTCAGTTTACCTGCTTGCATTTCAACTCTGTTTTATCCTTTGGTTTTTAGGGTCAGAGGGAGTTCAGGACATGCTACCCCAAAATATGGCACCTTGGCATTCGAGGAAACAGCAGGAGCAGGAAGGTCACTCCCACTCTCCCCTGCCCCTTCTCCCCGGAAGCAGTCCTTTAGACCCTCACTTGAGAGGTAACTTTCCTATATTAGGAGGAAAGGATCATCCTTTTCATGGAAGACAGGGATGCCAAAAAGAATCTGAACAAACAGGACTTGTTAAGATCACACCATTTTGTTCTCCAATCATATTTCTCCATGACCACTCTTCATCAAACTGAAACATAAAAATTACAAGTTTCACCTTTTTCTTGGGTCTTTATTTCCTTTGAAGTCATGTAAAACTTATGTTAAATAAATTCGTATGCTTCTCTTTTGTTAGTCTCTTTTGTTATAGGTATGTCAGCCATAAACTTAGAGATGAGTGAGGAGGAAAAGGTATTTTTTCTTCCCCTACTGGTTCTTGGCAGTTTTGGGTGAATATTTTCTGCTTCTCCCCACAAACCTGTGGACAGGGCCAGCCCTCACAGGGAAGGGGAGTGAAAAATTCAAACATAGTGCTGTATCTCTTACATTTGAGGTTACACTTGGTGAAAATGATTATCTGTAAGGTTATGCTTGAGGTATTTTCCAAAGGGGATTATGTTCCCAATGTCTTGTGCCTTTTTAAAATTTTATTTTATTTTATTTTATTGAGACAGAGTCTCACTCTTTTGCCTGGGCTAGAGTGTGGTGGCATCAGCATAGCTCACAGCAACCTCAAACTCCTGGGCTCAAGTGATCCTCCTGCCTCAGTCTCCTGAGTAGCTGGGACTACAGGCATGTGCCACCATGACCGACTAATTTTTTCTATATATTTTTAGTTGGCCAATTAATTTCTATTTTTAGTAGAGACCAGTCTCGCTCTTGCTCAGGCTGGTTTTGAACTCCTGACCTTGAGTGATCCACCCTCCTGGGCCTCCCAGAGTGTCTTGTGCTCTTAAAGCCACAAAATCCCAGATTCACATGGGCCTTTCGGTCCATGTCTTGGACCAATCTTGTGGCGCCTGATTTACTTTGATCGCCTCTGTGGGGTGGTCAGTTAGTAGTTTCTTGAATAATCCCAGTGCCCAGGAACACCAACTCCACCTTTAAGAAATCCTAACTCTTAGGAACTGCTTTACATTGAGCAAAAAACCTGTCCCTCTGAGGCAGCTATCAGGGAGCTGACAATGTTGAATTTTACCTGAGCCCTGGGCTCCTGAAGAACAGCCCCTCACCCTATATAATGTCCCTTTTGCATAGTCTCTCATGCCTAAGTCTAGGTTTGCTTTTATTTGGCAGAGCTACTTTAATCACCTTAGCCTGTCCTTTGTCGCCCCAAATAACGAACAGAGACAGGCTCTGTAACAGAAAATGACGTTTGGGAACAGAGCGTTGTAATGGGAGTGCGTGTGCCATAGTCAACCATGTGCATATTCAAGGAGGTAAAGAAAGACAAGGGCTTTTAAAGACAAAAATGAAGAGGTTTACATAATTGTTTTGAAATGATTTTCCATGGCTACAAAGATCAGTAACAAGGGTGAGGCCAGTCTGAGGTCGGACAAGCAGCTGCTGGGCAAATGTCCTCTCAGAAGTATTTTTTTGTGTATGGCTGTGATGGTCTTTGTGCAAGGTTGTGGTTTTTGCTGAGGCATTTTGTAAGTAGGAAGGAAAGGTCTCCAGAGAACGTAGGAATGCAGCCAACTTGAGCAAGTCAACCTGTTCTGCAGCAGCCTTTGTTTCCGAGGGATGACCACCGCTCCTCAGCTGGCTAAAACTAGCCCCTGACAGACCCTGGCAGCCTTTGAATGAACTCTAGCGAACTTTCTGCGTTGCTATGCTAAAGTCTCCACCCGGGAAGGAGCTACAGCTTTACCGTAACACGTGATCTGTGTGCAAGCACAACTAACCACGCATGCGTAAGGGAAACCACGCCCCTACACGTGATGACACATCTGTTTCTTTCTCGACTCCATTAAAAAACCGCATGCCACTTTCCCTGGGGGAAACACTGCTTTGGAGACTATTCCCAGTTCTCTCTTCAGTTGCTGCCAAGAGATTAAAACGCCTACTGATCAAGCCCTGCGTTCTCGCTGACAGTCGTTTGTTACTTGCCATCTGAACAATCCCAGATCTTTTGGGTAACATTTTGTGTTTGTTTTTGTCATCAGACATACAAGTGTGAGAACTCTCTCTTCATGGCCTTCCCTGGCTCTATTTGTCAGGGGTTTTATTTTTTTATTTTATTTTTTTAACGTAAGTAACTCCATTTCGATTCTGACAACTTTCACATTTTCCCCTTTCATTCAAGATCTTTTTCCATAAGCATCACTGATAGTCGTCCTGTAGTTAGGTTTTGATGGCCCTTGGTGCCAGGATGGGCCTGTCCTGGGTTGCTGGTCGCATTCCACATTGTGGGGAGTGACTGGGGACCAGGGCACAAAGCCCTCGTAGCTACATTTGAGGGAGGTTTGCAGGGCGTGGCTGTCAGGCTAAGTCTACCTGGAGTCCATTATTAAGTTCAATTTGTCTGTCCATGGTCTTTTGTTATCTATCATCTCAAAGACTTGGGCCGCCATTATTTTGTTAGGAGTGGTACTTTTGTAAAAATGTAACAGGTAATAGAGACAAAGTTTAAACAGGGAAAATACAAATTAAAATTGATAGTAATATGACAATTCTGATTTGCATATGGTTTTGAGCCATGAATTAAGGCTTAATGACAACCAATTGTATAAATCAAATGACCAGAGGGAATTAGGTGAGAACTGTTGTAACCATGTGGCCTGTTTTTTTATTTTGTATATATGGGTCTCAACTCTTCTGGAAGAATTTATCCAGGTACAGCACGTAGTATTAGCAGTCACACAGATATTTTCTTATTTGAACAATATATACTGAAGGATTTGGGTGGTTAGGTTTTGTTAAGTTACCAGCAGAAACTACTGATTGTGAAATTTTAATGACATCATTATCCTACCAAGTCTAATTATGATATGGAATCTTGTTCCAGTGTCTTGGGAAAAACTGTCTACAGTGTGAAAACATCAACTTCTTCTCCTGGTTAGCAGTTTGATAGTCTCTGGTTATGTCATCAGGTAGTTTGATAAACTTTCTATGTGGCCCATACATCAGGCACCAGACTTATTTCTTAAAATTTATCTAGTTTCAGTTTATAGGGCTTTAGTAACAGAGCAGCTTTTGTTTTTAGTTGGAGAGTTGTAGCTAAATATTGGGAAAAATACAAGAATTTAGGATCTAGTCCAGTCTACAGGTAGATAAGAAGAACTTGAAAACAATGTACAGGGTTACAATATAATAACAAGTGTATTATAGGGTTTTTTTTCCTTGAAAAACATAACTTTTTCTCTACATTGGTTACATGGGAACCTCAGATTTAAAAACCTCTTCAGGCTAGGAAACCGAAGCAAGGTAGACTTCAGATTTTACTGACAGTCTTAAAGTTCCTGGGCCTGCCAGGAAGTGATCATTTTTATTCACTCACTATAAGTCTGGGAACCCTGGAAGCCAGGTATTCCATGCCATTAAATCTAGGAAACAAAACATTTAAGTAAAAAACCAACAATGTTTTAAATGAGTCATGAAAACATTATTTTTATCATTACTTAATTTTATACAATTCTTATCATTTGGAGAAGCTTCCCATACAACTTACCAAATACGCCTAATAATTTAACATTTCAGCTTCAGGCCATAACAGCAGAGTTAGAACTGGAAGAAAAAAAGTTACAGGAGTTGATGAAAAGATTGAAAGAAAGAGTTATTACCTCAGCCAAGCAAAAATATATACCTTTTTAAAGAGAGAAAAAAGAGCCGAAGGCCATGCTGCATACCTGCAAATCATGTGCAGTGACACGTAGCAAGAGTTGAACCTCTGAGATATGAACCAATAAGTTTCAAAAAAGAAAATTTTACTTCTAGAAATGAAATTACCATTTTGAATGGAAAAGACATTTCCAACTGAAACGAGGGAAATTAAATAGACTAAGAATCACTGTCTGCTCTAGTTTGTAGTGAACTCTTGTCCACAAGTTACAATTCTCCAAAGCTCCAGCGCTGACTTGAGAGTCTTGTCCTACAGCTAAGCCCTGCCTTAGTCCACTCTCTTCTCTGACCTTAATGTACATCAGTGTCCAACAATAGCTGTCCTTGTCCCATCGCATGGTGGTACTTGCCCCTTTTCCCTAGATTCTCAGTGCCTGAACCTTGAATTAGTTACTGCATTTCTAAATGAGTGGATTCTTTCCAGCTTTTGTTTTTATTTTTATTTATTTATCTTTTTGAGACAGAGTCTCACTCTGTTGCCGGGGCTAGAGTGCCATGGTGTCAGCCTAGCTCACAGCAACCTCATACTTCCGGGCTCAAGTGATCCTCCTGCCTCAGCCTCCCAAGTAGCTGGGACTACAGGCACGGGCCACCGTTCCCAGCTAATTTTTTTCTATTTTTAGTTGTTTGGCTAATTTCTTTCTATTTATAGTAGAGATGGGGGTCTCACTCTTGTTCAGGCTGGTCTTGAACTCCTGAGCTCAAGCAATTCTCCCGCCTTGGCCTCCCAGAGTGCTAGGATTACAGGTGTGAGCCACCACTCCCGGCCTTGTTTTTATTTTTAATTGAGGTAAAATTCACATAATATAAGATTAACTGTAATGTCATGCAAACATCATCATCTCTATCTAGTTCCAAAACTTTTTTATAACCCAAAAAGAAAACAACAAATCCATTGAGCACTCCCCATGACTCCTCACCCCAGATCCTGGCAACCAGCAATCTATTTGTCTATATGGATTTACCTATTTAAACATCCGGAGATGTTTTGTGTAAATAGAATTATACAATGTGTAGCCTTTTATGACTGGCTTCTTTCATTTAGCATAATGTTTTCTAGATTCATCTATGCTGTAGTAGGTATTGGTACTTCAGTCTTTTTTACAGCTGAATTCTATTGCGTGTATGTACCACATTTTGTTTATCCTTTCATCAACTGATAGACATTTGGTTGTTGCTACCTTTTGGCTATTGTGAATAAAACATTTGTGTACAAGTACTTGTTTGAATACTTGTCTTTGATTCTTTTGGATTTGTACTTAGAAGTGCAATTGCTGGATTGTATGATAATTCTATGTTTAAATTTCTGGGGAACCTCTAAACTGTTTTCCACAGTGGCATCATTTTACATTCTAATGAGCAATTTATAAGGGTTCTAATTTCTTCACATTCTTGCCAACATGTATTCCACACCCTGCCTCCCTCCCCGGCTTTTTTTAATTACAGCCAAACTAGGTTGGTGTGAAGTGGTATATCATTGTGTTTTGGTTTTCATTTCCCTAATGACTAAAGACATTGAGCATTTTTTCATATGTTTGTTGGCCATTTGTATATCTTCTTTGAGGAAATGTCTATTCAAGTCCTTAGCCCATTTTTAAGTTGTGTTGTCTTTTTGTTGTTAAGTTGTAGAGTTCTTTATGTATTCTAGATATTGGATCCTTATCATAAATATGATTTACGAATAAAGTTTCTGCTATTCTGTAGGTTGTCTTTTCACTCTCTTGATAGTGTTCTTTGATACACAGAAATTTTTTAACCTTGATGAAGTCCAATTTATCCATTTATTTCGTTGTTTCCTGTGCTTTTAGTGCTATGTCTAAGCATCTAATCCAAAGTCATGGAGCTTTTCCTTAATGAGTTATATAGTTTTAGCTCTTATATTTAGGTCTTTGATCCATTTTGAGTTAATTTTTGTATATTGTATGAGGAAAGAATCCAACTTCAGTGTTTTGCACACGACTATCCAGTTGTCCTAGCACCATTTGTTGAAGAAATTCTTCTTTTCCCATTAAATGGTCTTGGCACTCTTGTTGAAAATCAATCTACCATAGATGTATGGGTTTATCTCTGGACTCCCAATTCATTTAATTCTATTCAGTTGTTCTATATGTGTATTTTTATGCTGATACCATATTGTTTTACTTACTGTAGCTTTGTGGTAAGTTGTGAAATCTGGAATTATGAGTCCTCCACTTTGTTTTCATATATATATATATATATATATATATATATATATATATATATATATATGCTATTCAAGGTCTCTTATAATTCCATATGAATTATAAGATCAGCTTTCTCATTAATGAGACAAAGGTTGTTATAATTTTTATAAGGATTGCATTGAATCTGTAGATCCATTTGGACAATATTGCAATCTTAAGAATGTTGAGTCTTCTAATCTGTAAACACAAGATGTCTTTTCATTTACTTAGGTTTTTCTTAATTTTTTTTAGCAATGTTTTGTAGTTTTCTGTGTATAAGTTTTATGTTTCCTTGGTTAAATTGATTTCTAAGTATTTTATTCTTTTTGATGTTATTGTTCTTTAATTTTATTTTCAGATTGTTTATTACTAATGTATAAACATAAAACTGACTTTTGTGTGTTGATCTTGTATCTTGCAAATGTACTGAATTTAATTAGTAGCTCTAATAGGATTTTTGTGGGTTATGTAGGATTTTCTATACATAAGATCATGTTGTCTGTAAATAAAGATAACTGTGTTTCTTTTCTAATTTGGATCATTTTATTCCTTCATATTGTCTAATTGTTTTGAGTAGAGCTTACAATACAATGTTGAATGGAAGCAGACATCCTTGTGTAATTCCTGATCTTAGGGAAAAAAGTTTTCAGTCTTTCACAATTGAGTGTGTTAGCTGTAGATTAAATTAAATTTAGAGCCATCAGTTTCAACAGGACATGTTATCCACTCTAGTTATTTTTCATAGAATTTTTTCCCCAATGTATAAAGATATATTCACAAGCAGTAAAAATAAAATCATCTGCACAGTTCCATTTCTATGCCTTGGTCAGCACAGCATTAGAAAAATGACCAATGGTTATAGAGTTTTTCACACACAACTAATCACATAAAATCTTCAAGGCTTAGAAATAGCCTTTCATGGGTGTGCTGAAGCTGGCTTATACCAACTCTTGAGAGCTGACTGTTATCATCGTTTCCCAAACCGTGTTCCATCATGTCATGTATCTTGAATTTGTTTTTTGTGGGAGTATTCACACTATGGAAACTGGCAAATGATACAAAGCAAGACTTTTTTTGAAATGCTTGTTGTTACCAGCATACTCCTGGGCCTGATCCAAGACTCTGACGCACACTCTTTGGTAAACTCATGCCAAATATTCCTCTGCATCATCTGTTCTTAGTAAAATGAGATGTTATGGCTGACGTTACAGAGGCATGGTGAGGCGTCTTGGTGTAGCCTGGCATTTAATAAGGCACCATCCCATAGAATGAGCCTGGTAATGTGTCTATCAAGTCAATGGGTCCTGTCTTGTAGCTCATTTCTGTTTCATTTTTACCCACACTGGGTAAAATGATTTATCTCTATTGGCTTTGTCTGTTTCATTGTTTTGGGAGCTTATGCTTCTTAGAACCCTGCCTCACTTAATAATTAGATAGTTCTATCAACAGTAATTATAGATGCTCTTTTCAAGTTTTACAAATCTGAAAACACAGACTGTGACATAGAAAACATCTAAAAGGAATGTTCTTTGATTAAACTCTTGAAAAAAAGGAACTCCTCTCTCATAAGTAAAGACTATGTAATTTTTGCTGCTATTCTAAGGTAATTTATAGGCTATGTATTAACCTCATATATCATATATATTCAGACTGATTTTTTTTTTTTTTGCTTGAAATAGTATCCTTGGAAATTCAGAGACAAGGTCAGATTGTAAATTTCTTTTCTTAAATATCTTGACTTCAGAGGTGGTCAATTCCTATTCTGTTTGAGGGCTGGTGGACTTGCTTTCTCTGCTAATCCAAATCATTTTAATGTGGAATGGCAGGTTCCTTATCCTATTGCCAACCAATAAACAATCCTCAAACTCCTCATTCTTGGCAACAGCATTTAATCTTCATCTGACATGAACATATGTAATTGGATTCATTATTCTCTGAAGGGCAATAGATACTGAACTTTTATCTATTCAATCATACCATCAGCCCACTGAATTATCCCTGCATTTTCTGACTTCCTACATTTTCTTGGCAGTGCACTATTATTTGTTAATATTTGGCGTAGTTTAATGCATATAGTACTGCTGGCGAGAGAAAACAAGGCAGAACTAGAATTTACCTTAAGGTTAAATATAATTTAAAATTACTAGATTATTTTCTAAATGTCTAATCTATGCCATAACAGTGTTTTGAAATGATAGATAATTTTAAGACAAACCGAGACAGAGGCCAGAAGTACTATACCATCCATTTTCCCAGGGTTGCCAGAATTGATCATTTCAAGTCTTGGGTATTACACATTTTTCAATATAGTATGAATTTATTTATAGATCTCTACTTCCCAGTACATGGGCCAGCATCTCTCTTTGGATGGACCTATCTATTATACATGCTAATGTAGTAAAAAGCGAACCTCTCTGCGCAAACCCTGGGGAAAGAAATATCCTCCAGTGATTCCCCTGGTTTACCAGTAGGGGAACTGAAGAGCCAGTCATCCAGTGTACACGACCAAGAGACATGCAGAAGATACAAGGTGAAGATACAAGTAATTCTGTAAATGGGCCAGAACATATGACACTCTTGAAGCAAAACCCTGACCAATTCTATTTCCCCAAATGAAGTGTTCTTTTTTCCCATGCTTTTCTCCATAGAGCCCATGCAACATGAAGGCTTTCATGTCTTTCCAGCGTTTTAATGGAATTTCCAAACATTCATCTCTTTAAATGTCTATATCCTTTTAAGTAACAAAAGAAAGAGTCACTAATTAGGTATGCAGAAGGAAAATTCAATTCATTACAAATTATCTAGGAGCTGTATGCACCATTCCAGCTATGGAGAATCAATCCTACTCAGGGAACTAATGAGCCCTAGCTTCTCCATTAAATTGGTGCCTGTCATTTAAAATTATACACAGATATATACATACCTGCATGTGGGGTGAGTTATTTATATGTAAATAGTACATATACCCAGTTTTTAAAAAAAGCAATTTATTTGCTATAGACGTCAAAATTTGACTTCTTGTACGTTTTTTCTATTTTATCAGAGCCCACATTTAAAGCTATTTCTTCAATCACCAAGTGACAATAGCATACAAATCCTTGAAGTGATATGCAATATGAAAACAACATGACTGTTAATTAAATCACGTTTGTATTTCTAAAAGCAAGCTTTTATCTGTCTCCAAATAGCAAGAGAACTCCAACCCCGCCCCCAAAAGGATATTAACATGTTTGATTCTTTTTCCATTTTCTCTCTTCAGTGCTGATGTTCAGCTGCCATCACGGCTATTAGGGTGAGCATAGTCACATGACAGGATATGTACAGACCTAATGCCTCAGGCAAAAACAAAAGCTTAAATAAAAAAATAGACTGCAATCTCTGTGGATGAGGGAGGTGGGGTCTGGAAGCGAAGGCAAGCTCCCTGCACAAGAAAACTTGGACGAGTGAACACACTGATGTTAAAATGAGAGTCCCAAAACTCAGGGAGATTTAGAGGTCTCAAGACTGGTTGGTTGTTTTTGCTTTTGGTTTTCATTGCACTCTGTTTAAAAAATACATACAACTCATTCTCCTCACCATACTTTTTAAACAATATATTCTTACAAATATAGGGGGCAGATGCTAGTCAGTGTTTCCTCCAGGGCTGGAAAAAGAGAGAAAAGTTTGCACAGTGGCAATGTCACGTCCTTCTGTTTAATGAGCATTATCACATGATTGACCTCCCCAAACGCAGTGTGTCCACCCAAATTTCCAGGCAAATGTTGATTTCTATAATTTACAGTATCTGTGAATGTGAAAAGCCTAAAAGTGAGAGTCAACAGAAATATTTAACATAATGCCTCTAATGACACAAAAAATTAGAATAAAAATGTATAGGGCAATATCAGAAATCTCTCTCAGTTTCACACTTAGCTGATGCAGATTTTAAAGTCATCATTGCTTTACTTTTTAAATTTTCCCTGAGAGTTGAGAGTGACAGGTTGGTGTCAATATACTAAAAATCTTTATGAAATAGGTAGGTCTGTCCTACACAAAATTTTGAAGGAAATAAGTTTGCATCATGGGGATCTCAGCCTCTGCTTTTGGTGAATTTGTTTCCTGCACCCCTGTAATATTTTCTGTCTTCATGCTGCATCCATTTACTTACAAAAACCTAATCTTAGAAAAGGAGCTGATAGATTTAATCCTTCTAAGATATAAACAACTGGAACTTGACTCCTGGGCCTAAGCCTGAAGCCAACACTAAAAAAATTTTGACTGTGGAATTTTAACCAAAATCACTTTTTAAACTTAAAAATATTTTAAAGAAACTGGTGATTTTGTCCCAAAGTGTAAATAATTTCTATTTATGAGATACCATAGCAAAATTCTGTATTTGTAAATGAATGTATCTAAAATTTAGCAAGGTCTAGTCATTTTTAAATTTATTTAAAATTTTGTGGTGAGCCAAAGCTACTTTAGAAAAACCTCTTTATCCACAGTGGGATGCATGTGATGATATATAAATGTGGGTTTACATTCATTACAGCAGTATTTGTAATAGTAAAAAAAAAAAAAAGGAAACAACATAAATGTTCATCTATAGGGGAGTGGTAAAATGATTGAAAAACAGTTAAAATATTATGTAACCCTCTTGGCTATTTAAGAAAAATTGTGATAAAATACACATAACATAAAATTTACCATTTTAACTATTTTTTAGTGTACAGTTTATGTAATGTGAAAGTTGTCAGAATCAAAATGAAGTCACTTATGTTACAAACAAGACAAAACAAAACAAAACCTGACAAAGGCCATGAAAAGAGAGTTCTTATAAATAAATGTCTGATAATAAAAACTACCACAAAAGACAGCAAAACCCACAATTTTGCACAAAGGCCATCACAATCTTCCACAAAAATTATATCTGTGAGGATGTCTGTCCAGCAATTGCCTATTCAACATCAGACTGGTATCAGCCTTGTTAATTGATTCTAATAGCCATGGGTAATTATCTCAAAAGATTACGGTTGTTACATATAAAATGTCTGATTTTGAATCAAAAATGTAGTTTATTATGTCTCAAACAAGCAGCGGTATGATTGATCAAAGTATACGCTTAAACTATCAACATGGTTTTGCCGTCTTAACAGTAGCTTGCTTATGCTGGTAGCCAAGGAGCATGGAGAGCAAGTGGGAATGAAATCACAAAAGGCATTTTCCACAGCATGTTGAGAATTGAATATTCTTCCTTACAAGAAGTGGTTCAAAGCCTGAAAGAAGTGGTAGTCAGTTGGTGCAAGGTCTGGTCAATACGGTAGATGACACAGAGTTTTCAAATCCAGCTGCTGTAGTTTGAGCAGTGTTATTTGTGTGAAATGTGGTCAAGCGTTGTCTTGCAAGAGGATTGGCCTGTCTCTATTGATTGATCTTGGCTGCATAATCGCAAGCGTCCTCATTATGTTGTCCAATTGGTTGCAGCAGACATCCCCTGTAATGGAGTGACAAGCTGGATAATACCAGCGCTGGACCACCAGACACCATTAGCTTTTTTTGGTGGATATTCAGTTTTGGATTAGGTTTCAGAACTTCACCTTTATCCAACCATTGTGACAAACTCTTGCAATTGTCAAAAAGAACGCACTTTCATGATGTGTAACAACACGGTGTAGAAATGGTTCTCCTTTAAGTCAGGACAGCAAAGAAAGGCAAGTTTCAAGACAAAGTCTCTTCTGACGCTAGTTTAATACATGTAGTAAACATCTATCCAGCTTCTTTATCTTGCCCATTTGTTTCAAATGGTCCAATATTGTTGGAATAGTAACATCAAACCTTGCTGCTAACTCACCCGTAGGTTGAGATGGATTCACTTCCACTACTACAGCTTTCAGCTCACCATTATCCACCTTGGCCTCGGGCTGCCCACGTGGCTCATTTTCATGATTAAAATCACCAGAATGGAATTTCTCAAGCCATTGATGCACTGTGGGTTCATTAGCCACATCCTTCCCAAACACTTCATTGATATTTTGAGCTGTCTGCACCACTTTGGTTCCATATCAGAACTCATATCTGAAAGTAACATGAAGTTTTGACTTATCCATGGTTTCACAAAAATTGCTCTAAAAAGAAATTTGAAAGATGATCAATAGTCAGAACATGTGTTTGAAAGACTGAGGATGTACCTTCACAATAAAAATAAAACAAGAAGTATTAGAGTGAGATGTCAAAGATATCAACTGTCAAACTTAGTACTTAAGGAAATTGGACATTTCATACTTAATAACCTAATAATTATGTAATCCTTTTCCTTTTTCCTTTAAAAACCTTTGTTTTCCATACCTCCCTGAATACACACATAGTTTACTATGGTGCATGTATTCCCATTGCAATGCCCTATTCCTGGATAAATACTATTTTCTTTTAGAAAGCCTCTGTTATTTAGATTGACAGTAACCATTTTAAAGTGATCTATGTATTTGATCTATGTATGCTAAAATGATAAAACTCTTTGAGACACACTGTTAAATGGAAAAAGTACAGTGCAGAACAGTATGTATTGAATGAATCTACCCTTTCTCCTTTGCTTTTCAATTTTTTATTTGAGACACATTTTAAAATAAGTAATGTACAGATAATTATGTATCATCCATGAACCTACTCCTGCTACTGACAATTCTTAACATGGGTCATATTTATTTGAATGTGCATGTATGTGTATATGTGTGTGTCTGTGTGTGGTGTGTATATAAAAAAAAATTCCAGATAAATTTAAAGTCCCTTTGTCCTCTATCCCCTGTCCCTCAGACTTCACTCATCTCTTAATAATCACATATGTTTAGTGTGTGTCTATTTTTATACTTTCTCATACAAATGTAAGTAACATGGATACAAAATTATTGTTTTGTGCCTTTTAAAATTTGCATAAATGCTATGATCTCTTCAATTTGCTTTCTTATTTCTCTATCACTGTGCATCTTGTTTTCTTCATTCAACACTATTTTTGAGTATAAATGCCAATTGCATTTTTTGTTAAAAGGATATGTATATATGCCTGTTTCTGCATGACAGCTTCCTAGTGACATGCACCAGATGCTGTTAATGGCATTCACATCTGGAAAGATGCACTGGGAATCCGAAGTGGGAGGTAGGACTTTTACTTTTCATTTTACACCCTCCTAAGAGCTTGAAATTTTACTATCATTGTTTTTGTGATAAAATAATGAGTTTAAAGATGCACAGTTTTGATCCTGTCCATATGGAAAGGAATGTGACCGTATTATGGCAGGTTATATGGGTTAAGTGCTCTTTCCCTGGCAACATTCCATGTTGCCCAGGTGAGATGTGACTGGGCAGGACGTGGTGCATAAGGGTGACAGCAACAGAACTTTTAGAGAAATTATAGGTTTTAGGGGTAGGGGGAGCAAAAATTACACAGAGGTGATCAGCTAAGTGAGCTTAGGGAAACTGGACAAAATTTGCCTGTTAGGAATGCAATTAATAGGTTCAGAGAAGGTGACTGATGGTGCTATATGTTACATGTACAGAGAAAATGCATTGGAATGGGAGTGAATAGATCCTATTTCAAGTACTGGTTCACAG
Source organism: Microcebus murinus (assembly GCF_040939455.1). Classification (NCBI taxonomy): domain Eukaryota; kingdom Metazoa; phylum Chordata; class Mammalia; order Primates; family Cheirogaleidae; genus Microcebus; species Microcebus murinus. The sequence goes on from NC_134108.1 coordinate 73,691,628, forward strand.
TCACTATCAACCATGGGTTTGACCAATTTGTTGAACTCTCTCATTTTAGTTTTTTTCTGTCAATAAAATGAGAAGACACAAATTTCTTATTCATTTGGTAAATGTTTAATGAAGCTCTAGCAGGCATCAGGCATGCCAGGCACCGTGTTAGGTGCTGGCAATACAAAGGTGAACAAAATGGAGTCCCCTTTCTCATGGAATTCCTCATGCTGGAGGCTGGCTGAATTCAGGAATCTAGCCACCACAGGCGAGGAAGCCTCTTGCGTGCCAAACCAACAGAGGCAGGTGAGTTCTAGGAATTTCCCTGGGCAGATTTAATGCCACTAAGTCAGAGGCCAGATGACAGAGGAGAGAATAGTAACTCTAAGCGTCTCAACAGGAGTTCTGGGGCTGAAACAGAAAAGATCCCTACTTTTCTTGGAACTTAGCTTCAGCTGAGGAGCAGTAGATAGATTAGAAGAACCACGAGCAGAAGAGGAACATGAGTGACGAGAAAGGAATATTTGATTCTTTCAACTTGAATCAAATTAAATGAAGATATGAAATATATTCTTTATCTTAATAGTTTATACTATGAGATTCCCTTTAATTTTTTTAAGAGTATGAACTTTAAAACAGCCAAACACAAAAGCTGTATTCCAGTGGGTCATATGGAGATGGAGCCATTTTTGGAAGAGAGATCTCTTCTTTCATATTAGAATTACTGATATGGCCATTGCAGTGATACCATGAGTGACACAGAGGTTTCTGTGTGCTGGGGGCTGAGCATTCTGGGAGGTCGTCTTCGGGTTCATCAGGGAGGGATTTATCTACCAGAAGTAGGGCCAAAGTTGAGGATGAGTAGAAAAGCACTGATGGATCTGGAATTAGGCTTTGAGGCCCATGATTTATAAAAGTAAGTTAATATCTTGTAAAAGGGGGACAATAACTACTTCATAGGACTGCCCATGAGAAAGAATGATTTTTAAAATATGAAAATGTGGTATAAACGATAAAGCACTTTACAAGCATGAGACTATTATTATTTCATTTGAGTTTCGAGTAGATAGAAGGAGGTACTTTTCTTCCTAGAAGTGATTTCATTCCCTGAACTGATGAAAAGGCAACACAAGAACAGTTGGCCCTTTCTATCTGAAGTACAGTTCTGTGGACAGCCACCTTATCTTTTAGGTATTTGCAAGAAGGACTCTCATTCCCAGAGAGTCCCTTTTGTGACTTAGTTCATCAGAGGTCTAGGAAAATTTAGAAAAATATAAATTTGACAAAATCCAAAAGGGAAATTCAGGTGGGTATTGAAATCAAAATCACACACACACCTCCCAGAACCTTAAAAGCATGTACAGGCTTTGGCCTATGACGGCAAATGAGGAATTGTAATCTATGTTGTACTTGGATCTTCTTTTATTATTCCTAAATAGAGCAAATATATTGTCATTAGCATCTGAAATTTTAAAAACCATGTTCAAAGTGTTCCAAGCTAATAAAGACTATGGTAAAATTTGCTTGGCATCTTTTAAAAATAAATATCTTTACAATCTGTGTCATAGAACATGCAATACTCAATAATTACATGTTTAGAAGTAAATGGGGCCCAAGATAAAACACTTTTGAAATAGCATGGTTCTTTTTTCCTATAAACACAGTTAAGAAAGGTAATTTCGTAGCCCAATACAATCAGTAACCTCAAAAGATTTTCCAGTATTCTGATGATGGAATGCCTTATGCATACATAACTCAAATTTAACAATTTCTAGTCATTATTTAAATGAGAAACTTGGGTATGTTAACAATTTAGGAGACATTTACATAAAAACAAATCATTTGGACTTTATAATTATCCAGTTCAAAAGAAAATTATTGGGCACTTGTCTGTTTTTCCCAGAGGAAATGGAAGAAAACAAATGGAAAGAAAAAGGGAAATCAAATATAATGAAAATTTGGAAAACATAAAGAGGAAATCACATCATTTGAAGGACAAGTTGCCATGATTCAAGCAATAGCTTTTGGCTAGTTTTTGAGAGAGAATTTTGTGCATGTTGGAGGCACACAAAATCTTTAGAGAAATCTCCAGGCTCTTCTTTGTGATTTTTGAAACATTAGATGATGTGGGGATAAACTCAAAGCCTAAATATTGATGTCAAAGAGAGCAAATCTCTGAAAGAAAGTCATGGGCCAGACTAACACAATTCTGGAAATAAAGGACTAGAACAGGATCCAGTTAGAAAAACACTAAGTTCCCACCAAGCAGCAAAGGGAAGACAGGAAAGAATCAACTTATTTTGTAACAAATGGATTACCACCATTATTCAATGGCCCAATAAGAAATCTAAACATATACAAGCACAAAAATGAAAATTTCTGTTTTTTTTCCAAAAACTGCTACTCTATTGACACCCCATTTGCATGTATTTTTCCCAGTAGCTAATAGACTCCCTCAAACAAATATCAGACTGATTCCATAATTTCTCAATGTGCTTGGTTATTAAGCCAAGGTGATTTTCTTTGTCAAGTGTTAATCTTCCCCGCTTAAAATTTCTATCTCATATTCAATTTAAAGGTCTCTTTCCATTGTCTAGCACAGATGACCTTGGGGCTCCAGAGGCTTGGATGGAAGGACAGGGGAAAGGCGTTGGGTCAGGAGGATGGAAATGGGAAAAAAGTCATGTTCTTATGCGGCTACACAAAGCAAGTACGTTTCCCTTTTTTTGATGTCAATGGGGGCAGCCCTTCATCCACAATACTGAAATTGCTGTCCTTATTCCTTTGCTGATACAGTTTCGCTATCTAGACTTAGTCCAAAGAGCTTTTCTAGGCACCTTAGCCCAACTCTAGAGCATCTATCAGAGGCGTACACTTGGAGCTTTGGGGACAATCTTGTTCTTTCTCTACCAGTATATGCTGCTATGCCAATTTTCTTTCTTCCACTTGGAAACACCAAGGCATGTCATTGAGCTCAATGGCTAAGCAAACAACCAGGAAATAAGAAACCAGTTTCCTCTTTTTAACACAAGTCCACAGACCTTAGAAATGATTCTCTTGGTTGGAGAGTCATTTGAGAACTGTGGTGTACCAAGGGCAAGGTGGTGGTGGGGGTCCACCCCTTGCAGCCAATAAGGCAGTGCTTTGTCTGCAGAGAATTTTAAAGCACTAATAAACCTGAATTTAAGTCAGTCTGCTTTTGTGTCATCACCACACACTGACAATTCTAATGAATGTCAGTGATAAAATACTCCTCACTATAAATTGTTTTGGTCTAAGTTCTAAATAATTACAGGTTAGTGTGTGCATATATGTGTGTGTGCTTCGAATTAATACATTGTTATTGCCTATCCTTTAATAAATATTTATTCTATATGGAAGTTAATTTGAAAAAGTTAATTAATCAGTTGACTACCAACATACAGTAACTTGCAATCTTTATGAAGAGTTAGCTTATAAAGGATAAAGTTGATCTGAAAACAACCATTGTGGTACTCCACAGTCCTACGTTTTTTCAGTGATTCAGAATTAAATACTAAGAGCACAGAGATTATAAAAAGAAGGAAATAGAGTCAGAAAAACGTCAATACTGTTATTCTATGTGGCCCCTTGGAGTTGTTTGTGTTTCAAATGTGAAAGACTAAAACAGTTCAACATGTGAGGTATGATACATCTGGATTAGTACATGCAAATCTCACTCTGTAGATGTAATATTTTAATAAACCTGAATCATAGCTTTAAAGAGTTGCAATACATTCTTCTTTTTAAAATTGCTAACTGAAGAATGAATCAAGAAAGTAAAGCATTATAGGCTGGCCATGGTGGCTCACACCCGTAATCCTAGCACTCTGGGAGGCTGAGGCGGAAGGATCGTTTGAGCTCGGGAGTTCGAGACCAGCTTGAGCAAGAGGGATACCCCATCTCTACTAAAAATAGAAAGAAATTAGCTGGACAACTAAAAATATATAGAAAAAAATTAGTCAGGCATGGTGGCACATGCCTGTAGTCCCAGCTACTCGGGAGGCTGAGGCAGGAGGATCGTTTGAGACCAGGAGTTTGAGGTTGCTGTGAGCTAGGCTGATGCCACGGCATTAGCTCTAGCCCAAGCAACAGAGCAAGTCTCTGCCTCAAAAAAAAAAAAAAGAAAAAAAAAATTAAAGCATTAAATCAATGGTATCATTTAGTAATGGCAGATATTTTTAAAAGCACAATACTTAGGAATTATTTTTGCAAGCGTTCTCCACATTTCAAACACTGATCAAATGTGCAAAATGGTCAGACACATTCATGTTGAAGATGGTAAAGTTGAAATAAAAGAATCATTCTTAGGTTTCTGTGCTATATCTGGAAGACTCTTGCTGAGCCCACAGAAGAGTAGTTGAAACAACTGAATGGTGATGGGCAGACATAATCATCTGTTGCAGTCAGTGATATGACAGAGACTCACACTGGTGTCAGGAACAAATCAAAGGAATTACTCCCAATATTTATGCATATCTTATGTAAATCATTCTTTAAATTTTTGCATTGTTCACTCTTTTGGAAGTGTTGTTTTACGTATGGCTCTTCTGGAACTTCGGAAAAAATGCATTCACTCCATTCTCACCTCATTGGTGGGAAACACTACAGAATGTGCCTGACGGTGAAAAGACCTTCCCGGACTAGAGGACATGCTCAGTAGAAAGCTGTACAGTCCAAACAAGTTTGAAAGTTAATTTCAATATTCAAAGTACTATACAGTCCAAAAGAAAATGTGGACCCAAGAGGATTGGTGTAAAATTCCTCTCTGTTGTATGCAATTTTTCTTTTCTGAATTATCTGTTTTTCTGGTGTGAAGTTTTAGATGAGGTTAATAAGATCCTAAAATATTTGCAGACAGCCACAATCAGCCTTGAACAATGTACAACGAAACAACAAACTTTAAAATGATTGCTTAAAGATCAAGATAGAAATTCTGAGGAAGACCGTAATTATGCCACATAACATTGCAAGGACTAAAAATGCACCAAAATGGTATCCAACTGGAAACATCTGAGCTATAGCAGATGCAGAAGGAAATCTGACCTGAACCTCCCTTATCTGACTAAAGTGGGGCTTAAAGTTAGTCAGCTGCCCCAAACGCTACCCCACCCCCATTCTCAGGGGAGTTCTTCAGTCAGGGAGGCAACAGTCTTTGGATGCTGGGACATTCACAGAAATTGTGTAAATTAGCCTCATCAGAATCTTCCACCCTTTAAAAGCCTAACACCACCTCCTCCTCCCTTATTAAGCTGGTATATAAACCCTTACTACTAGGTGTTCAGGGAGTTGCTTTCTCCATAGAGTGCTCCTTCATGCATAATAAATTTTTCTCCTGTTAATCTGTCTATTGTCCATTGATTCTCAGGCTCCAGACCATTCAGACCTAAATTGGTAAAGGAAAAGTTTTTTCTCCCAACAACAGAAAAGAAAATGGATATCAACATTTAAGAAATCAAATTTTGGCCAGCTGCAGTGGCTCACACCTGTAATCCCAGCACTTTGGGGAGTCCAAGGCAGGAGGATTGCTTGAGGCCAGGAGTTTGAAACCAGCCTGGGCAACATGGCAATCCCATTTCTACAAAAATAAAAAAAATAAGTTGTGTGTAGTGGCTTGCACCTATAGTCCCAGGTACTTGGGAGGCAGGAGGATTGCTTGAGCCCAGGAGTTTGAGGCTGTAGTGGGCTATGATGGTGCCACTGCACTCCAGCCTGGACAGAGAAACAGACCAAGATCCTGTTTCTTAAAAAAAAAAAAAAAATCAAATTTTGAAGAAGAATGCCAGGAGAAATAATAAGAGATGCTGGTCGAACATTGTTAGTAGATATAAAGAGGGCTAGAAGTGAACTATTTCATTGTTCTTACCAACATTTAGACATTGCGCTAAAGCAAAAGATAAAATAATCTCTGATTTTGCAGCAGAAGAAAAACTTTGAAGTCTTTGCAAAATATATAAATGAATATGAGTTTACTAATAAAGACATTTTAGTAAAAATTTTTTGATTGGTGACATTTGAGAGCTGCTAGAATAGATCCCAAAGAAAAAATGACATACTCATTATTGCAATTTTTGGAATTTATCATGAAAAGTGATTTTTGTAAATCTCTGTTGAATTTATTATTACACTTAAGACTTTTCCCTACTATTTGTGTATATATTGCTTCATGTGAAAAAAACTTTTGAAATCAAAATTAATAGAAAGTGTTCTTGGATCAACCATGAGGGAAGGCAGGCTGAAAATCTGGCTATATAATCATTAAACATGAATATGCAAAGAAGATTCATCTTGACAAAATTAAGGCTTGAAAACAAAAACTGTAAAGTTATCCATTGCTGTGACAGACCAATATGAAGGCCTACATTTTTTCCCTTTTTTCATAAAACTCATTAATATAATTAAAATATATTGAACTGTTGCTTTTATCTTTTTTCGGCAATATTTTGTTAATTTTTGTTATCTTTTACTGGCATAATCAAAATTATAAAAATCAATACATTTTTCACTGCATTTCTTTTCTGCCTGTTATTATTACTTATTTCACTTTGTGATAGTGATAGTACTTTTCTAAACACAAAATGTCATTGGAATATGTTTTATAAGAATCTGTTTACATTGACATTCTATCTGCTCATATTCTAGGTCTAGTACTAAAGAATAATGTGGTAGGCTGGGCGTAGTGGCTCACACCTTACAATCCTAGCTCTCTGGGAGCCTGAGGTGGGAGGGTTGCTCAAGGTCAGGAGTTCGAAAACAGCCTGAGCAAGAGGGAGACCCTGTCTCTACTAAAAATAGAAATTAATTGGCCAACTAAAAATATATAGAAAAAATCAGCTGGGCATGGTGGCGCATGCCTGTAGTCCCAGCTACTTAGGAGGCTGAGGCAGCAGGATCCCTTGAGCCCAGGAGTTTGAGGTTGCTGTGAGCTAGGCTGATGCCACGGCACTCTAGCCCTGGCAACAGAGTAAAACTCTGTCTCAAAAAAAAAAAAAAAAAAAAAAAAGAATGATTGGGTAATACCAATGCCTCTTTAGCTTTTTCTGCTTGGACAAAATCTACACCACCATACGTTACACATTATATGACAGTAATTTACAAATGTTCTTTGTCCACAAAATCAGAAGGATAAAAGATCTAATTCTTAAGAAACTCAGGCACATTAAAAATCTATTCATACATGATACAATAGAAAATTTCAATTTGGAAGGGGAATAAGCAGACTTAACTAAGATTTAAAATGTATTCACATACTCATTTGCTGAAATAGCTTTGTCATGTAGAGAAGAAGGATATGAAAAAAGCATGGAAACCCTTAGCTGAGCCTCTGGGTGTGCCAGTGCCGGAGCTGCCACTCCTCAGCCTTCCTTCCCACTCTGCCTTCCTCCTGCCTCTCCCGCGGCCCTCTGGGCCATGTATTTCAACTGGGGAGGCTGGGATTGACATGGAGGTTTGGTACCAGTGGGGTAAATCAACAAACCCCTGACACCCCTCTAATGATTTTTTTGTAGCAAAACATTGGGGTGCTTAGTACATTTTGTTACCAGAATTGGTCTTTGTCTCCAGCTCCAGAAAACAGGAAAGATTTCCATCAGTCCCTCACACCACCACCCAGTTTGGAACAACCAGCAGATCAGTTCTTGAATCACTTCTTCTCTTGTACCAGATTGTCACTGCTTCCTAGGAAGGAGTGATTCTGGTTTAATGGGATGATTTTGAAACTTTGTCTAATAACAACTTTTTTTTTTTTTTCAATTCTCAGCTTTAAAAACTCTCTATCACTGCAACTTGTAGTTTAAACATAGGATGGTAGAGAACTTTAAAATATGTAACATTATAACTTTAATGCACAGGAGAAAAAAAATAGAATGAATTAACTTCTTCGTTCCAGCTGCCGCAATACCAATAGGATTTGCCGGTAATGGAAAACTTGGCTTTCATTTCCCGTTGAAATAGATAGAGATGGTGCCGAAATGCACAGTGTTATTTTGCAAAGATGTATATTTATTAAATTAGATTTTAAAACTTGAAACTACATGACATAAATCCTCTCTAAAATTGTTCAAAGTTGCTCTCAGGCAAGTCATATTCCAATTTCTTCATCTGTTTTTGCTTCCCCAGGCCAGAAGTATGAGAGTTTGAGGGTGAGTGATTCTCTTTGCGGTTCCCTCCTGGGGAGAAGTCATCAATGCAGCCTTGCAAATGAGCAGCCCATGCTGTGTTCCCTGGTCGATGAACCAGAAGGCTGGGCAAATAGAAGCCAGCTTTTATTTTTCTCTTTTCCTCCTGTTACTGGTTGGTAATTTAGGGCTTGAGATGAGTGTGTATTTGATTTTCCATGGGTTAGCTAACCCATCAGGTGGAGCCCTTGTAATAGCATTGCAGAAAGGGAAAGAGAAAAACAAGATAATGGAACTTAGGTGCCTTTTGATTTGGAAGGAGGTTTATACTTTAATGATTTTTTTAATAACACACACGGCATGAAAAGAGAAAATTAAGGTTTTTGTATATCTGCTCTCCATTTAAAGAGAATATTGGCTCTAGTTCACTAACACAGAGGCAGGAAAAATTAGTAAGCCAAATTCAATCATCGTGATTAATGGATTCCTCATAAAAATCTGTAAAATTATGCATCTTTTCTCTTTTAACAAGAGGCTATCTAGATTCGATTTTTAAACAAGCAATCCCCAAATGTTTAAAGATTGATACTTCGAAGGAAAAAAGATTAATCATAAAGGGGTTACAGTATGGTCTTGACCTACATAATAAGGTTTTATGATTTGGCCTATATCAATAACATCATTAGGCCATTTCCTTCTTATCTTTCTTAAAACCTAAAATGCCAGAAATAAATATTTTCACACTTAAGAGTGGTTCCCCTGTTCTCCAAGTCATAAACCACTTAACCTGAGTGCCACAAAATTTTTTTTAATTCCTTAAACCTGCCCTTCAAATTACGCTTTGCCCAATATAAGGAATTAATTGGGAAACTATAAATTTTAAATAGATGTGAACAAGAAGTAAAATACTGGTTGTGTTAATTTTATTAATTTATTGGCTAATGAAAGCAACTGAGCCTGCTACTGGGTTTTGTCTGCCCAACACGCTTTCAAATCCCCTTCTGTTCAAAACAGCCCCTGGTCCTTGGGCCACAGAAGTGGGGTTAGCTAATGCCAGCACTTTGTTTCTCCTGGCAACAGTGATTGATCAAGGTGTGAGTCTGTGAGCAAGCGGGCCAATCACAGTCCTTCCCTGGAGTTGATAATGAACATTCTGAGGGAAAAAACTTCTCTCTCTCCAGCTGGGCTATGAAATTGGGACTGCTGGGGAACAGGTTCCCTGCCACAAGGAGGTCAGTAGGAGAAAGTGACCGAGCACATGACTTGAGGGCAGGTGGAGAGAAAGAATCCTGCCCTCTGTGATCTCCAGGTTTCCCCTCTCAGCTCTGGTTCCTGAAGCCCTTCCTTTAGTTTTGTCATCTACCACAAGACCACCTCCGACTACCTGAGCAATGAATCGTTTCTTTTTTTTTTTTTTTTTGTCCTGCATGAAAATCATTTCAGTTTCTGCAACTTGCAGCCAAAATGTTCAGATTAATATGTATGCCATTTTTACAGCACTTATTTTTTAAATTTAATTTTTTGTTTGCATACAGGAAGGCTCACTTTGTTTTTATGTGCAGTTATATCAGTTCTCTTAGCTTTGACATGTAAGAACCACCATAATTGACATACAGAACAGTTCCATCTTACTCAAAAATGCCCTAATGATAAGTAAAACACCCACCTATTACTTGGCATCAGCCACCTGAGACCCCCACCCCTCACAGAAGACCTGTATCAGCATAACACTAACCTATTGCCTGGTGCAGCAACTACCCTATTACCTGGTGCATCAACCTAATACTAACCTATTACCTGGAGGCATTAGTCACCTCATATCCCACCCCTGGGACCACCCCAACTTAATAAAATTGGGAAAAATCAGGTAGATGGTGCTCAGCATTTGGTGGCGAGACCTCTCTGAGCCCACCTGCAAATAAACTTTGATTCTCGCACTCTCCGTGTGCCGCTCGCTTTGTCCTAGGGACCACCCGCTGTCACACTTGCTGGAACACTAGTGCTACTTCTTTACAGCCAATCCCTGCACCCTGGGACACCCCAATCATTTTGCCTTTTCCAGAATGTCATATAAATGGAACCAGAGAGAAGGTAGCCTTTTGTACCTGGCTCCCTTCACATAGCAAAGGGATTGGCTAACTTTTTCCATAAAGGGCCAGGTAGTACATATTTTCAGCTTTGTGGGCCACACACAGTCTCTGTTGTAGCTATTCAGCTTTGCCACTGTCACATGAAAACAGCCATAGATGATACATAAATAAATGGGTGTGGCTGGATTTGGACCTCAAACCAAAGAGTTTGCTGACCCCTGACTTAGTATAATACATTTGGGGTTCATCCATCTTGTTGCCTGATTAATAGCTTGTGCCTTTTGATTGCTGAGTAATATTTCATTATAAGGAAGTATCACAGTGTATTTACCCATTGAACAGGTGCAAGAAGACATTGGAGTTGTTTCAATTTTTGGCAACTATGAATAAAACCGTGCTATGGTCTGAATATGTCCCCCAAAATTCATATGTTGAAACTTAATCACCAATATAATAGTTTTAAGAGGTGGGGCCTTTAGGAAGTGATTAGATCATGAGAGCTCCTCCCTCAAGAATGGCTCTTCTGCTCTTCAGCCACGTGAGTGTGCAGCATTCATGCCTTCTGGAGGCGGCAACAATAAGGCACCATCTTGGAAGCAGAAAGACCAGCCCCTCATCAGACACTAAACCATTCCCAGAACTGTGAGAAATAAATTTCTGTTCTTTATTAATTACCCAGTCTCCCGTATTTTGTTATAGCAGCAGAAACAAAACTAAGACAAACTGCTATCAACATTTATGTACAGTTTTTGTATGAACTTAAGTTTCATTTCTCTTGTGTAAAATACCTAGGAGTGGGATCACTGGGCTCTATGGCTGTTGCATATTTAGTTTTTTTTTTTTTTTTTTTTTTTTTGAGACAGAGCCTCGCTTTGTTGCCCAGGCTAGAGTGAGTGCCGTGGCGTCAGCCTAGCTCACAGCAACCTCAAACTCCTGGGCTCAAGTGATCCTCCTGTCTCAGCCTCCCGAGTAGCTGGGACTACAGGCATGCACCACCATGCCCAGCTAATTTTTTGTATATATACTTTTAGTTGGTCAATTAATTTCTTTCTATTTTTAGTAGAGACGGGGTCTCGCTCAGGCTGGTCTCGAACTCCTGACCTCGAGCAATCCGCCCGCCTCGGCCTCCCAGAGTGCTAGGATTACAGGCGTGAGCCACCGCGCCCGGTCAATTTTTTCTTTTATAGTAATGCTTTTGGAGCCATATTTAGGATCCCTTTCTCCAACTCAAGGTCACAATGATTTTCTCCTATGTTTTCTTTTGAAAGTTTTATAGTTTCATATTTTACATTTAGGCTTATAAACTCTTTCCAGTTGATTTTTGTATAAGGCGTATAATATCTGGGTCTTTTTTTTTTTTTTGCATATTGCTGTTCAATTGTTCTAGCTGAAAAGACTATTCTTTCTCTGGTGAATTGTCTTTGCATCATTGTTAGAAATCAATTGACCATATTTCAGTGGATTTATTTCTGGGCTGTCTACTCTGTTCCATGGATCTACATTTGCCAATATAACACAGTCTTGATTTCTGTTGCTTTATAGTAAATCTTGAAATCACGTAGTATGGCTAGACAGCAAGCTCTGCTTTACCATTTGTGGGTAGTAGTTCCCATGTTTAGTTTTCAAAGCCCACATAAGTGAACCACTCAGGGGTCCATCTGGGACTTGTACAGTAAGAATAGATCATGGTTTTGTCCTCAAAATCTTTTGCTAAGCTTCTTTGGGTCTGTTTTGCACATGCACAGCTTGGGAGTAACCTTGGGACTTCTCAATACAGAGAATAGGGGTCCCTTTCTCTCACAGTTTTAGCTCCCTCAGCTGTCATGCAATTCTACATAACTGGGGTTGTCCTTGGAGCAAATCGATGACAGGAAGAGACAGAGACCACAGGGATTCCTTTTCCTGATTCCTCTGACTAGAGAGACGAGTTTTCTCTGGGCTTTTAGATGCTGGGGCCAGGGCTGCCTCTCTGCTGCAGCAGAGCACCTTCATCGTTCACACTGGCCTCTAGGCCAGGGGATCCCCAAACTTTTTAAACAAGGGACAAGTTCATTGTCCCTCAGACCATTGGAGAGTGTGCACTGTGGGCCCAGGACAAGTCGGCTGCTAAGCAGGACAGGCAGCAGCGGCAAAAACACCCAGCGGGCCAGATAAATGACCTCGGCTGGCTGCATGTGGCCCGCAGGCCGTAGTTTGAGGACGCCTGCTCTAGGCAGAGGAGAAAAGGAGGGAAAGAATATCTCAGTCTATTTGGGCCCCTATAACAAATTTCCATAGAGTGGTTGGCTTAATAGAAATGGCTTTTTCACAGCTCTGGAGGCTAGAAGTCCAGGAGCAGAGTGCCAACATGGTCAGGTTTGGTGAGGGCCTTCTAGGTGGTAGACTGTAGACTCCACACGCGTGCTCACATGGCAAAAGGGGCAAGGCAGCTCTTTCAGGCCTCTTTTATCAGGGCACTAATCCTAATCATGAGGGCTCCACCCCATGACCTAATCAGTCCCCAAAGACCTCACCTGCCAATACCATCACCTCAGGGGTTAGGACTTCAACATATTAACTTTACTGGGACACAAACATTTGGTCCATTGCAAAGAGAGATCTCCCATACTCTTCAGCCGAATCCTTTTCCCAGTCCCCTGGCTAGAAAGAGGCAGTTTCTCTCTTTGCTGTCCGCACCCACCCTGCAGGTCCCAGACTTGGTTCACCCTCAGGTCAAGCTGGGAGATAAACAAAGGAAAGAAATACTGGAAACTCATCATTGTGCTGTTGGGTTGTGCTTCAGCTTTTGACCTCCCTCCCCAATTTGCCTGCTATTGTTTACTTTTCAGAGTCCTCAAGTAATTATTTTTTATATCTTATCCAGATTTTAATTATAATCAGTGAGAAACAGTCTGTTACAGGCTTATTCAATCTTGGCCAACACTGGGAATTCACATTGCTGGTTTTTAAGGCTAGTCCTTAAACTTCTTATATTACACTAAAAATTGCTAAAGTATTCTTTAATCATTTTTTGCCCTTTTCTCATTTGGAAACTCCCATTTTTATGTCCTCTTTTGCTGCTTATGATATCTCATTATGTCGGCTACTATGCCCTATTGGGCTTTCAACCTGGCATTTAATCATTGCAGCTATAACCTGAGAAATCTTTATTTCTTTTTTTCTATTTGATTTGGAGAGTAGAATATACTGAGACGGTTCAATGAGAAAGTGCTAGATTAATAAAAATAAAGATTTTGCACTGTATGGATTTTGGATCTTTCAGGAAATCTGATCACGTAAAACTACCAAATGTTCAGTATTTACCTGATTTTCCAACTGTATTGGTTTTCTTCTGACATGAAAGATATGAAAGAACACACCAGAAGAAAAAGCAGAAAAGCTGAACTGTTTGCACACCCTGCTTTCCCATTATCCACGTTCCTGAAACTTAAAAATACACAAAGGTTTATACTGCAAATTCCCAACAGTTAAAAGTGTAAATCAAGAGAGATGAACTTTAGTCCTGATGCTACCGTTTGCTGATTGTGTGACCTTTGATAATTTACTTAATTTCTTAAATTTAATTTCCTCATTTGTTAAAAGGGCTCATTGGACAAGAGGTCTCTAAAACCTGTCTTTTTCTAGTTGCGACATTCTATGAATTTTTAAGAGAATAATTGAAAATAAACTGTGCCAAATGTGAAACCCAAGTAGAGAGTTAGAGAATCACTAATCAGTTATACCACTGAGCATACTAAAGAGGTAGGCAATCAGTATGATCCCTGTTTTTAAGAAAAACAACAATCACTGAGTAATTAATCCAATATTTTTGGACAGTTAGTTGCTGTCCAAATTAGTCTGTAATTTGAAAATGTATAATTTGCAATTAAGCTAAGGCTGTTTCTGAGTTTATGATTGAGTTGGCATCTCAGTACTGGGTTGATAGTGAGGCTTTGAGGAGCTGACAGATTAAGATAATTAGAAAGAAACAGCATTCCCTGGAATGTAGAGGTAGTTATTATTAGCTAAATGCAGCCATTTTTCTCCCTTGCTAAAGATCTCTGAGAGAAGGGAGAATGAAACTTTTCAATTTGCAGAGCAGAGCTGATCTCTTTGACCAAAAGCATATGAGGCACCAAGAACATATAATACATTGGGGAAAGGATAGTCTCTTCAATGGATGGTGCTGGGAACACTGGATATCCACATGCAGAAGAATAAAACTAGACTCCTACCTCTCGCCATATACAAATATTAAATCAAATGTCTGTAAGACTTAAATGTAAGACTTGAAACTGTAAAACTACTTACATGAAAACATTGGGGAAATGCTTCAACACATTGGTTTGGGCAAAGATTTTGATTCAGACCTTAAAAACATAGGCAACCAAAGCAAAAATAGACAAATGGGATCACATCAAGCTAAAAACCTTCTGCACAACAAAGAAAACAACCAACAAAGTGAAGAGACAACTTAAGGAATGGGAAAAAATATTTGCAAACTATCCACCTGATAAGGGATTAATAAGCAGATTCAGCCGGGGCAAAGACAATATATGTAACCTAAACATTTGTACCCATGTAATATGCTGAATAAAAAATGAAATAAAATATAAAATAACATAAAATAAAATAAAATTAAAAATCTAAAAAAGTAGTTTAATCATAGCAATAATAAAAAAAAAGATATTAGCTCACCTCAATTAAAATGTCTACTATCGGGGGAGGGGGCGGGTATATACATACATAATGAGTGAGATGTGCACCATCTGGGGGATGGTCATGATGGAGACTCAGACTTGTGGGGGGCGGGGGGGAAATGGGCATTTATTGAAACCTTAAAATCTGTACCCCCATAATATGCCGAAATAAAAAAAAATGTCTACTATCAAACAGAGAGAAAATAATAAATGCTGGCAAGGATATGAACAAAGGGGAACCCTCATACACTGTTGGTGGGAATGTAAATTTGTACAGCCATTATGGAAAACAGTATGGAGCTTCTTTAAAAAACTAAAACTGGGCCAGTAGAGGTGGCTCTTGCCTGTAATCCTAGCACTGTGGAAGGCCAAGGCCGGTGGATCGCTCAAGGTCAGGAGTTAAAAACCAGGTTGAGGCCAGGCGCAGTGGCTCACGCCTGTAATCCTACCACTCTGGGAGGCCGAGGCGGGTGGATTGCTTGAGATCAGGAGTTCAAAACCACCCTGAGCGAGACTCCGTCTCTACCAAAAATAGAAAGAAATTAATTGACCAGCTAAAAAAATATATATAGAAAAAATTAACTGGGCATGGTGGCGCATGCCTGTAGTCCCAGCTACTCGGGAGGCTGAGGCAGGAGGATCGCTTGAGCCCAGGAGTTTGAGGTTGCTGTGAGCTAGGCTGACTCCATGGCACTCTAGCTGGGGCAACAGAGTGAGACTCGGCCTCAAATAAAAAAAATAAAAAAAACCTAAAACTGGAACTACCACATGATCCAGCAATCCCACTGCTGAGTATACATCCAAAGGATAGGAATTTAGCACATCAAAGAGATACCTGCATTCCCATGTTTACTGCAGCACTATTCACAAAGGCCAAGATATGGAATCAACCTAAGTGTCCATCAATGGATGCATGAATAAAGAAAATGTGGCATAGAAACAAAATGGAATATTATTCGTCCATAAAAAAGAATAAAATCCTGTCATTGGCAGCAACATGAATGGAACTGGAAGACATTATGTTAAGTGAAATGAGTCTGGCACAAAAAAGACAAATATCACATGTTCTTACTCATGTGTGGGAGCTAGGAAAGGTTTACCTCCTGGAGGTAGTAAACAGAATGGTGGTTACCAGAGGCTGGGAAGGGTAGTGGAGAGGAAGGGGGTTAAAGAGGTTAGGTACAGGCCGGGCGCGGTGGCTCACGCCTGTAATCCTAGCTCTTGGGAGGCCGAGGCGGGCGGATTGCTCAAGGGCAGGAGTTCAAAACCAGCCTGAGCAAGAGCGAGACCCCGTCTCTACTATAAATAGAAAGAAATTAATTGGCCAACTGATATATATATATAAAATTAGCCGGGCATGGTGGCGCATGCCTGTAGTCCCAGCTACGTGGGAGGCTGAGGCAGAAGGATCGCTTGAGCCCACGAGTTTGAGGTTGCTGTGAGCTAGGCTGACGCCACAGCACTCACTCTAGCCTGGGCAACAAACCGAGACTCTGTCTCAAAAAAAAAAAATAAATAAATAAAATAAAATAAAAAAAGAGGTTAGGTACAAAAATACAGTTAGATAGAAGGAGCAAGTTTCTAGTGTTTAATAGCATAGGAGAGTGAGTAGGGTTAACAAGAATTTATTGTATATTTCAAAATAGCTACAAGAGAAGATTTGGAATATTTCCAACACAAAGAAATGATGAGGGGCCAAGTACAGTGGCTCATGCCTATAATCCTAGCACTTTAGCAATCCAAAGCAGGAGGATTGCTTGAGGCCAGGAGTTTGAGAACAGCCTGAGCAACAGTGGGACCCCATATCTACAAAAAATAGAAAAAGATTAGCTGGGTGTGATTGCACATGCCTGTAGTCCCAGCTACTCAGGAAGCTGAGACAGGAGAATCTCTTGCGCCCAGAAGTTTGAGAGTTTATGGTAGCAGTGAGCAATGATGATGCCACTGCATTCTAGCCTGGGTGACAGAGCAAGACCCTGTCTCAAAAAAAAAAAAAAAAGAAAGAAAGAAAGAAAAATGATAAGTGTTTGAGGTGATGGATATCCCAATTATCCTGATTTTATCATTATACATTGTATGCTTGTATCAAAATATCACGTGTACTCCATAAATATGTACAGCTATTATGTATCCATAAAAATTGAAATTTAAAATTAAAAAAGGAATTCGAAATTAAAAAGAAAAAAACTGAAAAACAAATAAATGAGAATGTCAAATAAGCACATGGAAAACTGCAAAAACATCTAAGCTTTCATATTATAAAAAGAATCAGAAAAGTCTAGGAAATTGTGACAAAAATATATCAATATGTGAAAATATTGACTTTAGATCAATTTGTTGGGTCTTGGCCAATTTGAGTTCACTTCTTCCCTTTCCCTCCCATGTTTTTATACTTTAGAAATTTAGATAAATATTACCATACATAGTGTATACCCTGTAACTTGCTTCTACCTTCAACTTTAGCATATTGACACCTGCTACTCTAGTTCATTCACGTGACCTGTGCTATTGTTTACCATTGAACAATTTTACAGACATTTATTTATCTGTTTTTCTCTTGGTAATGGTTATATCGTTTACTGACTTATGCTATTGAAAATAATAATGTCTTGTTTCTACCATCTTATTTTGTATTTTCTATTTCCTTTTATTTTTCTTTTCTTTAATTTTTCCCCTCTAATTTTTTCCCTGCCAAATTGGAAGCTATATATTATACTTTATGCATTGCAAATTACCCTTTATTTTAAAATACAAATTTTAACTATATATTTTTCTAACAATGCTTAAAGTTTTTCAGTATTTCAACCTCCTTTCTGTGTAGGACACAGAGCTTAGCATGCTTTAACTAGTCATTGAACAATTCTCCTGTTATTTTTCTATAATTTTAACTTTTAAGGTTTTTTTTCAACACAAAAAATAGAGGAACCTGTATAGCAATAGCTAATTAAGACTTGTTTTTATCTCTTTTTATGATAAATCTTGTTCTTTTAACTCTGGCCTTTTGAATTCACTTATTTTTACATAGTACCATCTTTTAATAATTTTTTAGTGAGGATTGGTGGGTTGAAAACATTTTTGATTTAGTCTGAAAATATCTTTTTTATCTCAACCTTGAATAATACTTTGTGTCGGCTTAATAAAATTCTGGATCAATAGTTATTGTCCTTTAGCACTTTAAGGATATTTGTGCATTATCCACTGCCATCCATTGCTGCCAGTGACAAATATATTGTCAATCTAATTGTAATTCCTTTGTAATAATAGCTAACATTTTTTGAGCGCCTACTGGGCACCAGTATGCTAATCACAAATATACTTCACAATAACCCTAAAATATTAAGTATTGTCAGTATTTCCATGTTCTAGGGAAATAGCACCTAGAGTTGAAGTATCTTAATCAGTGTCAACAGCCAATTAGCAGTAGAGCTGGGGATGTGTATTTATCATGGTCAGAGTGTGCTTTTGGGCCAGTGAATCATGTCCTTCAACTATGGCAAATTCTAAGCTCAATTCTCGGCTTTTCCACTATTCCCTCCTTATGTTCATCAAACTCCTATCTTGGCAAAGGTACTGTGTATGGTTGTGCAGGTAACACACTGCACAGCTCTGGGTGCACTATTCAAACCAGAGTCTATGAGCCCTTTATTTTCCACTTATTTTCATCCAATTCACCTAGAGATAATTTCATCAATTATAAAGAATTGATGTTTAAAAAAGGAAATTTCTACATGTTTGTAAATTAGCTATTCTGTATCTGGTGTTCCAGAGAAGAAGATTGTTTCTGATAACCTAATTGACCTCAGTTTCATTTTTTTTGAGACAGAGTCTCACTTGCTTGCCCAGGCTAGAGTGAGTGCCGTGGCGTCAGCCTAGTTCACAGCAACCTCAAACTCCTGGGCTCAAGCAATTCTCCTGCCTCAGCCTCCCAGGTAGCTGGGACTACAGGCATGCACCACCATGCCCGGCTAATTTTTTCTGTATATATATTAGTTGGCCAATTAATTTCTTTCTATTTATAGTAGAGACGAAGTCTCGCTCTTGCTCAGGCTGGTTTCGAACTCTTGACCTTGAGCAATCTGCCCGCCTTGGCCTCCTAGAGTGCTAGGATTATAGGCATGAGCTACTGTGCCTGGCCTGACCTCAGTTTCTTAAATAATAATAATTTCTTCCTCATGTATCATGCTCACTGTCTTAAAAATGATCCATGTACTTTATTTAACCTGACTCTCACTGCAGTCCTGTGAGATAGTTTAGAAGTACAGCATTGCTATACCATGCGATAGACAAGGAGACCAGATCTCAGAGAAAGCAATTAACCTATGCTAAGTTACAAAGCTATGGAATGGCAATTGGACTCATGTCTTCTGAGTCTTAGACAGTGCTATGACATTTTCAAGGAGCTACTAGTATACACAGTAAGGTTTAAGAGCCGAATAAGACCTTTGGAAATCAATGAGGTCTATCGTAGCACCACTAGCTTGTCATGAGTAAGATTAACTTTACCGTAAAATAAATTGTATTAAGTAACACTATAAAACACGGTACAGAGTGAAAGGTTTCAATTTGACATGCAATTGCTTAACATAAATATCACCAGTGCTTTCCCGTGACCGAAGGACTGAGTCCAGGCACCGCAGCAAGGCACAGATAACCTTTCACATCTTCACTCCTCCCCACATTTTTCTGGTCACTTTTCTTATTTTTCCTGTTCCACGCATAATAATTTTTCAACACTCCTAAATACCTCCTGCCATTTTAGAGCTGACATTTCTCTTCTCTCTGGTTTCTGCTTCCTCTGCCCTCTATAGTGGCCAAGGAGCAGGAGACAACCTATGAGGTTATCATGGATGAGATAACCTCATCTCTGCCTTCTTTACCAATACTTTTCCTGTGTCGTTTCTTTCCCACTAAACTATGAGCTTCTAAAGAGTGAGGGCTATTTTTATTTGTCTGTCAATCTACAGTGCTTAGCACAAACCTTGGGCCACACACATTTTGTGAATGAATGGATCAAATGAAACAAAAAAAAGAGTAATTTATGATAGAATAATTTTTATGAAGGTTTACAATTTGAAAGCACTTTTATTTGTTAATACCTACTATGGTTTGAATGTGTCCCCTCCAAAATTTATGTTGAAATTTAGTCCCTATTGTGGTGGTATTAAGAGGTGTAATCACTTTGGGGAAGTGATTACTTCATGCAGCTCCATCTCATGAATGGATTAGTGCCTTAGGAAAGAGCTGAAGGCAGCCAGCTTAGGCCATTTTGTTCTTCTGCTCTTCTACCCAAAAGACAGTATTTGTCCCTGAATGCAATCCCATTCACCTTGGACTTCCCAGCTTTCAGAACTGTGAGAAAATAAGTTTCTTTTGTTTATAAATTACCCGGTCTCGGGTATCTTGTTATAGCAGCACAAATGGATTAAGACAATATCTAACCTTTTACTTTCAAGCTCTGAAAAATGCTAAGTGCTACATTAATATATGTCAAATGAATGATGAACAAATCAATCAATGAATGAGTTAGTAGATCATAACAATAAAATAATTCAATACCGCAACGTGTGGGGTTTAATCATAACTACTCTCACTTTAAAATTTAATGCAGTCAGTTTCATGTGCAATTAACTTCTACCTTTACTGACATTTAAATCTATAAGCTCACAAACTTAATCCTTCAAATAAATGCAATGTAAAATGTTTAAAATTTGTCAGGGAATCTGAATGAAAAAGGTATGAGCAAATATAATTTGCCATGTTAGATATTGATTTCACCATTTCTGGCCCGGGGAAAATAAAATCAATGTTTATCGTGGCAGCCGATGAGGAATGGTGGGGGCTAAATGAGCTTCCTGTGTGTGTTCATTCTGATGAGGACTGAAACAAAAGGGATCCACTGTGAATTATGTCTGTGGTGAAGTTGATTAAACCTGCGTGCACCATCACAGTGTGACTGAAATGTTATCGGATCCATGATGAGCTGCCCTTCCGGATGCTGTTTGCCTTGCGGGAGCAGCAAGCAGGCAGCTCTTCCTCAGTTCAGTGATTTTACTGCATATATACAATTTCAGCCAAGTGCAACAGAAAATACTCAGCAGCGCTAGAAAGACAGCCAAGCCATAAATGACAGAATGGCTGTTTCAGAGAGCCCCGATGCACGAACAGTGCAGTTTGATAAGTGTTAAGAAAGGGGCAATGCATGCCAGGCATTCCATGGCATTGTCAAAGCCAGACTAGGGAAAATCCTGTCTCTTTGTTGGTTTTGTAAGCAGGCAAGGAAGGATAATATAAGCAAATATTCAAGGAGAGAAAACTATAAAAGCACTCTTTCACACCTGGCCAAGTACGCCATGCTACATTATACAAGGAATTTAAGAGCTATTGAGGAAGGTACTACTACAGAAATAGAAAATTCTGTCATGTGGTTGTTTGTATTGGCCTACTTTCCCTTCGTCATTCAACAGATATTAATAAGGCTCCTGCTAGGATATGTAAACGATGCAAAGGGAAGAATTCACATCTGTGCTTAGGTAGCCTTGTTTGGTTAAAATGCACTTTGCCATTTTCAATTGGATTGTAGTTAGGGGTTATAACGTGAAGTGTCTGGGTCTCGCATGAACACATTTCCCCTCACAGAGTCCAGAGAGTTCTATGACACACTACATTCCATTATTATCAGGTTATCATGAAAATATTTACTTTGGGAGGCATTAAGCATCTTTTAGGTTTAGGAATGTTGTTTAGGAAATGATGTCTTCAAGTCCCGTAGCATTAGTGTCTATTTTAGTAGAGGGCAAGAGTCAGGGGTGTTTTATTTATTTACATGTTCAAATGCAGCAAATTTACTTTTTTCCTAAGGCTTTTTATTTATCTATTATTCTCCCAGGCCATTTTAGAAATCTCCATCAGGCATGTTCATTAAAACCTAATTATACTTCCTCAGCAGCTAGATATTAATGCCAGGTGTCAGTTACTTACCAAGTCCTTTCAGCTTTTTTTCTAACACAATCATGAGAATGAACATGGGTCCAGAAGCTCATGGGCTAAAATATTTGCCAAAATGGAAACCGGGGACACTTTTCCTCCTGTGGGTCTCGGTAACTGTGTGCTTTCAGAGTGGCAGGCTGCCAGCGTGTTAACACAATCACATCTCAAGCTGGATGTGAGAACTGAAGGAAGTAGAAGGGAAACACCAGCAAACGTGAGCACAACGCATTTGCCGGGGCTGATGCTATTTTAAACAAGTGTCTGATAATTCTAGGCTGCTTAGGCAGTGTTCAGCTGCCTCTCTCTGTCTCAACTATATTTTCTCAATTGTTTGGCATTTGGAACAAATATCTCCCTTTACATTACATTACACTTGTTTAATTCAACTCCATAAACATTTTAAAGCTTCTACTCACACTCTTTTCAACTAAGGAATGTGTATCCCTAGGGTCGTATTGTAGAAAGCCTAACTAGCTAAAGCATAAACAGTGGGCAGTTTCTGGAGTCTAAATTTTCAAGAGGACTGCAATTTAAACATTTTTATATTAAAATTACTAATACGCTATGGTAGAGTTGAATATAAAATTTACATGAACTTTTAAGATAAGGCACATCTTCAAACAAATCCCATCCTAAAGCAGTCTGAAGCCCCATCCTCGTGTGCTATAAGTGGTACTTAGGGAGAAAATGTAAGAACATTCTCTGTAAAGAGAAGTTATTAGGGCCGGGCGCGGTGGCTCACGCCTGTAATCCTAGCTCTCTGGGAGGCCGAGGCGGGTGGATTGCTCGAGGTCGGGAGTTCGAAACCAGCCTGAGCAAGAGCGAGACCCCGTCTCTACTATAAATAGAAATAAACTAATTGGCCAACTAATATATATAGAAAAAATTAGCCGGGCATTGTGGCACATGCCTGTAGTCCCAGCTACTTGGGAGGTTGAGGCAGGAGGATCGCTTGAGCCCAGGAGTTTGAGGTTGCTGTGAGCTAGGATGATGCCACGGCACTCACTCTAGCCTAGGCAACAAAGCAAGACTCTGTCTCAAAAAAAAAAAAAAAGAGAAGTTATTAGGCATGGAGCACTGGGAAGTGCAAAGAGTCTAGCTGTAGTCCTTTTATTCATGGCTCTTATAATTAGGAAGTAGGAAATGTATTCACCATGAACACAAACAAAAGCTGCAGGAAGACACCAGGGAAAGATCAATTCTGTTTAATAGAGGTACCATGTGAGTGGTGGTACTTGGAAAGAGTCTAGAAATCTAGAGTTTCAACAGGTAGAGTGTGTGGAAGGGCTTTCCAGGGAGAAGGATTAGCCTATGCAAAGGCACAGAGGCATGAACCGAGATGGTAGATTTAGGAACAAGAAGCTATGTCATGTGGTTGGAACATAAGAGCACTGGGAAGAAGATGTATCAAAAGTTGTGCTTATGTATATATGTTTCGTGTTATTTCAATATTCACTGGAATCTTCCAGTAAAGAATTGACTTTATAAAGTTAAAATAACTTATCCGTTTATCTGCAAAAAAGATTAGATTTCTAAATTCATTTAGATCGTGGCACAAATGCATGTTATTTTTTATAACAGATTGGGTGGTCATTTTTTTCCTTCATTTGCCTTCAGAGGTATTTTGTTTATCCCACAAATGTTTATATAATGCCTACCATTGCCAGGCACAATGCTGTGACCAAGTAGCAAAAAATTCCTCCTCCCCTCCTTTTATTTAAAAGAAATAAAATCTTCTCCAAAGGAAGGCACGGAGCCTTGCTTTATCCAAACACTCATGCTCCTCTGAGCCCCAGGGGAAGATCAGGGGTTGTCCCAGGTGTTGGGATGATCCACAAGAGCACCCCTGCCTGCCTGCTATATTTGTTTTACCAACATTTCCCAGCTAAGGCCTGAACCTAAGTGCATAAGAAAAACCAGTCACCGTGATGCCACCAATTATAGATAGTAATTCCCAATATTCTCACAAACTTGGAAGAAAACAAATAAATCACATCATCTAACTCAATACTAGTATTTCCTCCCTAAGAATTGGAGGATTCCTATAGAGGTCCTCCCTGAAGTCTACTTCCCCTTACTCAGAAAAGCATCCTTGGTTTCCTATGAATAATATGGAGAAATTTTAGATTGTGAAAAATCAAGAATAATGGCCATATTTAAAACTTTTCACTGGAGTGAAAAGAACAGCTGTTGAGATAGAAAATTATCTCGATGTCAAGAATATTAGCACTTACCACATTGAAGTCATTGGATGACACAGATAGCAGTTTATTTAAATAATAATAGTTTATTTAAATAATAATAGTTTATTTTAAACTGGGACCTTGTCAGAAGAATTCCGTGGTACCTGAGACAAGTCAAGAGGGGTGAGGTAAAGAGACTGACCAGGCCAGAGAGCGACGTAGAGTGTGGCAATTCCTTGTTATGGTCGCCACAGGTGGAGTCTGTGCATCACCTTTCTAGAGTCAGGAACTGAATTTTGCCAGTGCTCCCAGAATTATCAGACTTGAGAGATACAAAAACCAAAAAGCAAAGCCAAAACCCATTATGTATTAGCCACAATGTCAATTCATGAATCCTGGGATTAATGGTCAGGAATATTCCTTTCTAATGACTAGTCATACACTGCCACCAGAGTACCCCCTATGACATCTGATTCCTGGGAAGGCATAAAAGGTTGCTTGGCAAGCATGGGATTGGAACAAAAGAAGGTAGGAGTGTGAAGGTGAAATCGTACAGGTCTCAGTGCAGTAATACAAAAGGGAACGCTCTCTGCTGCACCGGAGAGAGCGGCATAGTGTTGAGTACATGGATTTGGGGGTCAGATCTAGGTTTGAGCCCAGCCCACCATATTTCAACTATACAACCCTAGGGATAGTTACATGATGTCTCCTAAACCTCAGTTTCCTCATCTGTAAAATGTTGTGTGGATAATTAGTGATAGCTAACCCTTACTGAACAGCCACGATGAACCAGGCTATGTGCCTGGTGCTTTATATTCATGTATTTCAACTGACAATCTTCAGAGGTGAGGGCTATTATTATCCCAATTTTGTAGGTGAAGAAACAGAGGTAGTTCCACTTCCTACAGAAATGATGAAGGCTCATCCCCACTGTGATGTCAGATAAATGTCCCATTTCATGGTGGCAGGCTTTGCTCCTTCTCCAGGTTTCTCCTGACTTGCAAAGGAGAAGCAAGTAAACTGCTCTCCGGACCCTGTGGGGGAGGTCTGGATAGGAGCGAACTATGCAGGGGCGTGGACCACTGGTGTCTTGGGGCATCTTGTCTCCTAAGACATCTAAAATCAAACCTGTATCACACCTAAGGTATAATTTTATTTTCTCTTTCACCCTCTAAATCTCCAACTGGCCCATGAGAGAAATTCACATTCTTCTTTTTAAAATATTTTTGCCCTGATTTTTTGTCAGCTAGTAACCTTGACTTCAGTTTCTTGAGTGCATTCACATGTTCACCTCCCCATGGTGCATTCTTAAGCTTTCCCTCCCTGACTAACATGAAAGTGGTCTTGCCACAGCATAGCTCCCTTCTCCCTGGCTTTCTCCCATGCCTTGGATACAATTATATTTCACTGTTTTTACCCAACCACAAAAATTTCTTATCTAGTGGCCAAAATATTAACATTTGTTGTTAGGTCATAAGTTTTTCTTCTATGATCAGGATAAAAAAAAAACACTGTCAAGTTCTTCTGTAATGTGCATCACACACCCAGATAAGAATAAACCCGGCTAAGGTGGTACTATGGACTAAATGTTTTTGTCCTCTCAAAACTCACATGTTGAAGCCCTAACCCCCAACGTGATGGTATTTGGAGATGGGGCCTTTGGGAGAAAATTAGGTTTAGATGAGATCATGAGGGTGGGGTGCCCAGGATGGGACTAGTCCCCTTATAAAAGGAGACAGCAGAAAGCTAGCGTGCTCTCACTCTCTCTCTCTCTTTTTCTCTCTGACATGTGAAGACATAGTGAAAAGCAGCCATCTGTAAGCCAGAAAGAGAGCCCAACCATGGCTCTCTTACCTTGGACTTCCAGCCTCTAGAACTATGGGGGAAAAAATTCTGTTGTTTAAGCCACCCAGTCTAACATATTTTGTACGGCAGCCCAAGCTGAGTAATGCAGTGAAGAGAGCTTCTAACCTGGTCTTCTTACCCAAGTTACCAGAATCTTAAAGATAACTGCCAATTTTTTGAAGTGAAGGTTATTATCTAGGTATGGAAAGGCAGGCAGCTCAGGAGACAACTGCCATTGAAAAGACAGTTTGTGATAGGTATTCAAAGATTCAAAGAGAAGGAGGCATGCCACACCATGGGGGGGCCACAGGGAGAGGGACCTGGCTTGGTCAGGAGGCAGAGGGCGCTAGGGGAAAATGGGGACAAGAGCCTTTGTTCTGGTTTCTGTGGGAAGGAACTTGTGAGGCAGGGCAAATGTGTCTGGAATTGAGTAGTTTGAATAATTTCAGTGGATTCTGGGGCATAGGGACTGTCCCCTGTTGTCTGGTACCTGACCTTGGGGAGATTAGGGCAGGTACATAGGGGGCCAGAGTGTGAGAGCCCAGGGAAGGAGGTGGGGGGCAGGTATGGGCTCCAGATTATTTAATTTGCATCTGAACATCACACTCTCTCAAGGTGACTTGTTTATCTCCAGAAATTAGTCAGCCCTGGGAAGGGGAGTCCCTCCAGGGTCAGCAAGGCCCAAGCTGTCAAAGCATCAGAGAGTAAAAGGCAGGGTTGATACACCAATGAGGCCAATCTGATATAGATGTTAATACTGGAGAATCTCATTAATTCAACCCTTAATAAAGATCACAATAAAATACTCATTAAGTTACATTCATAACTTAATGAAGAGAATAACTTAATGAAAACCATATGGTAGAAGAACTATAAACAAATTATTCTAAATTAGCTTATGCATAGTTATTTACTAAAAACTACAAACACTATGCACAGTAGTATTTATAACTTCCAATGTCATCTCACTAGAAATCTTTACAACCCTTGTCAGCTGGGCTAAAGAAAGTTTTCTTGTTTTTTCTTTTTCTTCTCCATGTTAGTCCTCATATCTCATCATCTATTGATGTCTCTCTTCTGTGATTCCCATCGGTCTGTTGGAATGGTCACTTCTTTATATTCCTCATAACCAATTTCAAAATTTTTCATTCTCTTGTTCAGCAACCATTGAAAACTTAGATTTTAGAAATGCAAAATCTTCCCCAGTCAAATGTCCACAACTTTGCCAGTCTATCATTAACTTTCAATTTTTTTTCAGGAGTTCCTCATGAAAGGCCCATTGATGATTACTTAATCTGGGAATCATGCTGATTTGCAGAGTTACAGAATTCCACTGGTTTGTGTCTTGCTTAAGAGATTTTTGTCTAATGCTTGGTCATGAAATAAATTGCATTTCTTCTATTAGCCGTAGAGTTTTGCCTGTCATGTTTAGGTTTAAGCCAGTTGGAGTCCACCCTGCCTCTGCTCTTCTGCCCTCTGCTCCGTGCTGCCTTACTCTGTCTTCGCTGAGCTCTGCAAATACCATGGAGGCATTAGTGTGTTTTCACAAGGCCAGGGGCTTTTGTCGGGGACTGTTACTGCATTCTCTCAAATCAAACTCTATGTCTAAATCCTCTTTCTGCCACTTAACAAATTTGTGACATCCAGCAAGTTAACTTAATCTTCATAAGCCTTATTTTCCTCCTCTATGAGGTTCATAACAATAATACTTGCTCATAAGGTTATTGTGAAGATTAAATGAGATAGTGCACATAACACACTTAGTGTAGCACCTGGTAAATAAATGCTCAATAATGATTATAATTACTATCACAGATATCCCAATTTTGTTCCTCCTGAGAAGCATCCTGTATTTTAAGGCCATTTTTCCATAAATGATTGGTCTCATTCATTATGTTCATTTTACTATAATAAATTAATTCTCGAAATGTAACTTCGTTTGTAAGTGTAACCTCTGAGTAACAACTTCTGGACCTAGAATGCAGAGACCCTTATAATTAATGTTTTATTCCTAGGTTTTATCTAATCTGGAAGTTTTATAAATTCCTGGACATTAGGATCTATAACGTATAGGGCTACATTATGACCCATGGGCTTTTTCCTCCATTAAAAAAAATAATAAACATTATATTTCATGATTAAGTTGGTATGAAGACAAAATAATCTAGGTTGCATTTATTATTATATTTGTTATTTTTATGTTCTGTTTTTCCTAATTTTAAAAGGAAATAAAAACATTTCCATGAGCTCTTTAACCCTTTGCACTCGGATGTCGAGTGTGGATAATGTCGAGTGGATAATGAGAAAAAAGCAAGCGAGTGCAAAGGGTTAAAGTATCATGGGCAACCGGTGGCCTACTGTGTCTAAAGATGAACTCAGCCCATGGTGGTGGACTCAGAACACAGTGAGGTTCGAGGTGCCCCCGTGAGGATATTTCTACAGATACTGCTGTAACTCTTTTGTTGATGGAAACAGTACAACTATTACCAAAAGCATTCCTCTAATAAAATATTATTGAATGACAACGGTGTGAAACCTTTTTGAGCCCACCTAGTTCAAGATTCCTAGTTCACCACTGCAAATTAGACTGACTGTCAAAGTGATCAGCTTGGAGCCCCCAGAGAGGCAGAGCTAGCACCTAATTCTGCCGATCACCAGACAGTGTTTTCTCCCCACGCTATCCATCACTCTTCCAAGTCTTATTTGAGCTTATGCCAAAATGTTGTTTAAAATGTTTGTTCTTCCAGCAAAGTGGTACCCTCAGCACTGCACTGCCATGGACATGCATTGGCCCTCTTGGAATTGAACATGATCTGTTCCCTATGGGATAGGATTTGAAATCTCTCTTCTCTACTGCATTACCAGCAACTATCTTTCAGTGTAAAGTGACATTAGATTTATTTATGATAGCTCTTATTAGTTCTTCAACCTGAGATAAGCCAATTTAGCATTTAGTAGAAAAACAACAGAACCCTGATATGTTGGGTGGCTTTAGAAAATGACAAGCTGGCCAGGCACGGTGGCTCACGCCTGTCATCCTAGCACTCTGGGAGGCTGAGGAGGGAGGACTGCTTGAGGCCAAGAGTTTGAGATCAGCCCGAGGAATAGCGAGACCCCATTTCCACAAAATACAGAAAAATAAGCCAGGCGTGGTGGTATGCATCTCTTGCCCTAGCTACTCAGGAGGCTGAGGCAGGAGAATTGCTGTGTCCAGGAGTTCGAGGCTGCAGTGAGCTCTGACTGTGCCACTGAACTCCAGCCTGAGCAACAGAGTGAGACTCTGTCTCTTAAAACGAACAAAATAAGACAAACAAACAAAAACAGTAAATGATGTTAAATATTCAGTCAGTCAACAAATATTTGTTGGCTATCTATCCTGTGCCAGGTTCTATTCTAGGCACTAGTTACAAAATTTGAAATGGAAGAGTACTGTTTGTCTTACTGTTCTAAGTCATTATTTATTTACTCACAGTGTCATACACATGAGTGGCAGTTTGTTTTTGTTTTGTTTTTTTGAGACAGAGTCTCACTCTGTTGCCTGGGCTAGAGTGCTGTGGTATCAGCCTAGCTCACAGCAACCTCAAACTCCTGGGCTCAAGAGATCCTCCTGCCTCAGCCTCCTGAGTAGCTGGGACTACAGGCATGCGCCACCATGCCCGGCTAATTTTTTCTATTTTTGGTAGAGATGGGGTCTCTCTCTTGCTCAGGCTGGTCTTGAACTCCTGAGCTCAAAAAATTCGTCTGCCTCGGCCTCCCAGAGTGCTAGGATTACATGTATGTTATTTTTAGAATATGGAGAGAACTTACAACGCCTAGTCTTGGCTTTTTATTTGAAATTTACTTATTTTGCTCCTTCTAAAAAGATAGTTTACAATTTTAAATTTATATTACTTTCTCTCTGCACTTTGAATATATTATTTCATTGTTTTCTAGTTTTCATTGATTTTGTTAAGAAGCTACGTGTTAGTCTAATTTTAGTAAAATTTGTCCTTTTTTTTTTTTTTTTTTTTTGAGACAGAGTCTCACTTGGTTGCCCAGGCTAGAGTGAGTGCCGTGGCGTCAGCCTAGTTCACAGCAACCTCAAACTCCTGGGCTCAAGTGATCCTCCTGCCTCAGCCTCCCGAGTAGCTGGCACTACAGGCATGCGCCACCATGCCCGGCTAATTTTTTCTGTATATATTAGTTGGCCAATTAATTTCTTTCTATTTATAGTAGAGATGGGGTCTTGCTCTTGCTCAGGCTGGTTTCAAACTCCTGACCACGAGCAATCTGCCCACTTGGCCTCCCAGAGTGCTAGGATTACAGGTGTGAGCCACCACGCCCAGCCTAATTTGTCCTTTTTTTCCTCAATTCATTTAGAAACTTTTCTGTGTCCCTTTTGTTTATCTGGTTTGGGATTCGTTTGGGTTTCCTGAACCTATGAATTTGAGACTTTCTATTATTTTGGAGTATTTTCAGTACCTCTTGGATATTGCTTTTTCTCCATTCTATTATCTTCTTCTGAAATTCTGGATTGAATATATTAATAGTTAAACCTCCTTACTATAGGGCTTTCTCTTATATTTTTTATCTTGCTTATCTCTGTCATTTTTTCTGAGTAATTTCTTCACAGCCAATTTACCATTTACAAATCTCCTTCCAGCTAGGTCTGACTGCTATTTAACTTATCCATGGAGTTTCTCATTTCAATCATTACAATTTTTTTTTATTTCCACTAGTTTAGTTTTTTTTTTTTAACTTGCCTGGTCATTTTGTAAGTCTCTTGGTCCTATTCATATTTTCAATACTTTTAAATATTTCTGTAAATAGATTTAACATACTTATTTTATATTTGGGTATCAAATGTTTCCAATATCCATCCTATAATTCTGTACTTTGTTGCTTCTGCTAACTCTTGGTTATGATGGTTTATTTCCTCTTGCATTTAGTGGTTTATAATTTGAGCTCATGTTTTCTGGAACATACTGTAAGAATTTTTTGTGTTCTGGGTTTACAATCCTTACAGTGGAGAGGCATTGCATTTGCTATGCTTGCGATGCTGCTTGGAACAACTTGTGTCAAGTTAGCTCTCCCCTCTGCCCTGCCCCACAGTTCCTCCGGGGCACCTCTCTTCCATGGGGGTAGTGTTTGGTCATAGCATCCCTGGGAGAGGACTCCTTTATATGTGGTACCTCCTCAGGCACTGAAGTCCCAAAAGCCAGGGAACAAAGCAGGGAAAAGAGACCTAATATTTAAGTGTTTATTATATGACAAGATCCAAACTAGATGTTGTATATCCAGTATACCTTTTAATTTGAAAAGTACTTATTGATATCTCATATCTTGAAGAATCTAAAAACTCTACATCCATACCGCTTGCTAAGTGACTCAAAGTAACTGGGGAAGCCCTAAAGCTAATTGGTCTCCTGAATATACTGGCCCTTTTAGACACCATGTTGCTTTTGACCCACAATTTTGTAGTGAATTCCAACACAAATTTTGCCCCTGTGGGGTTGTAGATCCAGGTGTCCCCAAGATCCGCATGTATTTGAATATCACACCCTTTGAAAGGATGTACCAAGTGGCCTGGCAACAATGATTCCAGCTTTGCTACAATACACAGGTTAGTTATATTCTTGTGACAATTCCAAAAGTTTGGCTTCATAGCCTAAGGGACTGTGTTTATCTACAGTAAGTATTCGTTGACATTTCTGAGAAATGCCACAGCATTATTTCATAGCCTTCCTATTAAAAATCCAGCTAGATCAATCCTCTTGTGTACAAATTATCAATATTTCCATAGGATAGTTTCCATATGGAACATCCCCATGTTAACTTATTAAAACAGTATTTAAGATCAAATATGTAGCCTAATGGAGAGGCATTAAGAACAAAGAACAGCTGTTGTGTCTATGTTCTTGGTGAAGAAAACCTGGGGTCCATAAAACATTTGGACACGTGGCTGAAGATGTGCTTTGCATGAGGAATGTGTTCTCGTAGGGAAAGAACCTTTACATTTGCATCGAACTAAAGTAAAAAATAAGAGAGAACCTTAAAAGCCAGGGAATATCTTCAGCTACGTGCCAAGAGTGAAGAGTGAAAGTTATTGATTATAAGGCAGCTGAGATAAACTGTGGAGTTTTAATTAAATCCTGCACAGTGGAAGTGAAGGACCAGTCCCAACATTGTCTTAAGTTTTAGGAATCGAGTATTCATACGGCCATCTAAGGGGCCTGCACATGTTAGATTTGTGTTGCCCCATGTGGTAGAGCTAGCCACATGTGGCTACTTAGATTTAAATTGATTAAAATTAAATATAGTTCAAAATTTAGTTCCTTTGTCTCACTATAGGTTGAGTATCCTTAATTAAAAAAAATCTGAAGTCTGGCCAGGCACGGTGGCTCATGCCTATAATCCTAGCACTCTGGGAGGCCGAGACGGGAGGATCCTTTGAGCTCAGGAGTTTGAGACCAGCCTGAGCAAGAGCAAGACCCTGTCTCTACTAAAAAATAGAAATAAATTAGCTGGACAACTAAAAATATATATAGAAAAAATTAGCCGGGCATGGTGGCACATGCCTGTAGTCCCAGCTACTCGGGAGGCTGAGGCAGGAGGATCGCTTGAGCCCAGGAGTTTGAGGTTGCTGTGAGCTAGGCTGATGCCACGGCACTCTAGCCCAGGCAACAGAGTGAGACTCTGTCTCGAAATCTGAAGTCTGAAATGTTCCAATATCTGAAACTTTGAGCACCAACATGATGTTCAAAGGAAATGCTTAGTGGAGCATTTTGAATTTTGAATTAGGGATGCTGAAGTATCCAGTAAATATGTATAACACAAATACTCCAAAATCTGGAAAGCACTTCTTGTGTGAGTATTTCAGATAAGGGATACTCAACCCATATCCACATTTCGAGTGCTCACGGATTCCATGTGGCTGGTGGCTACTATATTGGACAGCACAGACATAGAACAGTTCTGTCACTGCAGAAAATCTCTTTGGACAACACTGTATTAGACATTCAGTAAATACAGGTTAAGTGAATGAACAACTGACTGCCCAACATTATAAAACGGAGAAAAGATACTGCTTTTGTAAAAAGTCAAGCCAGTCCTTTTAAAGAAGACATAATCTTTTTTTTTTTTTTGAGACAGAGTCTCACTTTGTTGCCCAGGCTAGAGTGAGTGCCATGGCGTCAGCCTAGCTCACAGCAACCTCAAACTCCTGGGCTCAAGCAATCCTCCTGCCTCAGCCTCCCGAGTAGCTGGGACTACAGGCACGCGCCACCATGCCCGGCTAATTTTATATATATATATATTAGTTGGCCAATTAATTTCTTTCTATTTTTATAGTAGAGACAGGGTCTCGCTCAGGCTGGTTTTGAACTCCTGACCTTGAGCAATCTGCCCGCCTCAGCCTCCCAGAGTGCTAGGATTACAAGCATGAGCCACCACGCCCAGCCAGAAGACATAATCTTTATTTGGAAAAAGCAAAAGACAACAGAGGTGAAGTGATAGAATGACATTTTTAAGAAGTATAATATGAACGTTCCATCAGATATTGCTTGGATTTCTGGGACAAATTCCTCCTCTCAAATCTTTAGTAAAGTTGGTTTTGTTCAAGAAGACTTGTATGAGTAGGGACTTTTTTCTGTCTTTTATAGAAGGGTCAGCAAGGTGTAGGAAAGAGGCCACACAAATGGAAGAGGAGCCAGGAGGGTGAGGTGAGGTTGTAAAGAGCACATGTCCACCAAAAACAGTCAGGAATCTTAAGCCCTGCTTTGAAATTCCACATGTCGTGAAATTGGGCTCAAGCCAGCTGCATCTCTCATTAAATACCCTGGCTGATATCTAGGCTGGACTTTAATATACTGTTTCAGGGGTTGGCAATGTACAGTCTACAGGCCAAGTCTGGTCCACACACCTGTATTTGCAAAGCCTATTGGCTAAGAATGGTTTTTACACTTTTAAATAATTGTAAAAAAAAAAAATCAAAGGAATGTTTAATGATACATGAAATGTATATGTAACACAAATTTCAATGTTCATAAAAGTTTTGTTAGAATACAGTCACCTCATTTGTATATGTATAGTCTATTGCTGATTTTGCATTACAATGGCAGAGTTGAGTGGTTATGACAGAAACCACATGGCCTGCAAAGCTTAAAATATCTACACTCTGGCCCTTTATAGAAAAAGTTCGTCAACCCCTATACTGTATCGTCAATAATAAGAAAAGGGCTTTGTGTAGATACAGTTTGAGTATCCTTTATCTGAAATGCTTGGGATCAGGAGTGTTTTGGATTTTGAATTTTTTTATTTTTTCGAATATTTGCATTATATTAAGCAGAGCGAATTTCAAAATTTGAAATCCAAAATGTTCCAGTGAGCACTTCCTTTGAGCCTGATGTCGGCACTCAAAAAGTTTCAGATTTTGGAGCATTTTGAATTCTGAATTTTTGGATTAGGGATACTCAACCTGTATCACAAAACACTGAGGCTAGGAATGGGTTAAACTAAGGTACATTTGCCTCATAAGAAACAAGAACAAAATAGAAGATGAGAGATGATGGAAGGAGTAGAAAATTACTTAGCCGGCATATATATATATATAAACTAAAAATTTCTACATCAAATGTAAACTGCTAAATTTTTTATTGATGATAGCCTGAAACTGGACAGATAAACAGAAAATGTGAACGAAGGCAGTTAATCATCTAACCTTTCTGAGGATCTGTTGGACAGCACATGTTCTTTGTCCCTCATAGGGTTATTTCAAATGCAAAAATATATATAAAAGCACTTTGCTATACAAATATAAAGTATAATTCCTGCTGGTAGATAAGTATGATTAAGAAGTTGAATATATATTGGAGACAGATAAAATAATGAACAATACTTTACAGAGGAGTTAGTAGACAAAGTGTTCCAAATGCCTAACAAGAATGTCACTGAGCTGCAGCCAGGGCGAGGGGACCTCCCACAGCAGGCAAATTTCAAGTATGCCAAGCATTCCACTGAATCAGCAAGTCCTGCTCCTGTGCTGCCCCGCCCCTCCAGCCTTGGGTAAAGGACAAATGCCTGTTGGGCAGCAGATAAATGTCCTTGATATAGAATAGTCACCACCAGGTGCTGCAGGGTATTTGCTCAACAGGTGTCTACTTAGTGCCTCCGATGGGAAAGCCTTGTGCTCAAGTCAATGGGACAGAGGATGGAAAGCCTAAATTGTGGTCACTATTCTCCAAAATATATAATGTCCTTGGAAAGATAAGGAAACATACAGGATTATCAGTGACAATCAAGTGGCAAACGAAAAATTCTGGAAACAAGTTATAGAAAAGAATAAATTAAAATCAGCAAAGGTAGTCAAGAAAAGCTTCCTAAAGAAGGACTCGGATTGGAGCTTGAAGACTGACTGGAGCAAGGGGAGGGGGAATGGCATCCCAGATGCAGGAAAGGGGAGGCCCTGGCTTGGCGTGGGACAGGAGAAAGGCACACCCCAGAAAAGCAGAGGTCAGCCAGGTGGAGGCAGGTGGGTATGGCGGGGAGAATCCAGAGAGGGGTAGGGCGGGATGGGCTTGGGGAAGGTTTCTGTAAGCCAGGCTGAAGGATTTGTCCAATTGACAATGGAGAAAGATGGCATGCTTATGTAAAGAAAAGGGATAATAAATTGGTATTCATCAAATCAATGGCACAGGGAAGAGCTGCGGAAGCACAAAGGAAACAGAGAAGTCTGATGATATTCTAGTAGAAGAGAGATGAGCAGCAAGAATTCGAGTATACACCTTAGTCCTTGTAAGATAGGAAAAAAATAGTTCTAACAGATAGACACATCACACAGGGCTCCTAAGAATAAGATATATCAAAGGTCTAAGAACAAAGACGGCAATTGTGTGGCCAGGGCTGTGAATTCAGGCACATCATGGTATGACCAACTGCTGGCCACACAGACAATGGATTTATTTATACAAGGTCCTGATGAAGTTCTTTGAAAAGATAATGAGTAGAAGCACTGGCTCAGATTACTTGCTTCCCAGAAAAGGGGTCCTAAACAATGAGGGAATCGCAGATGTCCCTTATACTACTGGACAAAGATTATAATAAAAATAAAAGTGGCTCTTACTAAGGCCATTGTCTGAATGTTTGTGTCCTTCCAAAGTTCATATATTGAAATCTTAACCCTCAAGGTGAAGGTGTTAGCAGGTGGGGCCTTTTATAATTAGGTCCTGAAGGTGGAGCCCTCATGAATAGGGTTGCTGCCTTGCCCCTTGCATCATGTGAGGACACAACAAGAGGGTGCCATCTATGAGCCAGGAAACAGGCCCTCACCAGACACTGACTATGCCAGCACCCTGATCTCAGCACTCCCAGCCTCCAGAACTGTGAGAAATAAATGTCTGTTGTTTATAAGCCACCCAGTTTATGCTATTTTGTTATGGCAGCCCAAACAAATTAAGGAAGCCATCAACCTTGAATGGGAAGGGAGAGACATTCTGAAGAATGATGAAAATGATAAAAGGAGGCTAAAAACTACCATGTCAAAGATTTCACTAAAAATGGCTAATGGCAGATGCTATCATTTTTATACTGTCCTTGGGAACCGAGATTTTTACCACTCGGGTTGGTGATCAACCCTAAAACTTTTGGCTCATGCAAAACAAAAATTTTAAAAAGTAAATTAGGCCCGGCGTGGTGGCTCACGCCTGTAATCCTAGCACTTTGGGAGGCCGAGGCGGGCGGATTGCTCAAGGTCAGGAGTTCAAAACCAGCCTGAGCGAGACCCCGTCTCTACCAAAAATAGAAAGAAATTAATTGACCAACTAAAAATATATATACAAAAAATTAGCCAGGCATGGTGGCGCATGCCTGTAGTCCCAGCTACTTGGGAGGCTGAGGCAGTAGGATCGCTGAGCCCCGGAGATTGAGGTTGCTGTGAGCCAGGCTGATGCCACGGCACTCACTCTAGCCTGGGCAACAAAGTGAGACTCTGTCTCAAAAAAAAAAAAAAAGTAAATTAAAGAAGAATAGTTTTGTCAGTTTTGCCAGTAGATTTTGCATTAGGTATGGTTTTTATTAGAAGTCATTGAATCTCAAAGGTGTTTCATTAAATAAAGACTTCTGCTGCTACATCATCACTGATTTTATTTACCAGTTTGAGTAAATCAGACAAGCTTGGAATAAATGATCCAGAGGCCAATTTCGTCTTACACAGAGGTACCTGTCAATACTGACCATAACTACACTTA
This sequence comes from Microcebus murinus, assembly GCF_040939455.1. NCBI lineage: Eukaryota > Metazoa > Chordata > Mammalia > Primates > Cheirogaleidae > Microcebus > Microcebus murinus. Next base: position 73,728,748 of record NC_134108.1, read on the forward strand.
TTACTTGTATGAGGATAACATTACAGAAAAAGAATTATAAAACTATTCCATGATTAAGAGGGCTCTTGTAGGTAAGACATAGAAGATAACCAATTATCAGATTGATCTTTGCATGCTGGAGGGAACAGACTTGTTAGGAAAAAATATTAACAAAAACTTCAAACCATTTTCTCTTGGTGAGCAGAATTCATCGCCTCCATGTACAAGTAGATTTCATGTGGATGGTGATAAGACATGGCCAGTTTTCTATTTAAGAAGATATCCAAAACATCTAAACCTTTTGAAAATCCATCAACAACCACACGAGTAACTAGAATGGACAGGTCTTCGCAGCACTGAACTTGAAACATGGTTCTATGCTAATTTCTGTAGAACACGGTGATTATACTACTAAATGAACCAAATTCTACGAAGAATAAAGGGGTGCAGTGATCTAACATCACATGATTTATTTCTGCCAACAGAGAGGGAAGATAAATGGTTAAATTTAAAAAAGAAATGTAACTGGTTTCTTGGAGAAACTAGATTTACAAGCTTTTCCATTTAAAAAAAAAACTTCTAAATTAAATCCTTGCCATTATATTTCATTGTAATTCATTAGGCAATTAGGATCATATTATAAAAATTCTAGGAAAATTTTCTAAAAGTAAAGAAAAAAATTTCAAGAGAAAGCCAAATAGCTAACTTGGAAAAAATCATTTGTGCACATATCAGATGAAATTAAAGCATATTTAAATGTCCAGGTGCTTAAGAAGGTTATTTTTAAAATCATGAAGTTCAAGTCAGTTCCTGCAGTGAATACTAATAAGTGGCGAATAGTTATTCTGGTACTTTCTCCAAGGCCATAAATTCCACAATGGTGCAATGTGGAAATAAAGAAATACATTTACTCATCTGCTGGGAGCACCACTTCCTGAACCCCAATTAGAGGACAATGCATAAAACATTTTTTGCTAACAAACCTAATGTATTTGGAGTTGGGATGCCGCCAGGGAATACACATTCAAATGAAGGGAACTTATTTTGGGTAATTGTTATTCTCGACTATTAAATGTCTCTCTCTTCTCTGCTTAAAATCGAATTTCACTGAGGTAAATGTTTATTTTAAAGCAGGAAATCAGGAAAATGAAAGTAGATACAGCAAAGTTTACAGTTTATGGGGTAAATAAATTCTTGCAGTTGGAATGTAAACAAACCTAATTTATTTAACACTCCATTTTTGCCTAGAAAAAGAAAGGAAATAAAGGAGCTCCATCTTTCTTTTCAAGAAACAAGTGTTTTGAGCATAAACAAGGGAGTCTTGAGGTAGAAACCATAGGGCACAAGTGCCCAACAGACCCAGTGCAGGGTGCCTGGCTTTTTGGCCGGCAGGTGTAGGTCACTGAGATAGCCAATTGTGGACCTGGCTTAGGGGGTCTCTGCTCACTCTGATAGAATGTGGAATTCAACAGAGACTAGAACTATCCCTGTCAGAGACTGGAAAAAATTAACAAAATGATGCTTCCAGTAGACAGACATCCCACACTTGCCACACATCCTGGGAGCCCATGTACCATGGCTCTAGGAGAAATATGTCTACAGGTCTAGAAAGTGCCATCTTTGAATGCTAACATCACGGTTATACATCTTAATTGCCTTCCTCTCTTGGGAAAACAGGCTATTCTTATTTAGCTGAACTGATCAAGATGTTCTTCTAGTGTTCATGGTTAGATTCAAATTTTATGGGGCCTGGAACTTATACAAAATAAAGAATACAAAATTAGGCATCAAAGTAAATATTTGTAAAAATGAGAAAAGATATCACATCAAATTATAGATTTTTAAAAATTGACCCATACCAACATCCCCAAATCCAGAAAAATAAAGTATTTCTCATAATTAAATGTCTAACACATCTGTGTAATATTTTTCCTACATATTTGGTTGTATATTTTTTGATCACTCCATATGAAAATTATTTTGTAACCCAATTTGTAGAAAAATAGGAATAATTTATTCTTTTCGCTAGCATAGCTGATTGAACTTTAAAAAAAATTATTGATAGCTTAGAAAAGTTTTTTCTGACTTCACAACTCATTAATGGGAATGGTGTGTGTATTTTTAGGGAACTTCGATCAAATTTCTTTTATATATGTGTTGTAAGATTTCAGGGCATTTCAAGTTCTTTCGTGCTGTGACTAAATCTAAGTATTCTTTAAATTCATAGTTTGGAACCACAAGACTATGTCGGGCAAGCATCTATTAGAACTGCTAGGACTCAATCCATTGTGTTGGGATGCATAAAATATATCGTGTCATTTACAGATACCCTGGCTGATTTGCTATCGGTTTGTACTTCCCAACGTGGGAATTCCAATACAGTTTATTTTTGTTAAGTTCTCATAAAAAATGAAAAAAAGTATGTAGTGCTTTTATAATTAAATATGCCACCTATTACCTATGTTCCTGACCACAGGGAACTTCTTTTGACAGGGCATTAATGAGAACTGAGTCCTCTGCTCACAACTTTACACCAATTACTGGAAGAATTTTCCACAGACTAGCTTATGACTCTGTATGTTACAAACCTTGTTTTTTCTTATATGACCTTATGCTTCACTGGCAGATGCTGTTGGACATGCTCATGGCATGATCCACGTCTGGCCCTGCGTCACTATGCCGTGACACTGAGAGCCAGCACTGGAGGCAGCAGTAATTCCTGGAGCTCACCCCTGGCGATAACATCCCTGTACGGAGAAGGGACTGCAAGCCATACAGATACTTCTCAAACTAAATGTACCCTCGATTCAACTTCCCCGTAGTCAAATTTTGGCCTATACACAACCCAACACACTGATGCAAGAGAAATGGTGACAGAGTCATCAGAAGGGAAAGAGACAGCAGTCTCAGCTGCTCTTATGGTTAATTTTACACAATCAGGTGAGCACACTGCTAGGGCTTCTCCCATAGCTTTGAAAGGGGCCGCTGCCAATGAGGGGCCCTGGAGCTTCAGATTCATGACTAAACTCACCTCTGCTAGTTATGAATCCAAACACAGTCGTCTTATTGCTAGTTGGTCTCTCTTTAAGCTTGATCCACTGAAACCCGACACCAGGATGCCACAACTAAACAACAGGAGCTTCCCCGCAAGATGTTCTAAGCTAAAATCGAAGACCCACATTCAGAATTAGTGTGGGCAACTCTGAAAGAGCAAGCATCATTTTAGTAATCTGAAGTATTGAATTCCGATTTGGGGACACACAGAGTTATATCATTATCAATGCCATGTTCGAAAAGTCATATTCTTGGCCAAAGTGGAGTAAGTCCTGGAAATCGATGCTGTCTCTGACCTGTTGCTTCACAAAGTACCTCTAGGCTTTTGCACGACAAGAGAAATAAATTTTCATGTGGTTAAAGACGGTGTAACTGGGCTTTGTCTAGTACTTGTGGCCGGAACTAACCTTATCTGAGAGCAGGTGGTATCAGGATCACCCTGGGAGCTTGGCTGAATTGTCTCCTCCTTCATTCTGCAGAGCTGCGAGGCTTGCTGCGGGGGAGGAGGGGGGAGAGGAGAGGGTGCTTGGTGTGCTGTTTCAGTTACACATTGCCGTGACACACACCACCCTGAAATTCAGTGGGTTAAGACAACAATTTATTTTTTGTCGTGACTGTAAAATGGATCGGCTCATCTGGACAGATCAGCTCCACAGGGTGTCAGTGGCTGAGAACATAGTGGGTGTTTAAGGTGTTTGCTGAACGATGTTGGCCCCACCCTGTGAGGGTCCCTTCAGTGGCTCCTGACAGAGTTCTGTCCTCTATCCTACCCTCTCTAGGACAACTATTCTCTTTTTCTTCACATTATTTCTGGTATTATGTTGTGACCGGTTAGGCTATAGTCTTGTTTTGTGTCGTCACGTCCCTGACTGCCTTAAATGAAGTTCTGCTTTTCACAAGGTCTTCTTGCTTTGCTTTTTTTTTTCCTCCTGACCATTTTCAGAAAATCTCCAGATGGCTAGGTTCACTCATTATTTGGGATGTGGAAGGTAGCTGCTATTTTTATCTGACTAGCATTGCTTCTGACATCTGGCAATAAACCCCCAACTTTTCTTTTGGGGAACCACCCCTTCCTACTCCATGTGGTTCTTCTAGGAGGTGTGTAGAATAGACATGGGACTGGTATGCAACATGTGGTCTTTAGTTTTAAAGATCATGAGAACCTGGAGCTGTTTTTCCCTCAGCATATAAGATACTCACGCTAGACCCAGATGCAAGAAGGGAGCTGGGTGGCAAGAGCCCTGGCAATGTGGCTGGAGCCACAAGATGCAGCCCTGCCTAGCGTGTTGACTCTGGTTCTCAAATCAGTATTCTCTATTATCATTGCTTGACCTTGAGAAAAAGGGGTTGGTCTCACTTGCCTTATATCTAAAGTTATCCTTGGCAACAGGTGCTGGTGATGGAAGCTGACAGTGGACGGGATGCACTGCTATGGAAAGTGGGGTGGGCTTAAGGAAAGAGGCTGGAAGCTGAATTGAGCACCAGGTGAAAATTCAATTATGCACACTATACACGTGGAAAGAAAGTGTGCAAACTGGGAACGATGACAGAAAACGAAGAGTGTTAAATGAATAAAGACCATGTATGGGAAGTCTCCCTGTAGGGCCAACTGAACTAACCCAATTAAAAGGCAATTAAAAAATCTTTCAGATTATGCTTTGTTTAGAGGAGGAAATTATTGTATACAAAGACTCATACAAGTATAGCAATTAGCCTCTCCTTTTAATTACTTTAAAAAAAAGGCAAGAAATATAAATTATGGGAATAAAAAAAGGATATCTTCAAGTTTTAGTGAGTTATTTTAGCATGACAGGAGGTATAATTAGACACAGCTAGCTAGCCATCCACATGTCTGTGAGATTTTGCCATTCCTATATGGGGGCCCCCCTGTGGACTTGGCTTCCTGGGTAGAAGTTCCCTGCAAGCATGCATTTTTCTTGAAGATACTAAAAAAATTATTGTGCTATAAAAAATCTCAATGTAACCCACAGAATATGATGAATCAATAACTTAATTAAGAACTTGATGAAGCCCACCCAGTTTCTAATACACTGAAGAATTACACCTAAGATTGAAATGCAGAGAGCTTCTAACACACTATAACATGAACGGCCAACTGAGAAGCTATTAGTTATATGAGACAGCAAGAAGGTTTAACTCCATGTGCCTGTTCTTAATGAGACAGCACAAAACTCGAGACGCTCTTAATGACCACAGTTTTAAAAAGGAGTCAACTCTCTCTTTCTTCTCCTTTTGTAAAAATCTTCATAGAGCCTCGAGCATCTCTGATCTTCATTTTCTCAATTTTTATCTTCTTATTTCTGGACTGCCCACGTTTCGGTTGTAAGATTTTGTAAGATTTCTGCTGAAGCATCCTTCTTTTTAAGTGGCTTACCTGCATCCAATGGAGCCCTTAAAAATACACCTGTTATTATTAGAATGCCAGTTGCCCCAAGTTACATTTTTTTCTTTAGTCACTTTTTTTTTTCAGCAATGGAGATGGCTTTTATTTTTATTTTTTTCACATTTTCATGATATTCTTTTCTTTTTCTTTTTTTTTTTTTTTGCATTTTTTTAAATTTCGGCATATTATGGGGGTAGAGATTTTTTTTTTTTTTTTGAGACAGAGTCTCGCTTTTTTGCCTAGGCTAGAGTGAGTGCCGTGGCGTCAGCCTAGCTCACAGCAACCTCAAACTCCTGGGCTCAAGCGATCCTCCTGCCTCAGCCTCTAGAGTAGCTGGGACTACAGGCACGAGCCACCATGCTCAGCTGATTTTTATATATATATATATTAGTTGGCCAATTAATTTCTTTCTATTTTTATGGTAGAGACGGGGTCTCGCTCAGGCTGGTTTTGAACTCCTGACCTTGAGCAATCCGCCTGCCTCGGCCTCCTAGAGTGCTAGGATTACAGGCGTGAGTGGGGGTAGAGATTTTAAGGTTTCAATAAATGCCCATTCCCCCCCTCCCCCCACAAGTCTGAGTTTCCAGCATGACCATCCCCCAGATGGTGCACATCTCACTCATGTATGTATATACCAGCCCCCCCCCAATACTCTATTACTGTAGTACCTATGTGTCCACTTAGGTGCTACTCAGTTAATACCAGTTTGCTGGTGAGTATATGTGGTGCTTGTTTTTCCATTCTTGGGATACTTCACTTAGTAGGATGGGTTCCAGCTCTAACCAGGAAAATATAAGATGTGCTATATCATCATTGTTTCTTAGAGCTGAATAGTACTCCATGTTATACATATACCACATTTTATTGATCCATTCTTGGATTGATGGGCACTTGGGCTGTTTCCACAGCCTTGCAATTATGAATTGTGCTGCTATAAACATTCGAGTGCAGGTGTCTTTTTTGTAGAGTGTCATTGGATCTTTTGGGTAGATGCCCAGCAATGGGATTGCTGGATCAAATGGTAGATTCACTTGTATCGCTTTAAGTTATCTCCATATTGCTTTCCACAGAGGTTGAACTAGTGTGCAGTCCCACCAGCAGTGTAGGAGTGTTCCTCTCTCTCCGCAACCACGCCAGCATTTATTGTTTGGAGACTTTTTGATAAAGGCCATTCTCACTGGAGTTAAGTGATATCTCATTGTGGTTTTGATTTACATTTCCCTGATGATTAGAGATGTTGAACATTTTTTCATATGTTTGTTGGCCCTTCTTCTGTCTTCTTTAGAAAAGTTTCTGTTCAAGTCCTTTGCCCACTTTTTAATAGGGTTATTTGATTTTTTCTTGCTGATTTTCATGAGTTCTAAGTATATTCTAGTTATCAGCCCCTTATCGGATGCGATCTTCAGTCACTTTCTACAGGCACCATGAGCCCCATTCCATTTCCATTCACTATTGCTCAATTTTAGCAATTCTTTCCAAATGTTTTGGCATATAATTAAGGAGTTCACTCAAAACTTCAAGAATGTCGAATCCAAAGGCCATCCGTGTTCTAGTGTTTGATCTGATCCTTTTCTGAGACTCTTCTCTCCTTGGGCTCTCCATACAATACTTTCTCCTGCTTTTCCTACTTTGGGTGATCCTTCCTTCTCTGTTCTCCAGGGCTTTCTGAATTATCTTATCACAGCCACTGCCCTGTTCAATGGTGAACTTATTCACCTGGCTGTTTAACCTGCACCTCAAACAATCTCAGGATGTCCCAAAACAGCCTCATTATTTCCTCATTTTGGTTAATTGCATCCATCAATCAAGCCAGAAATTTTGAGTGTCATCCTTTACTCTTTCATCTCCCCAACAGCTAATAAGACATCTCCACAGCCATGACCTAGTTCAAGCCCTTATCATCCCTAAATTAACTTTTTAATTGGTCTCTGTATTGCCCACATCACCTTCCCCACACCCTATCTTTTCTCATTTGCATTCCTGAAAATGCAAATATGATTTGTTTGACACTCTTACTTTAAAGCTGTCAATGCCTTTCAATCTCTACAGCAGTGCTCCTCAAACATTAATGAGACTCGGAATTGCCTAGGGATCTTGTTAAAATGTGATTTTGACTGGAGCCAGGTCTAGCAAGCTCCATGTGATGTTGCTGGTCCTTGGGCCACACTTTGAGTAGTAGGGTTTACAGGTTAATTTCCAAATCTCATAGCATAGACTACTAGGCCCATTATAATGGAGCCCCTTGCCCACAATACATCTGTGATACCACTGTCATTCCAAACGTTTATTCTACTTTGGTCTCTTGCACATGCTATTGCCTCTGCCTGATGCTCTCTCCTCCCAGTCTCCTTCCTCAGGAAACTTCTTTCTTTTCTATTTTAGAGATGAGGTTTCAGTCTGTCACCCAGGCTGGAATATAGTGGCATGATAATGGCTCACTGCAGCTTTGAACTCCTAGGTTCAAGCTATCCTCCTGCTCAGCATCCCGAGTAGCTGGAACTACAGATGTGCACCAACACACCTTGCTAATTTGTCTTCTTTTTTTTTTTTTTCTAGAGATGGGGTTTCCCTATGTTGCTTAGGCTGGTCTTAAACTCCTGGGCTCAAGTAACCATCCCACCTGGGCCTCCTAGAGAGCTCGGATTATAGGTATGAGCACGGTGTCCAGCCCTAGGAAATGTCTATTAATTAAGCAACTGGTGGATCCATTCGTTCATTCATGATTGATCTTAATGAACGACAGCCTCTGATAAGCCCTTTCAGGTAGACTCTCCAAGACAGAATTAGGTTAAGTGTCCTTCCACTGTGTTTCAGTAGCACTTTCATTCTGGATGTGTTTCAACTGCATCATCTAACACATAAAATAACAGAACTGCTTACACATATTTGTTCCCCACCTTTACCCTGCAATGGTCTGTGGCTTCTTGAGGGCAAACTCTGTCTTACCCTTCCCACTTCCTGCAGACCTGGCACAAAGTGAGTTTTCAGATATTTGTTAATCTTCATGCTTTCCTTATCAAAATCTTCTCAGAAGATTTGCTGGCAAGAGATCTGAATAGGTCAGGAGGCTCAGTTCATTGGCGCACACAGTTTCATGGCCACGTTTCTTATGCCTTTTGTCGGTCAGTGAAATAGACACCAGCTGTGAATTAGTCCATATTCAAAAGATAAAGATCAAATAAAATCTCCATAATAGCAGGGAAATAGATGTTTTACAAGCTCTTTACTGTGAAATGGTTCAATAATATCACATTTGTTTCACATTTCTTAACAATTCACCTTTGGGTCTTTACCATGGTGATCTTTTTTTCTTAATGAAAATCTCACTAAAATTTTCATGAGGCCAGTGCTGACAGAACAGAAGTATATTAAGAGCCTTATGAAAAATATATTATACATCTTTCTCTAGAAATTGTCTTAATAATTTCATCGGATCATCAGTTGCTTATCTTCATTCTAGCTTTACAGCTCCCTTTTCTTTTATCACTAGAAGTAGCTAATAAAAAGATAGATTAAAATACAGTTGGCTGTTTGACCAGGTTTGAACATAATTTCCTACACCATGAACACTGGGAAGCAATGTTTATGTCAGAGAAGATCGACCTCCTTTTTTCTGAACCCAGAACAGATATTATCGTAGCAAGAACAATCTCTCTTCACATAGTTGAGCCATTAAGGTGCAACCTTATCTCTTGCTACTTTCAGCAACACAATCTAACATCTCATTAATCATGGAAACTGCTGAGCTATTTTACACACTTCTATATTTTTGCATATGCTGTTTGCTCTGCTTAAAAACTCTTCTCTGTTTTTCCTATCTCTTCTTCCTCCCTGAGCCCCAAGGGAAGCCGCAAGGGAAGTCTGCAGGACCTGACCAAGATACTTTGCATACCCATAGGGGTTCTGTCCCCAGCGTTCGGCTGGCCCAGCCAGCACAGCAGAGTGCTCTGCACTATGGCATGCCACCAAAACACAAAGTCAGGCTTAATTAAGCATTTTCGATCTCAGACTAGTGACAGATTCTGTGGTTAATGCCGTGAAGAATCTTACTTGGTCTACGATGTACTTTAAAATTCTCTAGAACCCCATTAAGAATGAGCACTGTAACAAGGTAAATTCACACATAATGTCCCTGGCCATGGGCTCCTGCCCTCCACCAGGACTCCCCACCTCCGACCACCCCCAAAAGAGGACAGGAACACCCACCTCCTTCCAGAACCCAGGTTCCCTGATCCACTTAAGTAACTTTCTTGAAATATTGCAAAGCTTTGTGCTACCAGGCCTTCACTTCCAATTTAATGTAATATCATATGCCATAAAGGACTTTTTTTTAAGGGTAGATTTCATTTTCACAGCTGTCTCCGCAGGTCTTTTTATTTGCCATGTCGACATTAAAATGCAACACAAAGCCCTTCCTGTAAGGTGTACTCAGCAGCCAGGCCGCTAGGTGTCGCCACCACACTAGTCCTGTCACCAAAGGGCGCCCAGCTCTGTACATACGTGCTAATAAGCACTTTATTTTTTCAAGATTACCCAGCAAATATATATATATATATATATATATCTGTCATGGAACATCGACATTTTCCTCTGCTCCATTCTGGCTTTAGTTTTCTGTGCAAAATTCAAACTAAGAGAGTAAATGATGTGCCTGGTTACTTTTTAATTTTATTCTTTTGTTCTATTTTACACATTAACACTAGAACATCCTTGACTTTGACTATTAGCATAGTCATAAAAGGTGCACTCAGTTCCACAGACATACAAATAATTGTTTTCCTTATACCGCATCCTTTTAGCATCCCTTCCACTAGATTTGCGTGCATTTTTGGAAGCAATTGTGAGATGATTTGGTTTTTTCAAAGCAAGTAGAAAGCAGCAAACATCGAAGGGCAGATGCATTTAGAGTTCTGGAAATACTCTGAAAGTTCACTAGTTAGTCACTAACATTTGGTTCTTTCCCATTCTAAAGCTTTGCAACTTGTAAATGTATGGTGTTTTGAATCTGAAATAACACTGCTGGGTGCAGAATTTAGAAGGGTTTAGAAAGGATGCAAACCTGCAGTCCTGCACTCACTTTTCTGATTTCATTGACAGTTTTTCTCCACATTGCCAAATTCAGAAGACCTGCCTGTCTTGATTTTAAAACAGGCAACAAACTTTTACAAAAACCATCAGCTTAAGGTTTTCTCTTTATGCTAGAATTGCCTCATTTGTTCATGTGTCCTTCTTTATACCTTGCATTGCGACAACTTCTGCAATTTTACTTGCCACTCTCTCCCTGTGATTCTTCCTGTTACTGACTTTGTAATTATTGCATTTTACTTCTGATGGTTGCTGTAGGTCACATTTCATAGCCCAGGCCAAGACTTAAATTGAATAACTGGAAAGAACATTTTGTTTAAAAATACTCCTTGCCGCTCTCTTTCTTTTTTATAAACTGAGATTCAGTAGAACTAAAACTTAAGACAAGTGTCCTCTAAGATATATATGTATATGTGTATATACAGACACACACACACACATATATATAAAAAAACGAGAGCTTTCCAAATCTCACATTTAATATTTATGTAGTGGTTTTCTGACAGCTTTGAATATAACCAAAGTTATTGTTAGGCAAAGATATTTGACTATAATCAAGGTTATTGTAAGACTAGAGAACATGCTGTTTTTATCATCCACCCACTTGCTCTACCCAAGAGAAACATGGAACAGCAGTTAGCTCATGTTAAGGGCTATATCTAGTAACTGCTAACCCGTCAGACTTCTGTCAGGCTTCTAAAAGCAAATTCCTATTGATTTCTGACTTTAGAGCTGAAATTAATAAGGAACCCAGGAAAGCTAGGCTTTTTCTTGAACAGAGAAACAACTCAAAGGTTATATTAGTAAGTGAAATGACTGTGCTAGTTAAGGATTTAAAAAAAATCTTGTATGAATATAAAACAAAATCAATCAAATTTTAAAAAGCGGGTAGTTACATAATAAGATAAAAATGAGTAGTATCAGGTTTTGGTCCATGTTCATTGTAAGCCAGCAGTAAGTCTTCCATTTATTTGGCTATTAGGGAAACTAGGTTTAGTTAACTAATACTTTTGTAAAATAATAAATAGTCCCAAATCTCCCCCATCTGTGGCTGGCCTATATATAAATGCCCGGACAAATCCTGGGTTTATGGGGCAAGGGTAATTAACTCCTGAGGCGGACACCAGTGTGAAATACAGCTTGTATTAATAAAGTCCACAGCACAGAGCCTAAGAATTAAAAGGGTCTACAGGCCTCTAGGGCAGCCTCCTCACCAACACAGAATCTTTTCTACAGGTGGGCTCGACCACACCACGATGCCGCCAACACTATGTGACAAGCTCCTAATGTCACAGAGCCACACTGGAAGGCACTTTTATACTCCCAACAAAGTCCAGAATGGTACTGGCACTCTCACTTGGTAAACACGACTTGATGAGAAAAATCAACGGAAAACAGGTGCTTCCAAAGGGTTAAAGCACCAAGCCAGGAGAAGCCCGGGTGAGGAGTGAACGGCATGTCCTGGACGAGCCATCTTTCGAAGCCAATTACTTTCTCAGTAAAATTAATTTTTCTTTTACTTCAGCCTTGCTTAAAGCTAATAAAGAAAGGATATCTGGCAGGATCATCTATCTACCTACAATCCTCCCACTTAATCACGGGCCACATGGACCTGGGGATGCACAGAATCACCCGATTTAATTGGATCTGGCACCTGCCGTTTCCTAACCGCCTTCTGCTCTGTCCTCCATTATAGGTACGATCTTCTAGGGTAAAGGAATAGGTCAGAAGTTACAGATAACTTTTTCAATTTTCTATTTGCCACAGAAATAAATTAAAAAGAGAGCCAATAGCTATGTCCTTATAAAACTATTGGGTCGTTTGTATTTATTGCTTTGGAATTAAAGAGAAATTCTAGGGCTAGACTAAGACCAAAACTCTCAAAATAGGTTAGTGAATAACATCTGAATTACTGATTACATGAGTCTTTTTTTTTTTTGAAACACGGTCTCGCTATGTTGTCCAGGCTGGTGTCAAACTACCGGGCTCAAGTGATCCTACCAACTCAGCCTCCCGAAGAGTTGGGACTACAGGTGGTGCACCACATCCAGGAGTCATTTTTATAAGCTTTAATTATGTACTTCAGCATCACCATGCTTTTTCCTTGAAATTAAATTTCCACAGCTTTATGAAATGAGTACAGAACCACAAAACAAGAACGACTAGAGGCCCACATTATATTCCTAGCTTTACATCTTCCTGTAACATTTATATCTGTGACAAACCACCCATCGGCTTGGTTAATAACTGAGTTGCTCACTTCCCCCATGAAGGTGTGGATATTTGACAGCAAGGCGTCAGTATTGCCTGTAATGCAAATGTTCCCTTAAATTACCTACACTTCACAAAACACGGATAATGCCTTTGCTCTTAACGAATGTGACTAATTCCAGATGAGAAGTCACTAAGAGAATCCTTTTATGACATGTGCCAGTGATCAATGTATTGCATCTTAACTCCAATTCACTGTTCAATACGTGTTCTGTGATGATAGAATTTCTTGAAGTAGTTCTCCTTCAGCCTTCTCAGTGGAGAGTATTGAAGGGACACTCTACGAGGAAGGTGGCTCTCCTGTAAGTGTCCGGTGGGTCAGCAGTTTGGGTAGCTCTGCCCCAGCTCAGGGTCCCCGAACACATGGTGCCTCAGGGACCCGGAGTGGAGCTCTGGTGGGGCCTGGTGATCACCTCCAGCAGCCCTCTTGACACGGATACCATGTGCTCCAGACCTCCTGTCTGCATTGGCACCCTGTACCCTACAAGCACACATGGCACTGGCTGAGGCTAGTCTGGCCCCTGCCTGTACCCCAGAGGGTTGCTTCCTGCTTGCCCTGCAAAATTCTTTTGACACCCAGTGGACTGCAACTGTAACTTCCCCAAGGAGGTCTGAAGCCCAGGCTCCCTTCCAACTTTGTCCTTCCTAGGGTATTCTCCCTCAAATACAATAGAGTAAAATACAGAGTCACTCTTATATCTCTGATAGTCACTCTTTCATCAGAGTTTAGCAATATTTAGCTTCCCCTGTTTAAATCACTGTGTGATGTTTACCATCTGACTGATTGGTCTTAACACATTTCAAACTTACTAACTGGTAACTGTCTGCAGAAAAGAAGACGTAAGGAATCAAAGTTCTTGTGATATAATAAGGAAAAACTAGACTTTTCAGAACATGGCTACATACTTAATTATTCAATAGACTGTTGAACACATACTAATAAATCATGCATTTCATTTGACTTGTAGAGTCAGCTTTTATATGACAAACGTACTGTATATAAGTAAAAAGAAGTTGTACAAATAATTGTTCTCTTAGTACAAAGCTGACCCAAATTAAATGGTATAAAAATAAAAAGACAACCAAAAAGCAGCTTCTGAGATACTAAACAGTAAACATTTATGCTCACAGGTAAGTTACAAAGAGTGCTACGCTTTCTTCAACAATATCATGCAAACATAAATACTATCAACAAAGTTGGTGACTATGCCCTTACTAAAATAAGCAGAGGCTTATTCTCTCCTTTCTCAGATATTTACCAGGTAAAAGACACAAGCCAAGGTACGAAGAAAAAAATATGACTTATTAGCACACAGTTTTCAGGCTTTGGCTGGACAGCTTAATTGATGACTCTTTTCTTCACCATAAGTCATGCAAAGGATGCTATTCCCATCAGCAAAACATTAGAATGTAAATGACAACATATTGAAAATACTACCCAATAAAGGGCCATTTGCAAGAGGATGACTAATAAACAGTTTTCAGTGATGGTAAAAACACGTAGAAAACAGATCTTCACCAACACCTAAAATCCACGCTCTGCTAAAATGAGGCATTGCAGGGAGACAGCTGTCTCTTGAGGAAAACACCACACCCAAATTCCTTTATCAATTGTCATTTTGATTGCATCTTTCTGATTTCAGCAGTTCCTCTGTCCATCTTTATGCAAATGTAACTGTTAACATGTTTTGGGATTCTGGTAAAGTTCCCCTAGAGAACTGGGTCACTCTGGAATGATTTCACTTGGAGGCAGCCTGGTGCCCTCAATGAGTCAATGACGGGAAAGGGGCTTCCTGTAGCTGTTGCTCAGAAGCCGTCCACAAATCTGAATGCTGGAGTCACTTTACCCAATCTGTAACTGTTAAAAACTGTTAAATCTGTAACGGTTAAAATGCTGTTTACACAGCCACCTTATGACTAGGATGGAAAACCAGTCAGTATTCAGTTCCTCATTTGTGATTACGATACAGCATAATGATAAATATTTATTAAGCATGTAAAGCAGTACAGTAAGAGAGGCTGCAGCTGGAATTATTTATTCTAGTTCTCAGTCTGGGGAGCGACTGTGCTGTTGTCATCACTTCTGTTACCCATACTAGTTGGTTACGAGCAGACTGTTTAAGAGTGGTTTACCACTAAAGACAGGAAGAGAAAGAGAAAGGGTATGTCTGGGCTAGGGTAACAGAGTCAATGCCAAATTGCTGGTCTTTTAGCCTAGCTGTTGAGCTCAGAGTCAGTCTTAGAGCCAAACTGTGGGCTGTCCCAGCGCCCAGAATCTGTATTTCAACCTAGTGATGTTATTAGTACATGGCATGAGATAGATTGACAGGGAAACAAAATGAGAAATTAAACAAATGGAATAATAATATCGATAAACTAAATCAAATCAGCATGAACAATGTTCATTTGTATTTATCTGGGCCAAGTTGTTCCACCCATCCCCAAAAGCTAAATCCTACATAGGTGTGGTAACTCATTAGAGTGACAAATAATGATACTCAAAGCAATACATGAAGAAGCTACATGAAACACAGACTGTTGGCATCTTTTGGGCTTGAAAGGACTATAATACAATCATTATCTTATTTCAAGGAAGGATCTCAAACAAAATACCAGAAAAATTTCCTCCATTAATGAGTACAGTTACCATCAAATATTTAATGACAAAAATACAGATTTTTCCTCACTATTATTTTGCTAAGAGAAGACCAAAAAAAAAAAAAAAAAAAAAAGGTTAAAAACCCTGGGTGGGGAAAGTAAAAATTATCCCTTAACATTCACACATTCTGTTTTAATCTTTCGCAATGAGACCAGAGGGAAACTTTCTAAAGGCAGATTATCCATATATTCTTAGGAGCTCAAATGATTTTACAGATAGAGAATTAACATTTTAGCAAATCTAGGACTAAATCCCATTAATATTTATCACTGTTTTGCAGATTATAGGTGGTATCTGTATGGTTCATTAAATTCTCTTTTTAAACAAAGAAAAATACAAAAATGCAACTATGACTTAGTTCACAGATACAGACCAACTCAACAAGAGAGATCAACTTTATAAGGTGATAAAGTAACAAGAGACTGGACACAGATATTGCCTATTATTGATAAAGAAACTATGGGTGTGTATGTGTATGCAATGAAATATTATTCAGCCTAAAGAAAGGAGATCTTGCCATTTGCCACAACAAGTGGACTTGGAGGACTTCATGCTAAGGAATACAGACCAGACACAGGAAAAAGAAAAATCACATGGTCTCACTTACATGTAGAACCCTCTCCCCCCAAAAAAGGCCACATATGTAGATAATACTATAAAACAATGGTTACTGGGGCCAGGGTAGCAGAGAGGAAATGGAGAGATGTTGGTCAAAGGATACAAAGTAACAAATATGTAGAATGAACAAGTCAAAAGATCTAAGATACAACGTGAAGACTATAGTTAATAATAAGGTATCGTGGATTAGCAAAATGTAATATATGTATACCATGGACTACTACATAAAAAGGATGAATTAATGCCTTTTGCAGCAATTTGGATGGAACTAGAGACCATTATCCTAAGTGAAGTATCTCAAGAATGGAAAAACAAATACCACATGTACTCTCTAATAAGTTGGAACTAACCAATGGGCACACATGTGCACGGAGGGAAGTAAAACTCACTGGAAATCAAGCAGGGGGCTAGAGGGGGAAGGGGGTGGCAAAAATCTACCTAACCAGTACAATGAACTCTATTTGGGTGATGGGCATACTTACAGACCTAATTCAAGCATTACAAAGGCTACCCATGCAACAAAAACATTTGTAACCCCTTAATGTTTTGAAATAAAAAATAATAGTGTATCATAGTCACGATATTTGCTAAAGGAATAGATTATACCTGCTCTCGTTGGGGGAAGGGAGAAATGAGCAACTTTGTGAGATGATGGGTATGTTAATTTGTTCCACCATAGTAAACACTTTACTATTAAATATGTATGTATTTTATAACATGTTGTATACCTTAAACATACACAATAAAATTTATTTTAAAAAAGGAAAAAAATACAAAAATGCCACTGTGAATTCACAGATACAGACCAATTCCACAGCAGACATCAATTTTATAAGATGACATAGTAACAGGCGACCGGACACAGAGAGATGTCACATATTATGACAACACACAAACATTATTCTGTTATTCCAGGAAAAAAAGAACCTCTTCTTTCACTGCAAAAAAATGCTTCAAGCTAGAGGGACAAAAGGCGAAATGAGAAAAGCATTTATCTTGGCAGCAGCATGAGAAAATTATGTTCCTAAGATGTTCACATTTCCTTTCAGTATTATAAATGAAGGAAGGTGATATTTTGCCAAAACCCAAAAAACCTTTTAAGGGTATTTCTCTATTACAAATTCAGGTAAAAGGTTTGTACAAGTACTGTCCAGAAGAAATATAATAGAAGCCATATGTGTAATTTTAAATTTTCTGGTAGTCATACTAATAAAAAAGGAAAAAGGTGAAATTAATTTTAATTTAACCCAATATATCTAAATTATCATTTCAATATATAATCAATGTAAAAATTATTGAGATATTTAACTTTTTTTTCCCCACACTAAGTCTTCAAAATCTGGAATATATTTACACTCACATCACAAATTCAACCAGGCACGTTTCAAGTGCTCAATAGCTATATGTCGTTTGTTGGTACCACACTGGATAGTACTGCTCTATACTACGAACTTTTGTTTCCATAACATTAGTGATGATAGGTATTTGCACTAGAGCTTTTGTAGTGGAGAGTCTGGTGTAATGAATTTTATTATTATAAGGCCCAAAATGATGTATATTACAAAAGTGTGGAGTGCTATTTTAAAAAGTTCTAAATCTTTGTTCTGTTCATTATAAGCAAGACTAAGTTTTCAGTTAATACACTTTCAAATACCAGGGTCCTCAGTCTATTAAAAATGCTGTCCCCTGAGTTAGCAGTAGCCTCAGAAGACAAGTCTGCATTCTAGTTTCTTGTTCTACCTACCAGTTGGTTCACACACATGAAAACATGCTGCCGCCACAATACACTGGGTTATAGTTAGCATGACGCTAATCTAGATCACTCAGCTTAAGGATTATTTCATAGATTCAGTACAATCTCCTATGACTTAAATAATTTTTTAATGTTCTTTTAAGTATAATAACTTCATTTTGGCTATTGCTGTAAGTCCATTATATGTTCACATACTAAGGAAATGTGCATATATAAACATGCAGTCTACTTAAACTAAATCATAATTAATAACATTAATTTCTTACCAAATAACTGGACTTGAAGAGCCTCAAAATACCTTCAATGAAGGATCCCTTCTAGAGCACAGAGAAGTTCCCAAAGTATAACTCTTGGCTGATAGGCTGACAAACTGAAAATCAGCACATAAGAAAAATACATAATATATGCGCTTAACTTTATTTTCTCCAAATAAAATGAAGAATCACATGCTTCTCATCTTCTGGAAATAGCTTGAGAAGAATTTTCTATTGTAAATCTAGTTTCTCTTCACTTTAAAAATTAAGTGTTGGCCAGGCGTGGTGGCTCACGCCTGTAATCCTAGCACTTAAGGAGGGGAGGACAGAGGATAACTTGAGGCCAGGAGTTTGAGACCAGCCTGAGGAAGAGCAAGACCCTGTCTCTGCAAACAACAGAAAAATTAGCTGGGCATGGTGGCGCACTCCTGTTGTTTCAGCTACTCGCAAGGTTGGGGTAGGAGGATTACTGGAGCCCAGGCCCTTGAGGTTGCAGTGAGCTGAGATGGACCACTCTACCCTGGGCAATAAAGTGAGACCCTGTCTTGGAAAAAAAGAAAAAGAAAAAGAAGTGTTGACCAATAAAAGGTAAGTATAAAGAAACGTTAAAAATTAATAATTAAAAACACAACTCAATAGGAAAAAAGGTAAAAAGACACGAAGAGCGGTTTCCAAGAACAAGAAATAGAAATTACCATAATAAAACATGTCAGCTTACTAATAATAATCAAACCTATGCAAAATGAAACCACAATGAAATATCATTTTACGCTCCCCAGCTTGGAAAAAATTTGACT
Organism: Microcebus murinus; assembly: GCF_040939455.1. Taxonomy (NCBI): domain Eukaryota; kingdom Metazoa; phylum Chordata; class Mammalia; order Primates; family Cheirogaleidae; genus Microcebus; species Microcebus murinus. Next base: position 73,747,622 of record NC_134108.1, read on the forward strand.
TTGGCAATGCCAAACATTGGTTAAGATCTAGAGTCCTGAAAATTCTAGCATACTGGTGGGAGCATAAGTTAGTACCATTGCTTAGGAAACAATTTGGCCTTATCTAGTAAAGTTACAATGTGTTTTTATCATATAACTCAGCAATTCTATTGAAGGTATATATCCATTCGTTTATGTACAGAAGTCACATAAAAGAATCTTCACAGCTACATTTCTTTTCTCTATTGCAAAGACGCAGTTCAATAACCAGCAATTAGAAAAGAGAAAAACTTGATACTTCCACACAATGGAATAGCAGTGAAAAAAACTCCCATCGCAATGAACATAAAAAGGAAGTGACAGATTACATCCAGTTTTATTCCATTTATTATTCTTTAAGGATACATACATGAAAGTAAAACGATAAGGGACAGGAAGACTATGGTCCACACAAAGTTCAGTACAGGGGCTTCCTCTATCAGACAGGGAGAGAGAGGTTCAGGAAAAAGCACATTGAGTCTCAAAGGAAAGGCAATAAGGTGGGTGATAGGCACACAGGGGTTTTTATTATTATTATTACTCCTTATACTTTAACATATATATCAATATTATATGTATCTATGCATATATATATATTTCATTGCATATATGAAATTTTTAAAAATTGGAATGGATGTAACAAAGGAAAAAATGACGTGTCATGTTTCAGATGATGAACCACAGCCTGGAATGCTCTTAACTTACCTCAACTCTGTCATTTACCACTGCCTATAACTGCTGCTTCTGTTTCTGTTTCCCCATCTTTGAAGGTGAAGATTATTGTCCTGTTCGGACAGTACCCATCACATTCCAGGGGCTCAATCCATGCTGATGGAAAGGATGAACAAACTAACCTGATCTGCATTTCTAGAAGAACTAGGAAAACTTTGGAAATTTGGGTCACAAGTGGGTGGTGATCATTTTGCTTATTTGGCTTCACAGTTTCTCACGTTGCTGCAAACTTACAGCCTGTTCCCTTTGATCCCTTCCTCCACCCTCCTTCTGTCCCCTGGTGTTTAAGGTTTGAAATAGTTCAGTGATTAGATCAACCTCTGACACTGACTTTAGAAATGTTGTTTTCCTCTGTTTTCAGGGGGTGGCTGCCCCAAAAGGGGCCCTGGGTAATAAAGGGTCATGGCCACTCTGTCCTTGTTTTCTGCACCCAATCAGGGGAACATATCCACCAGCCCGTAGCTTCTGTATACTCAGGAGGCCACAAAGTCATCCATTTGAACCTACCCAGGGGCTGAGTGATCTAACTCCATCCTCCATGCTGACCACCTTCTGAGATGATTCTGTTGTCTCCTCCCAACATAACTGTGAAGGACCCGTGCCTGGCTCCTTGAATGGTCACACAATCTGTTTGTATTTTTACAGCTGAATGTGCAGCTTTCACACATGGGGTTCATGGATGGAAGGAGAAGCACAGCCTCTCCACTAAACAGAAAGGATTCAGCCAAACACAGAACTGAAATCTTTAAAAGTGTGAGAAACGGTAGGGAACAAACACTCCATTTTCAGGATATATGTTTTCTGGAATTTATTCCCCTTTAATGCTGAATATAAAATCTGAGATTTCACCAATTCCTTTAGAGATAAACACATACAAATTGAAATCTAAAAACAATAATTATACAGATCAATGTGGAGCCTGACACGTAAGAAAAGCTGTTAAATGAAAAGTACTTCCAGAGAAAGCAAAACCCCATAATAACATCAAACAAACAAAACGAAAACGAAAGAGAAAGAGGCTTTGGTACCTTTCAGTAACAGAAGACAAAAATAAGTTTAGCTCATTATTAAATTCATATAATATAAAAACATCTCTGTGGGAGTACTGAATTAAATCTATAAAAGAGAAACAAATCTAAAATATATTAGAGTCTGAGGGGAAAAAGAAATTTTTCCTTTTCTCTTCTTTGATTTTAATAAAACACCAGAATTTGGAAAAACAAGTATTTTTCCAACTAAATTTACTTCTGGTCTGTATACATCTAGCAGGATGGCACTCTATATTTTATCTAATTTTACAATGGCATAATTTGATTTTTAGCAGCACATTTCCTTTGTCCCAACAAGCCCACTACAGGAAATAAAAATTCTGTCTTTAATGCCCTTGATATTAAATCTATGCCTACAATTCCCATCCACTTCTTTCCTGGGTTTTTAAGACTGTGATTATCAAAATCTACAGGCAGCTAGTTAAAAAAAAAAAGGGAACAAGAAAATCATTATCCCATGTTTGGAATTCGGCTGGTAAAAAAGTACAAGCAAGCACATGACATTCTCTGAACACTGTATGGTCCCAGAGGGCAATACCTGGGCACGCTGTGGGGCCTGGATACTGTACGAATGCCACACGCTGTGCTGCTAGCTCACTCACAACAAGTACAGTATTGCCTGAGGCTGGTTTATTGTATTTCTCTGTTGATCAAAAAATAAAAAAAATAAAAAAATCAAGATGGGGAGATGGTATGTAACAGCAGCAATAATTTAGCACTACTATCCATCTAGTCTGTTTAATATAATCATACTAGGTATACTATGGTTAATTCAAAAGTTATAAGACAAGCAAATGTGTACAGCTTTCTTTGTCCAGCAAATATGGTATTGATACTATATCCCCAGAATTTAACTTGCAAAGCCTCAACCATACCAACTTGGTTCTTAGTGCTCCCTGGCAAGAGTAGACCAAACATATTTAATAAGTTGGGTAATTTTATAACAATTTTTAAAATTGCTGTACCATAAGAAATTCTAAGTCTTAACAGAAGACTCACATACTCAAACACAATATCCAGTTTAAAGAAAAAAGAATTCCTGAATAGTCCTTGGGATTTATCAAATGGAATTTGACCTGGATCTTATTTAATGCCAACTAACCAGTAATATTCATATTGGACAACAGCTTTCCTTGGAGAGAAAATTGTGGATCGTGCGTCTATTCCAGTCAAGTAGAAATCTGTCACGCTTTTCTTCTGTGTAGTCCTGGACTGCAAATCTCAGGCTGGGACTTCAGCTCTAGCATTTGGCAAGTTCTTTATAGTCCACATTTTTAGCCAGAAATGGGGCCGGAGGGGGGGGGGAGCATAGATGTAACAGAGCTTTAATTCTTCCGCCCTTTCCATTTCTTATAAATTTCTTGCTCAGAATCATAATGAAAGGTCCAGAATCAGGATGTTGGGAGTTGTATTTTAAACAGCACTCTGAGAGTTTACCCTATTCAAGGCTGTTTCCATGTTTGGCAATAGAAAACTCTAAAATATGAAGTGCCCCTGTTATAGGGACAAGGATGCAGAAAAGTAGCCTTACCCTAATGAAGTAGACATCTTCAGTGTTTACCAGCATCCACTCCAGTGGGAGTAGAGATTTTACCTGCCAAGTACAAATCTGAGTTATTCTACAGACAGCCTCTTTCTCATATATGTTGCTCCGAAAACACACCTATACTCCTGTATGGATGAGAACATGTAGCTGTACTACCCTGAAAAATCTGAGACTGCTTTGGCCAGAAATATGAGCAAGTAAAGTCATAGGGAAAATGAAAAGTAATATAAGAAAAAATTAAATTGTACAGCAATATTGGTATCTTTAATATGTCTCGTCAAGGGTTCACAAAATATATCTAATTGAGATCTTCCTTTCTCAGAAAATATAATTCCTTCACAAAATAGAATAAGCAGCTGTTAATAGTTAGGGGAGCTGCATTTAAAAATATATGTCTACTTATGTATAAATAAACTGCTATGGCTGAATAAGCCTTCAGATACTAGTCAGATGATTTTCCCATAAATTTATTATCTAATTGGTGGATCTCTTAAAATATATCTTTCAAGGAGTCTTATGTATTTAGGTAAAATTTTCCCTTTGCAAGAGATTAAAGAAGCATATATTTTCCAAAATAGCAATTCTTTTCATCCCTGTTACTTAGTTCTGATCACTCGATGTTTTAACAGGGATTTTTGGAGACATCTGTAGGAGCTTGGAGGTTTTATAGGGGTAAGAGTTCCCACTACAAAAATGAGTCTAGAACATCTAACTTTTTCACAGGTGTTATTAAAAAGCATTGGAACAGTGACGTTTGTGATTCTAAGCAAAAATCTTCAGTGCTCTTTGTCAATCAGCATTGTTTTTTTTTCTTTCTTTCTGATTCAAAGACTCTAATAACCTGGCAGGCTAAAAATTCAAGGATGCAATCCAGGCAGCTTAAAGAGAAGCAGGTATATACAACTCTGGCATCTACTATAACCTAGTGCAGATCCAACATTTTCTCTCTGATGGTGCTACCCACTTATCTTTCAGTCATTAAGGAAGCACACCTATAACAGGTGATAATATTTCCTGGTGAGTGAGGCAACTGTAGGCAAATCTGAAAAAAAAAAAAAAAAAAAAGAAAAAAGAAAAATCCACCACCTGATTTGGTTTAAAGCAATCATGCAATTCCTATCATACCCACATCTTCCAAAAACACCTTTTCCGTGGCAAGCAAAGTTACTGACAATGCATGTGGCTTTTGTCACAGTGATGCATTAGGTAAGCAGGTGTGTGCTGAGTACCAGGGGGGTGCTCCAAAATGCATCTCTCCATCATCTTCCACTTTTCCTCTCTAAGGCTCGGCCTAGTTATTTAAAAAAAAAAAAAAATAGGCACCAGTTATTGCATTACATTGATAAGAAAATTCACCCTTGACAGGGTTTTTTTAATGTCAGGAATAGACACATTGGAAATGATAATAAATCACGCCCATGTGATTGACAACAACAAATCCTGGGTTTCAGCCACAGAGGCCAGATTTAAGTCAAACCTACCTGACCTGCAAATACAAAAGTGGAAGCTGCATGTTTACAATAACCTACTGAGACTCCTCTCAGAGGCACTATTCCACCAGTGCATGGCTGGGTGAGTGGGGGTTACCTTGCTCAGGGGGCCTGTGGAGGTGCTGGGTAATGCTGACCCAAGGTAAAGAACAGCACTAGTATGGCCATACCTGTTAGCAAAGAGTCACTGCCTGAATCCCAAGTGCCACCTGCCCCTCCACCCCATGAATTCAACTGATATATGGCTGACACCTGGAACAGGGGTCCTCCATGACCTGCTCCAGCTCTGGCCAGTCACTGCCCAAAGTTTCCCAGTTGTTACATATTTTGAATAGCACCTCTGAACAGTGGGGATCTGAAAGTAAAATCTACTATAGGCCCTACTTGGGGTCTATAATAAACTTGATGGTTTTCTACCTGAAAATTATTAGTGAAAAAGGCTCCTTTTCTCAGGTAGGTACCATCATGGGCCAGCCACTGCTGCTGCAGCCAGCCACAGGGGAAACTGAGCCCCCCTGCAAGGCCCCCTCTCACTGTCAGGGGTTTCCACGCCTTCCAACTTCTCAGGAAAAGCAGGAGATCTATATTTTATTTTATTTTTTTTTTATTTTTTTTTTTACATTGTTTAAGCTACCAAATATATTTTAAATATTAGCAACACTTATGTTCTTTTGAAATTCTGTTCCAGACAAGCAACATGTGCAGAGCCAATGTGGCCTGCAGGCCACCATTTGATGACCTCTGACCTTCCTTGGCCCTGTCCACCTTTGAGAGCAGCCCAATCAGAATCTACACTGCCCCTGTGCCCGTCGGGCCCGAGAATGTTCTTTTCCTACAATGTTAGAGCAATTAGAAATGCTAGTGGTCTCGTTATATGTTTCCTAATAGGCTTTCTAGCACTGTCTGTGATGTGTGTATACTGCAGAGAGTAGGAAAGGAGAGGAGAGAGGGGGGCTTTCATCTGTTAGTATGTTACATCTGTGAACACCCTGTCAAAGCCTTAGACTGTGGGATGAATTACTGTCAAGGTAAAAAATAAATGACTAGAAAGAGGGAAAATGCTGAACTGTTCTTACAGATATTTTCACTTCTCTCATATAAAGATGAAGTATGAGTTGCTATTGACCTGAATGGTTGATCAGAGACAGCGGCACAGACCCTGCACCATGGATATCCGCTCTGGTCCTCCCATCCCAGGGGCTCCTGGCCAGGTGCAGCTGAGTCAGGTGCTTGCAAATGGTGGGTTGAACAGGTGGGGCTGTCAAGGGCCCTCACCACCTTTGGGATGGTCTACTAAAACCAAGTCAACTTCAACGGCACCAAGACCAACTTTAATACTATCACCATTGCCATGTGAGAATGATCATAGATTTCCTGAGACATTTTTGAGAAAATAATATTTTTTGAAGAATAAAAAAAGACAGCCCACAGGATCTCTAAGGAATCTACATCTTTGGGGAAAATGGGAACACATGGTATTTTTTTGAGAGGTTTTTACATAGACAATGATGCCCGCTGGATTTATGCATCCATTAGATTATCCCTAGCCCAGTTTTTTATAGTTCTTTCAAGATAAACCTGGGTAATTTGATATCTTTGGATGAAACATGTTATAAAAATACTCTAATTTTCCTAACAAGTATTCAAATGTTCCATCTTTATAAAAATAGTTTTAAGAACCTTTAAATACTTTACGTGTGGGTTTTGCCTCTGCTTAAAACATGTGCACAAAAACCACCCACAACCATCTGTGGACTTACTGATGTAAAAACAAAGCAAGGTTTTACATCGCGTATGCACTGCAAGTGCTGGTGTATAATTTATGTTACTGATGGCCCCTGCCTTCCTCCCACAGGTGTTCCCGAGATGGCACCAATCCTGGCTAGCCTGCAAAGACCTATTACTTACAGACATCAAAGTTCTAAGTAATGCACTTTCTATTTCAATTGTGTTAAAAATAGACACTTTAGAATTCAGTCTCAATTTGAAATATAGTAAAAACCTCAATTACTATGTACATAAAGACTGCAAGGAAATACACAAAAATGTCAATGTGGTTAGCTTTGGGTAATGATTTTTATTTTCTACTTTATACTCTTTTACATTTTCCCAATTTTTATGAATGAGCCTAGGCTACTTCCATAATCAGAAAAAAATAGTGTTTTTTAAAATGGCAAATAACAATCAAAACATTACCTTACTTTAATAACAATATGTTTTGTTTTTTTTTGAGTCATAGTCTCACTCTGTTGCCCAGGCTAGAGTGCTGTGGCGTCAGCCTAGCACACAGCAACCTCAAACTTCTGGGCTCAAGAGATCCTTCTGCGTCAGCCTCTCGAGTAGCTGGGACTACAGGCATGTGCCACCATGCCCGGCTAATTTTTTCTATACATTTTTAGTTGGCCAATTAATTTCTTTCTATTTTTAGTAGAGATGGGGTCTTGCTCTTGCTCAGGCTGGTCTCGAACTCCAGACCTTGAGCAATATGGCTGCCTCAGCCTCCCATAGTGCTAGGATTACAGGCATGAGCCATCATACCTGGCCTGTTTTTTCTTATTTTGAACATGAATCCATGTGCCTAATAGAATTGTGATAATACAGATCATTTCTAGGTCTAAACATAAGAAAATATTAGTCCTTTACATTTTCCAAAAGACATATGACTTAATAAAGCAGCTTCAAAAATATTTAGGAATTGAAGCATTTTTTTCAAGGTTGCCCATTTGTTATTGTAGATCACTTAGTCTCTAGTGAAAATAAGTTTGAAATACCTTTAAAATACGGCTTTGAGTCTATTTCAAAAAGTGTAATGTAAATTTTCAATTTAAAATAGAAAGCACCTACTACTTTTTGCTACCTTAAATTCTTCTTGGAAGAATGAGATATAAATTATAAATAAACTAATATTCTAATGTCTAGCAACAATTAAAAATAAAAAATTAGGCTCCTTTGTGTGTTTTACCACTAATTAATGCATTTGAGGAAGCAAAAACTAAAAATTTGGGAGACTGTATATGCATTTCTCTAATAGCTTGAATCTCCATCCCTAAGAACAATTTAGAAAAAGATAAATTCTTAAACAAGAATAAGGTAAGATTTACCTACCTTTGATGTCAACCGTGGTTTCAGGCCAAGGAATGAAAAGACTGTGTTGCTTTCCTTTGATTCAAAAAAACTGTCATAATCCTAGAAAAAAAGGGAAGGAGAAAATAAAACCAACAAACGAAAGGAAATAATTATATTTGGTGCTTTTGACCAATTCTTTATGGAAGTAAAAAATGTACCATTTCTCCACCCAGGCCAGAGAAGAGCTACCTAAATCTGCTCCTACATGAGCCTAAAAATCTCTTTCAGTATGATGATGAACGTAACAAGTTTTTAATCCAAAACATATGCAGGAATAAAATGTAAAACATTTGACAAAAGAAATGAAATAGGAACACACTCCTTTTCTCTCATGTGCCACACTAACATTTACCTGTGTGGAATCACTCCCATGTAAGATCTTACTCTAGGTCTTCAACATGGAAGGCTACCTCCCAATTCCATCCTTGATATTTTGGTATCTAAGGCTTTAAAAACAGTCAATGGGTGAACAGAAAGTCGTAAAGATCTCCATGTGTCAGCACAGGTGCTTCTATTCTGCTTCGGAAGTTGTCCACATTCTTTGGGACTATGTCTTCAGAGAAAATAAAAAGATAAAATAAAGACTAAAGGAAATTATATTCCCTGTAACATTTACCTTTGCCTCAGACACAGAATCATTTTTCTCTTTCTACTTTCACGAGAAGACATTAAGGAATTCTGGTCAACATGTTTATCAACTGTTTCTTTCCAAAAATTTTGCGTTTATCCTACTACGTGGTTTCTAAGTCGATGTAAAGCGGTCTTAAAATTTGGTAATTTGATAACTTTATCCTAAGGATAAAAATTGTAAGCAAATGATGATCAGGGTCATGATTAGGGATTCACTTTGTACTAGGTCCCTTACAAACATTATGTAATTTAATCTCCACCACAGCCCGCCAGGTTGGAGACTGGCTCAGAGCAAAGAAATACGTTGTCCAAGTTTGACAGCTAATAAATGACAGAGCTGATATTTGGGCTCATGTTTCAGTGACCTTGAAATTCACACTCTTTGTACTCTAAGATGCCGCCTGTCCAAGAGGAAACCAGGTGTGGGGCACCCTGTGTGCCAGAGTCACTGAGCCCTAATGAATCCATTGTTAAGCCAACCCAATGGCATCACAAATACTTTAGAAACCTGTCTGGAAATCTAAATGAGTCAACAACTTGTAGAGTAGAGATCTGGCTCTTGCAAAGCATGCCTCATTTGATTAAAGATGTTTGAATTATTTGGCTCTATGTACAGACCCTCTTGTCCAAAAGCTTTGGCAAGCTGAGTCTCGTGGTTTTGAAGGCAGCTGTGATTTTAATTCACAGTCTTCTCAGCCTCAGGCTTTGCACTGGCTGCTCCTTTTGTCATTTAGGATCAGCTCTCAATAAAGAGAGGCTCCGCAAAGTCCTCTTTGAAATTTGGCATTTACACTGACATCTGAAGGATGAGTAGAGTTAGCCAAGGGAAGGCTTGGGACAGGGGCATTTGGGGCAGGGAACAGCACTAGTGAAAAGTGAAGCTGGCAGGTTTGACAAGGATCAGCATGTGCTGGGCTTTGTACACCAAGAAAAAGATCTTAAATTTTATCTTACGTACCAAAGGAAATCATATAAGGGTTATGAGCAAAGGAACAAAATGATTCAGTTTCTTTTAAGAAAATACCCAAATAACTGTGTGGAGAGAAGGGAGGGAAGCAGGGAGAAAAGTTAGGAAAGTACCTTGGCAATCATGTAAGTGATGAAGGCCACCTGGACCAAGCGATGGCAGTGGGGAGAGGGAGCAGCAGACAGGGTGGAGATACATTCTGGTGGTAGAACTGATCACACTTGGGTGTGGATTTGGTGGTGGTTGGGGGGTTTCAGGGACAAATAAAAATTAAAGTGGCTCTGAGCTTTCTGGCTTCATGGAAAGAACTAGAGAAAAAGGATATTTGAGGGGAAGGTTGGAGTTGACTTTCAACACGTTAAGTTTGAGAATCTGTATGTGACAGCCAAGTAAAGAAGACATCAACTAGGTAGTTGGAGGTTCCTAATGGTCCTAGGATGTACAGATTTCCTGAAATTTATTTTTAAAAATCTATGATTTTTTATAAGACAAAATATGATCCTAACTAAGTCACGAATAATACAGGTCAAAGTTTGATGTAGAATACAGAGAAAATCTCATGAACAGGAAATACTATATTCTTTGAATAATCCTGTCTCTTTACCTGACAGTTTGCTGCTTATACTGAATGTGGTAAAAGGAAGAAGACAGCTACACTATAGCTAGATTTATTCCATCCTTCTAGATACCTACTCTATGAAAATTAGTGTACTTGTTCCTCTATGCCATATTCTGCCTCTACTCATGCTAAATTCTTTCCCCAGGGGACCTCATTCACAGCCATGGCCCTAATTAAATTCACATCTCTAGCTCGCACCTCTCCTCTGAGCTCTGGTTCCATATATACATCCAGCTGTTCCTAGACTCCTAAACGTAAAAGGTCCAAACCACAATTCATGATCTTCCACTCCCAAACTGGACCTCTCAGAAAATGGCACCACTATTTCATGGGCCCTACAAGTTAGAAACCAAAGCATCACAGCACTCCTTTCTTCCCTCAACCACTATTTTATATATCCCTTAAGCCTCTGCATTTTTCTGTATTTGTCTCTGTTGCCCTGAACTATACTGGACTTCTGCAACAGCACCCCAACTTATCAACACTCATCTAATCGCACATATTTCCACCCAATCATTCCCTCAAGTGAGTACAGACTGATCTTCTAAAAATATAAATTTGATCCTATCACTTTCTGTTTAAATCCTTTGCTTCAAGACTTCTTATTCCTTATAAGATACAGACTAAATCCTTAATGCAGTGTAAAGGCCCTAAATGGTCCAGTTTTGACCAACTCATCAAGTTTGGGGAGGGGAGAGGTGTTATACTTCCACTGGCATCAACTGCTGTCTGGTTTCTGGGAAACTAAGTGGTGTACGTGCCCAGCCAACTGTGGGTGTGATGTCCAACAATCTACTAATGACTTTTTTTTTTTTTTTTTTTTTGAGACAGAGTCTCACTTTGTTGTCCAGGCTAGAGTGAGTGCCGTGGCGTCAGCCTAGCTCACAGCAACCTCAAACTCCTGGGCTCGAGTGATCCTTCTGCCTCAGCCTCCCGAGTAGCTGGGACTACAGGCATGTGCCACTATGCCCGGCTAATTTTTTTTTTTATATATATATATCAGTTGGCCAATTAATTTCTTTCTGTTTTATAGTAGAGACGGGGTCTCGCTCTTGCTCAGGCTGGTTTTGAACTCCTGACCTTGAGCAATCCGCCCGCCTCGGCCTCCCAAGAGCTAGGATTACAGGCGTGAGCCACAGCGCCCGGCCTACTAATGACTTTTATCAACTCATTTAACCCCCTCTGACTTTCTTCCTTTCTGTATCAGATATTATGAAAGTCCCTTGTAGCTCCAGAATTCTACAAATAAAGGAGCATCCAGTAGTTGCTTATAAATGGGCTGTTAGCCATGGCCAGCTGTAAAGTCCAACCTAGGCATTCCTGTTACTTGATACGTCTATTTGGAAATTGCCCCTCTCCTGTTTAACTGAACAGGAAAGGGAAGAGATTAATGAGAAGGAAAAACTGAGGGTCAGTAACTTGGTCATCAAAATGCTGTCCCTGTTCTTGAGTCTAAAAGGCCTCTGTCTGTCTCTACTTGATTGAAAATCTCCGCTGCCAGTATGAGATGCAGGAATAAAAAGGTAATAATGTAAGAAATAAAAAATGAGAAACAATGCCCCACCAATCTCCATAAATCTCTACTTTCAAAAGATTAAAGTGGTAACATGAAAATATTGTGCATGTAAAAGAACAAAAGGCAAGTTGCAATGAGACTTAATGTTTATATTTCAGGTTTCAGTGTTTATAATTAAAAACTTTAATCTTAAAATGATCACAATTCCCCAATCACAAAATGTGAAATAAGGTAAACTCTCACATGCAAGTTTCGCCTACATAAAATAAGACCTCTAAAATATATACCTGTAGAGAAAATATGTAACATTATCAATAATCCATTTATTCACATTGAACTAAAGTACTCTTATAAATTTCAGTCACCAACAAAGGTATTTAGAAATCTCAGAATGGCAGTATTTCTTATAGAAAGAAAAACTTCTCTTAAACTCTATGTCATAAAAATTATAAGTATTATATTTACTTTATGAACCTTTAACTCAATGCCATGTCACTATGGCCAGGGGGGACTTTTTATCTGAAGACTCAATTAGATCTACCCAAAGTTTAGAAATTTTCATTTAAGGTAATTAACTTCTTCCAAAAAACAGATTAAAAATTTGGTAGTTAACTTTAAAAGCAGAATCATTTAAAGAAAATCATTTTTAAAAGTCAATGTTAGACTAGTACCTGATACACACCAGGTTACCAATAATTTCTGTCATGTGGATGGATAAGTTGTATTAGTTAATTAATGACTCACAGGCCATGTTTTAGGTAATATCATGCTAGTAACATACTTTGAGTAAATCCTATTTCTATTCTGTTATTTACTGGTTTTAAAGAAATGTGTAAAAAGTTTACTTTATAACATTAAAAAGCTTTTAAGTAGCCTGAGGAATCCTATAGTATTTAAGAAGTAAAACTACTTTGTTATGTTTAGGCAAAAAATAGGTGATTGACAATTTAAAATACAGGACCTCTTAATAGTTAATATCTCCTTTCAGAGAAAATAAGTTAAATTGTATGCTATAAAATAATTTAAGATTAATCTAGTACTAAAAATTTTAAAATCACTTCCTACTAAGATATAAGCTCCTATATTATGGGTTGTAGGCATTCTCCAATAAAAGAAAACATTCTGTTTTCTTATCAAATTTGTTTTTCTTGTCAGGTTGATATATATTTAAAAAATATATTAGAGTTCCTACCACAAAGATTAAAAGAACTATATTTTAGAAATTCGCAAAAAAAAAAAAAAAAAAAGAGAATTCAGATCTACTTGATCAAAAAAAAAAAAAAAGAAAAAAAAAAAAAAAGAAATTCACATAAAGTTTCTAAATAGGCTTGCTGAAGTCCTTATAGTCAAAGGCACTCTCCCTGAAGTGTTTGTAAATACATGTCTGAAGATTGTATATTTTAGGACAATCAACCTTCTGTAACTATAGAATATAATGATCCATCAATATTTACTTTGCATAAGTATATAAACACACAAATCATATTCAAGGTAAAATTGCCCAGTTTTAGAAGCTGGTGCATTTTCATTACATTTAAGACAAAGGAAGAAAAGGACAAAAAGATAAACTTTGTTTTTAATGCCAACTGCTTACAAAAAGAAACACTTCTGATAATAGCGTAACCAAGCATTCTTATTCACTAAGGGAAACACTTACATAAATGCTGTAATTTTAAGAAAAATAAAGCAAGCTAAACAGCTGTTTAAAAAAAAGTCTCTCATCACCTACACTTCTGTTTGTGTTCAAGTGAAAACACTGTCAGAGACATTTATAAGCTCTTGATAAAATCTGCAATAGGCAGAGTTAACAATAGTCTCATTCTTCCACAAAGCTTACTTAAGGACATTATCCGTCCACTCTGATTAGACTACTACTATGGACTAAACTAGCATTTGAGACAAACACCCTAAAGTTCTTTGCCTTTTTAGTGTCCCTGAAGGGAACAGTTAAGAAGCAGCCACTCTTGAAAAGCTGTGTTGCTCTCCATGGCTAAGTCAATGACAATTAAGTGACAGACCTATATTATTTCTTCATGCCAAAGACATAAGCAAACAGGAGGCTGAAGGGAACAAAAAGAGCACGTGGTCAACAAGGAAATAGTGGCAGCAATCAGTTCTACATGAGCCAAAGTAAATTGACTTTACCCAAAAGAAGAAAATTAGAAATTTTTGTTGTTGTTAAGACTATAGTAGTTGCTCCTGCTGCCACTGCTTAAAATGGACAGAGGCTCCTTCTTAAACTTTCTTTCAAACCTTAGGGGAGTCTCTGAGCAGAATTTTTTGATTTAGTGGATAAAGACCCTTAACTCTATATTCTATTTTATGAAATCTTGATGTAGTAAGAAAAAAAAAAACAAAAACAGTTGACAATTCCAATCCTGGTAAGATAGGTAAGATGTAGTTCTCTAAAATGGCTTCATTCAGCAATTTTATGCCGAATACCAACATATGAGTAAGCCCAAAGCTGAGAATGTCAAATTCCTAATCCATGTTTAATATTCCCAACCACAGAGTTTAAGACAGCAGAGCAAGCAAATGCGTCTCCCCACTCTTACCCAAGTGCCAACTGAAACTGGAGCGGAAAAATTTTTTTGTGCTAAATCTAGAAAAGGGAACCACCAATAAAATTTTAAGAAATACCCAGAATATGTAAAATAAATACAACTGGACTGGTACAGAAAACAGAGCAAGGGAAACCATAGCTCAAAACAAAACAACAATCAGTTTTCAGGGAAGCCCCACAGAAACCGCAAGCCTGAGACAATGAGTACAGCAATCAGGAGCTGGGCAATCCCCATCTTAATAAAGAAGTGCATTTGTTATGGCCCAGACTGTCGGTCCTTCTCCAGTGTAGCCAGAGCTCCCAAGAAGTGCTCTCCAAAGGACACTGCCCGCCTGCCCGCCTGCCTGCTGAAAACTCCTGGTGGTCACCCTGGATCCCACATCAGATACAGAAGGGACAAGTGGGAAGAAGTTCGTCCTGAAGGAACACACGCTGAAGTCCTTCGCTGACTGAGTAAAGCTCTTCACTTTCACTAAAGGGGTTGCAGCCTGCTTCCCTGCTGCCCCCACCCCTTGCACGGGTGTACTGAGCCTTCTTACCAAAAGGGAAACTTGTCTGTGCAAGTCTGAGAGAAGCCAAGCCGGCTCCCAAGAGAGAAAGACAAAAACCTACAACTAGAACTAATGCTAGACAACAAAAGATAACTTACAGAACATAAGAAACTTGAAAAAATGCTTTTCACTAATGTCCTTGGAGAGATTAAAGATGGTGCTACATCCACAAAACAAGAACAAGCCACTCTTTTTAAAGGCGTAATAAGAAAACAACAACAACAGAGCTCCTGGAAATTAAATTTGATTGCCAAATAAAAATTTGAAAATAGATTAAACAACACAATGACAAAAACTAAGCTAGTGGCCGGGCACAGTGGCTCACGCCTGTAATCCTAGCACTCTGGGAGGCCTAGGTGGGTGGATTGCTAGAGGTCAGGAGTTCGAAACCAGCCTGAGCAAGAGAGACCCCCGTCTCTACTATAAATAGAAATAAATTAATTGCCCAACTAATATATATAGAAAAAATTAGCCAGGCATGGTGGCGCATGCCTGTAGTCCCAGCTACTCGGGAGGCTGAGGCAGAAGGATTGCTTGAGCCCAGGAGTTTGAGGTTGTTGTGAGCTAGGCTGACACCACGGCACTCACTCTAGCCTGGGCAACAAAGTGAGACTCTGTCTCAAAAAAAAAAAAAAAGACTAAGCTGGTAATCTAGAAGACAAAAGTTAAGAATGCCTCTCAGAATGTAGAGCATCAAGACCAAGAGATAAAAATTATTAAAAAGTCAAGAGTATCAATAGTAAAATATAACGATCAAACTTCATCCAAAAAAAGGAAAAATCCTACAGATGAAGAGAAAATGGAAGGTAGGTTAACAAGGCAAAGAAACAATAGAACTTCTCCAAAGTAAAAAAAAAAAGTTAGTTTTCAGATTGAACAATCCTAACAGTTGCTGAACAGAATAAATTTTTTTTTAAAAAGCACATACTGATGAAATTCCAGAACTCCAAGAAAACCCTAAAATCTTCCAGAAAGAGAAATAAAACAACCTGCCTATAAGAATTTAATCTAGCAGACATGAAGTCTTCCAATCAATACCATGAACGTAGAAAACGGAATAATGCCTCCCGGGGTTTTAAATCTAGACTTTTATATTCAATGAAATTATCCATTAAGAATGAAAGCCAAATAAAGATTTTTAAAAACATTAAAGCATTCAGAAAGTTTACCAGGTAGGCACATCATAGAAACAATTTTTTTTCGGGAGGCAGTCCAAGCAAATAAAAAGAAATATAAGAAAGAAAAGGTATGTCTCTCATATCTTCAAACCTCACAGGTATGAGATGGAATAAGTGAAAGGTTAAAATTTATTAAGAGAATTCCTTGAATATTGACATTTGTGTCATTCTCCTTTAAGCCACAGGGATTTGGTAAAATAGGATTATATACGCTCCTCTATGGCTGCTCACATTACAAAACATTTCTGTAAGGAAGAGTATTTAACAATATAAATGTAATACATATTTATATAATATTAATAGTTATTTATAGTTACAGAAGAGAATGTAACATAAACTTTAGCAATATCGTATGTTTATTTGTATATCAAAATGGAGAAATGAGAGAAGCTATAAGAATGCCACTTTCTCTTTAATTTTCAAAGAAAAAAGTAAAAACTGTCCAAGTTTTCTGATATCAAGGAGTGTAGATATCAATATGTAAAACACAGTGGTAATAACTTAGAAAATGACAAAGCACAACTCATGATGAGGTCCACATCCTGGGAAAATGGGGGAAGTCACAGATAAAGAAAGGCAGTGGAAAATTTTTCACTTCTGTCCCTTCTGTAAACAGACTTGGTTTTCTTAACATTGATATTAACATGGCCTTAATCGTTTTGCTCTCTTTTCATTAACAGCATAAAGGTCAGAAAGAGAGGAAAAAAAAATGTCAGCAGAGAAAACTGCCAGATTGGATATCAGTTAAGATACACTTGCTAAACATGCAACTAGGGTGGCCTCAAACTGTCTGGATGAAGGCTTTCAACATTCACAGAACAAGTCATCATTTCTATTAAAGTCACATCCCAGGGATTCATCACTGTAGAATATTGAGGCAAACATCCAGGTAAGGTGAAAATGGGAGATTAAACATTTATAGACAGAAGAATGAAAACTCGGGTTATGCAGAAGAGATAAAACAGCTGAAAGTATCTAATCAAACTGCTGTGCTTCTGGGCACACACTGATCAGCCATCGATGACAAAGGGGAAATTGTATCACCCCTCCTCCACGACTCGACTTTTCCTACCTGGTGTCTGGAATGATGCCACATAAGAACATTTACAGTAAAACATTTGATGGCGAAGATGCTCCTTGATCAGATAAGGGATCTTTTAGAGAGAAAGGCCTTGGAATACTACACTTTCGAATGCAGATAAAAAGTTTCCTGAGAAAATTCTACCTGTAGCATAGGTGAGCTTCTAATAGATGTAGTTTCCCAAATAGATTTAGAAGTTTAGAAGTAGGTTCACTAAGCTTGCTTTATGACAATCGTGGCTTTGACCTTTATTAATAAAATGGGAATGCAGCAACAGTTTGCCTTAACAGACTTCAAACCATATATAGCAAATGCTCAGAACCCTGACGAGGCAAGACCTAGCAGAATGAGTCAGCTACCTCCTCAGCCGAAAGCCTCTGTGTAGGAGCATTCACCCACTCTCATAACCATGTTTGTTAAGTATGTTCCGTATTCCTAGCATTCTAATGGGTACCAGATACTAAGATAAATATAACATAAACAGAGCCAAGAGCGCTCAGAGACTCACTGAAGGCAAAGACAAAAAAAAAGTTCTATGAGATAAATATCATACTAGCAATAATAAGGCACATGTTTGCTGGGCATGGGGGAGGGGAAATAATACTCAGAGTCATAATTAGAGAAAGTGTATTAACAATACACCTTCTAATAGAGTTTTGAGGGTGAAATAGGACAGAATTGTGTACCACTTAAAATTGTAGGATTTGGTAACCAACTGGGTATATGAGGTGAGGAAAAATGTGTGTGGGAGTGATTTTTAGGACTTTGCCTTAAGTATTACATAGATGATACAGCCATTAATCCTAAATAGCATCCATGTTTTAGAAATAGAGCACAATCTCCTATGGATAATGATAAAAATTTTGGACTGTTGGCTTTTTTTTTTTTTTTACTAACTCTAAAAAGAGTTCTATTAACATAATCACTGCAGATAGGCTACAACATACATAGGTCAAAATGTCTGTCCATCATTATGTTCTACTCTATTCTGCCAGAGGATACACTTAATTGTCAGGAGGAAAGCTTAGGAAACAGCTAAGCTGGTGTTTCTAAAATGTGACCACTTCAAGTCAAATGGATATTCTGGGTAGATGGAGAGTCTTCATTCTATGACTTGGGTACCACCCAGCACTGAGAATCCCAACTCTGGTTTTATCAGTAACACATATAATAATCATCTTGTTTCAACTTTTATTAATTTTCATTTCATCAAATGAGTTTTTCTTGACCTTGAACCCAGATTCTAGGGTCACCAACAATAATCCCTCATATCTTGGGATATTTTTGTTGTTTGACAGAGGACTCTACGGAAGAAGAGTGGAAATAGTTCAAAATGAGAAAGTATTTCCTAAAATAGCACTCAATTTAATGTACTCTTCAGAACAGCCTGCCAGTAATGCACTGTTATTTCAAGTGGCTGGAAACAAACTAAATAGCCCATAGTATGGAAATGATTAATTATAATAAGCCACCAAAAGAATAGTATGCAACCCCTAAAAAACAAGTTTACAGGCCAGGCACAGTGGCTCACACCTGTAATCCTAGCACTGTGGGAGGCCAAGGTGGACGGATCGCTCAAAGTCAGGAGTTTGAAACCAGCCTGAGAAGAGCGAAACCCCATTTCTACTAAAAATACAAGGAAATTAGCTGGACAACTAAAAATATATAGAAAAAATTAGCCAGCCATATTGGTGCATGCCTGTAGTCTCAGCTACTTGGGAGGCTGAGGCAGGACTACTTGAGCTCAGGAGTTTGAGGTTGCTGTGAGCTAGGCTGATGCCACGACACTCTAGCCTAGGCAACAGAGTGAGTTGAGACTCTGTCTCAAAAAATAAATAAATAAATAAGTTTACAATGATATGGAATCTATTTTTGTTAGAGAATAAAGCAAGGCACAAAATGGTATATATACCATGATTAATAATGTGATTTTAAAAAATTTAAAGCTACTTTTAAGATGAGAGAAAGTATATAAACCAAAGTTTGCAGTCTTATTTGCAAAAATAACAGAAAATAGCAACTGTTGGTGAGGATGTATAGAAATTGGAACTTTTGTGCACTGTTGGTAGGATTATAAAATGGTGCAACTGCTACAGAAAACTGGCTGTTCCTTAAAAAATTAAAAATAGAACTACCATATGATCCAGCAATCCCACTTCTAGATTATATCAAGAAAACATGAAAATGGAGTCTCAAAAAGATATCTGCACACCCATGTTCATAGCAGCACTATTCACAATAGCCAAAAGGTAGAAGTAACTCAAATATCCATCAGTGGATGAACAGATACATACAATGGAATACTGTGCAGACTTAAGAAGGAAAGAGATCTTGACATGTCATAACATGGATAAGACTTAAAGATATTATGCTAAGTGAAAGAAGCCAGTTATGAGAGAACAAATATTATACAATTCCACTTAGGTATCTAAAGTAGTCAGATTTATAGATCTTAGAAGGTAGAATGGTGGTTAGCAGGGACTGGGGTAGGGGGCAAAGGGGAGTTGTTAAAATGGTATAGAGCTTCAGTCACGCAAGATGAAAAAGTTCTAGGGCTCTGTTTCACAACAATGTGAATATATTTAATACTACTGAACTGTACACATTTAAAATGGTTAAAATGGCAAATTTTATGTTTTTACTACAATAAAAATATATTAAATAAAAATATATAAAGAAATCCAAATCAGGCCGGCCCCGGTGGCTCACACCTGTAATCCTAGCACTCTGGGAGGCCGAGGCAGGCGGATTGCTCAAGGTCAGGAGTTCGAAACCAGCCTGAGTGAGACCCAGTCTCTACTAAAAATATAAAGAAATTAATTGACCAACTAAAAATATATATACAAAAAATTACTCGGGCATGGTGGCGCATGCCTGTAGTCCCAGCTACTAGGGAGGCTGAGGCAGGAGGATCACTTGAGCTCAGGAGATTGAGGTTGCTGTGAGCAAGGCTGATGCCACAGCACTCACTCTAGCCTGGGCAACAAAGTGAGTCTGTCTCGAAGAAAAAAAAAAAAAAGAAATCCAAATCAATTATATGCTGATTAGAGAGGGAGAAAAGAAGTGAAAGGGGAGCAGATACCTTCCTTTCGTGCAGCTGGGTGCGTTTTCATTTCTGGTGCATTCCACACATGCTGGTTCCACGAAGAGAGAACAAAGACTTAAAACCTTGGACAAGAGGACCTAAGCTTTCTAAAATCCAAAGCAAACACTAAAACCCACCAGAAAAGCATAGGAGTTGGAGTTTTCCAATTAGAATCTCACAAGCCACATTCTCAGAAAAGAATCTTGCTCACAGGTGGACACTCCAGATCAACAAGAATAAACTAGGTTGTGCCAGTTTGGGTTCTTTATTGCAAATAACTGAAAAGGACACTGGCAACTTACATAAAATGAAAAAAAAAAAAATCAGTGGAAACAGGAACAATACTGGTAATGAAAGAAAACTACAAAGAAATCATGTTTAATATCTTTATTGAGTTAAGATCTTGCATTCATATCATAAAAACACATTATTAAAAAGAAAATATCAGAGAACAAGAAAGGGGAAGAAAAAAGATGACATAAATCCAATGAAAGGATTAAGAGGTAAATTTTAAAAATCTCCCAGCAAGAACAAAAAGTCAAAGAGGTAGACAATACAAAAAAAAAAAGATGAAAATGTTAGAAAAATCAATGTAAGAAATCCAATGTCCAAATTAACAGGTACTCAAGAGAAAGAGAATAAGGAAAAAAGGAGAAAATTTTTAAGAAAAACAATATAAGATACAATCAATAATACAATTTCTTAGATTAAATGGCACACTGAGTACTCAGCACAATGAATAATAAAAAATATCATATATTTTTTGGAAATTCACCAAATAGTTTTAGTATATGCGTATGGATAAGAGATCTTAAAAATCTGCATCAAAGAAATTGACAAAAACATATAAAAGATCAAGGAAAATGGCATTAGACATCTCAACTACAGCACTGGAAACCAGAGGATAATGAAGCAATTATCACCCAAATTCTTTCCAACCTAGAATTCTACACCCAGAGACTGCCATTCAACTCTAAGACCAGAATAAAGGCATTTTCATACCCTCATAATCTGAGGGACAGAAAACTGCTGGATTTTTGTTTTAAGCCTTCCAATACTTTTTAACTTATATGACTTCACTTTATTTTGAACTGTACAGTTTATAAACATTTTCAATTTTGGTGTCCAGGCAGATTTTCTATCCTCTATAATCATGACTAGGATACATCCCTGGTTACTATATACTTCCCCCAATAAAATATGAGATCATGATATTAAAAAAACCCACAAAAATAATAATCTTTATTTTTATATAATAATGGACTTAAGAAATGCTTTAGAAACTGTCACAGATACCCTGTATGACAGATATTATTATCCCTTATGTAAAGATGAGAAAACTAAGGCTCAAAGAGATAAGTAGTTTCCCAAAGGTGTCATGGCCAATGTAAGGTAGTGCTAAAACTCACAAGTTAGGTCTAAGTACCATGTTCACGATGCTAGGTGAGAAGTCTGTGGATATTCTACTCATGGCTTTATGTTCCAACTTCTCATTCTCCTTTGGGCACAAGGGAGAAGGGAACTTTTTCTTTGAGGCCATGGAAAGCACTCTGTTATCCCTTTCCTTCCCCCTAATGACAACTCCACTATTTCATCTCAAGCACCTCAGCATTTAGCTCCTTTGCCTTCTCTAGGCCATCCTTAAAGAACTGTAGTACAGGTCCCAAAACACATACTGACTAGGTACTTAGAGCTATGGCAAAAGGCAAATCCTAACATAATCATTAGAAAGAAGTTTCTCATTTTTTTCTTAAGAAATATGAGAGTATGAAGGTAGGTAGATAAGTACATAAATGTGACCTCATCTTTTCACATGCTATACACAGCATATAGCTACATATAGTACCTATAGCTACATTATATGTGTGTGTGTGTGTGTGCGTGCGTGCGTGTGTGTGTGTGTGTGTGTATAGAGAGAGTGCATACGAGGGCTGTCCGGAAAGTATCCAGCCACACAACTATGCTCATTATATTAACAATGGCTGGATACTTGCTGGACAGCCCTCATATATACCTACTATATGCTCCTATATGCTATACATAGATGTCCACAGTGATCTCTCAGGCTCATTTTCATAAAAAATGGAACTCTGGTCTATAATTAGCTATTAGCAGTTATTTATATCATAGAGGGATAAAGATTCAAAAATAATTACCCCTTCCACCCTGCCCCCAAAATATATTAATCAAAAAATATGTGGCTCACGCCTGTAATCCTAGCTCTTGGGAGGCCGAGGCGGGCGGATTGCTCAAGGTCAGGAGTTCAAAACCAGCCTGAGCAAGAGCGAGACCCCGTCTCTACTATAAATAGAAAGAAATTAATTGGCCAACTGATATATATATAAAAAATTAGCCGGGCATGGTGGCGCATGCCTATAGTCCCAGCTACTCGGGAGGCTGAGGCAGGAGGATCGCTTGAGCCCAGGAGTTTGAGGTTGCTGTGAGCTAGGCTGACGCCACGGCACTCACTCTAGCCTGGACAACAAAGTGAGACTCTGTCTCAAAAAAAAAAAAAAAAATATGTCTCAAAATTTAGAACACAATACACACACACACACACACACAGCTTCCCTTCCTACTCCCTTTTTCAAAGCAAAGTCAGAGACAGGAAGACTACAGACACACAAGCACTCACATTCACACACCACACAACCACTCACATGCACGAACACAGCCCATGACCTTGGACTCACATTCCTACTCAACTTCACCCGCTGTTAGTCTTGTGGTCCTGAACAGGCACTGGGTGAAGAGATCACAGTCTTCACTGAGAAAACGCAACTGCACTCTAAGTGACTATGTGTTTTGAGCAACAAAAAGAAAGAGGGTGATAACAATCTAGCCACTTACTCCACAGTATCGGTCTCCATTAAATATCTGAGGTGGCAGAGGGTTGCCCTGAGCAGGCTTTTTTTCTGGGGGGACGTTTTTGTACATCCATTGCCTCTGTTCTTCTGACATTGTGATATCCACCTCCTCAAACTCTATCTTGTTGGCTTCCAGAAATCTAACCACATCCTGCTGCTTCTTCTTTATCTAAAGAGAGAAGACAAACAAATCAGGAGAAATGTTCATCTGAAACAGTATGTGTTTATTTCTGAATCGAACTAGACTTGATTTCTCATTGTCAGAGGTCACTGATACAAAAAGAAGAGGTGATTTATGAAGGTGTCCCGCACTGTCCCCTCACTGGATATTGGCAAAGGACTAAGCCTAAGCCGGTCCTAACACAGTGATTTCTTCACCTGGTCTCCCCAGAAACTCGAGGCACAATTCAGACAGCCTGGAAGGAATAGACGATGGGGTGAGAGATTCACTTAGCTCCCAGTGGGCCATAGTCACTCCCCACCCCACCCTCACAAGAAGTTGACATTTACAGTCATGAAAGCTCCCTCTGCCCCAAACCACCTGAAAACCACGTATAGTCCATCTGAGATGTCGACATTTCATTGATTCATGAGAGCAGCAACATTTTCATTCCCCTTGGCAGCCTCTTTCAGCTATTCCACAGCTGTAGCCACTATCATGAAAGCATCCTTTCATCAATTCACAAGAGAAAAACGTTCTCCACTCCTAAGGTGAGAGGAAACGATGAGTGCCATCTTACTTTAAACTCTGCTTCTTAACCCTTTTCATTCCTCTGATCTTTCACGTTTCCTTCTTCAGTCACTAGGGGTCAGGTGTGCTCTTGAGCTGCAGACACATCTGCAGGTTTTCAAAATGTTACTAACGTCTTAATTTAAGGGAATATATTAACTAATTTAGATGAGATGACAATACAGTAGTCCTCTCTTATCCATGAGGGACATGTTCCAAGACCCCCCGTGGATGCCTGAAACCACGGATAGGACCGAACTCTAAATAGACTGTTTTTTAAATCAGATAACCAAGATGGCTACTAAGTGACAGGCAGGTGGCATATACAGAGTGGGTAACACTGGACAAAGGGATGATTTCCATTCTGGACAGGACAGAGTGGGACGGCGCAAGATTTCATCACGCTACTCAGAATGGTGGTCGATTTAAAACTTACGAAATGTTTATTTCTGGAATTTTCCACTTAATATTTTCAGACCCGGGGTTGACCTTGAGTAACTGAAACCACTGAAAGGAATCGTGCAGATAAGGAGGGACTACTGTATTCAATGTCTTAAATACAGCATGTAAAACACGAGAAAGCCAGCTGGCCTTTTCTAAGAAATTCTGGGAAATCTGCATAAAGAACAAACTTAAGTGGTGAAGTAATTTTATAATGACCAGAGAAAAGAATCATTTTTAGAGGTCAATCAGCCAGTTATACCTCTCTGGCTTCTCATAAAACATGAGATGCCTAAAGAACAAACTCTGACATACTGATTACCTCCACCAATGCCCTCCTGCCAACAACCCCCCAGAAAGCCTTGATGACATGTGTCTCTGAGGTTGGTAATTTGTTATAAGCTATAAGCAAAAAGATTCTGGTCACTGGATTGAGATCCCTGAATGACTAACAAGATGGTGTGGTTAGTACGGACAGAAATAAAAAGCTAGCAAAATAGGATATCTTTAAGCTCCATAACTGTCTAAGATGACAGAATTACTATCTGATTATCCATGGAAATTGACAGTGGCATTATCTCAATTTCTTGAACTAAACCATTTCTCATTCCTGAAAAAGTTAACTTTTTATGCCTTACTGATAAACAATTCCTGAAATCTAGCTATATTATTTTGAAACTTTACCTTGCAAAAAAAGCATCATCTATCCTACTTAATTTCCCCTTAAGACCTTGGAAGATGGATTTTATTGTTTCCCTGAATTTTGTGAGGGACACAAACGTTTAGAACACAGCCACATCTTTAACTGTATCTCTCATACTACTCTAGGTCAAAGCCCTGTGAATGAAACCCAGGTAACAAAGGAAGAGACATTTTTCAGGCTCCTGACAGCCCCGTGCTAAACTGCTCTCAACAAGGCCACACCAATTTACACTCCCAATAGTAGTATCTGAAAGTGCCCATGTCTCAGCACCCCTCCCTCCTTATGGCCTATATTTGAAAATTGTATATGAAAATTAACCATGTAAATTAATCACATTTAATCAGTAAAATGTGAGTGATAATATTTCTATTTTAAGTGAGGGAAGCAGTGGGAACATGACCAGGTTTGTGTTTCAAAGATATCATTTTAATACTATGCAGCGTGAAAGAAAAAATGAGAAGGGTTGTATGTACTACTGACACTGTTACGAAAAGATCTCCTAAATTCCAAGACATATTAGATTTAAAAACAAAACAAACAAGCAAAAAACAAGGAGCAGAACTGTGTGTAGACTAGGACCACTTTTTTAGAAAAAAATGGAGAAAATAGGAACACATTTATATTTACCTGTATTTATATTGTTCTTTAAAAACTCTTGAAGGTTACATAAAAAAAAAAACAAGAAAAGTGGTTATCCAGGGGCTGAGGGAATAGGAGCTGGGTAAGGAGACAAAGTGAGACAAGAGTTTTACTTAAAATTTTTTGACATTATAAGTGTGTTCATATTCAGAAGATTAAATATAATAGAAGAAATACATTTGGAGAGAGAGAGAGAGAGACAAGAGACAGGAGCAGTACCTGCCACAGAGACGTGATGCTTTATATAAATCAAGTTTTCCCAACGTGACATGAAGCAGAACTCAAACCACTGTTAGTCATTGGCCTCCAGGTTTCCTTACACTCAGAAGAAAGGGCAGATGATTACAAAGAAGAAATGAAAAGACCAAATAGCTAAAACCACAGACCATAAGGTAATACTATAGCAAATCACCCAAATAAACAAGGTGGGAGAAATTAATCCAGAGAAGGAAGTTTTCAAGTGGATGTCAGTGCTATTAGCTTCAGGAAGGAAGATGAGTCACACCACCATGGGCTGTTTGTGGGATTTGCAGAGGTGAACGGAGCCTGGAACTGTGGGAGCCTGGGCTCGGTGGCAGGCGCACAGGCAGTTCCGGAAGCAGGGACCTGGGAGAACACGAGGCCTGCTGGGTGGGGCCCAGGTAACAGAGAGGCAACAGGAAGCTGTCAAGGGCACTTCATGTGCTGGGCATGATCCCAGAGTCTAAATAACAATAACATACACAATCATTTCCTTCACACAGTGAGCTTTATTCTCCCCATGTTTCAACTTTTCTGAAATGAAATGCGCCTTACAATCAGTATCAAAAGGAATTTGCTAACTAAATGGAAGAGAAGTAGATTATGGCCAAGAGTCACTGCCTTCATCTATGCCTCTTTAACTATGGGTGGAAGCTACCTGTAACACACCTGTTTGTTTTTATTTAAACACACTTAGAAGCAAACAATGGTAGTTATTTACACAGTAACCAATCTCCTGTGCTTTCTTAATATTGAAGCCTGGTATTACTTAGAAGAGTAACGTGCTCAGCTACAAAACCTTGTTTACTCAAAGGCCTCTACACCTAGAGGTGATCACGTGACACGGGTCTGGCCAATGATGACTTCTGGGCAGGCTCCACTTAAATGAATGAGAAGACAAAGTGCCTTTTCCCCTTCTCCCTTCCCCTTTCTTCCTTGCAGAAATGCAGACATGGTGCCTAGAGATGCAAAAACCACTTCACAAATGTGAAAACAAACACCATATGCTAAGGATGGTCAAGCAGAAAGACAGTAGCCGGGGTCCTTAATGACAGTTTGCAGCTGCCACCCAGACACCTCTCTGTCATAGACAAATAAACCCTTAATAAGCTAAGCCACTCTTTATCCAGTTTTCTATAGCTTGCACCCAAATGTAATGCTATCCGATAAAATTTTTATTTTTTTTTTTTGAGACAGTCTCACTCTGTTGCCCGGGCTAGAGCTCTGTGGTGTCAGCCTAGCTCACAGCAACCTCAAACTTCCGGGCTCAAGCGATCCTCCTGCCTCAGCCTCCCAAGTAGCTGGGACTACAGGCATGCACCACCATGCCCGGCTAATTTTTTCTATATATTTTTAGTTGTCCAATTAATTTCTTTCTATTTTTTTAGTAGAGACGAGGTATTGTTGTTGCTCGGGCTGCTCTCGAACTCCTGAGCTCAAACGATCCATCTGCCTCGGCCTCCCAGAGTGCTAGGATTACAGGCGTGAGCCACCGCACCTGGCCTAAAATTCTTAATGGCTATTTAAAAATGTATTCAGAAATACTCTCTTGTAATGAAGGATTGAAAATAAAAGCTAATACTGCAAGTAGAGCCTGAAAATAAAAGCCATAAGACTTAATAGTTAGTATGAGTGAGTGAATATTTGTCACTAGATAAACAGAGGAAATTTCATTATTTTCTTCATAAAGCAACAATCAAGGTGTTAGACCTAAAAGAGGACAAAAGTTGCATTTCACTTTACCATTCAAACATATGCTATTACACACTATACAAAGCAATTAAAAGGAACACTGAATCTCTTGTGTTAGATTGGCAGGGGGAGGGTAAGGCAAAATATCACCCGTGGGCCAAATCCAGCTCACTGACTATTTTTGCATGGCCTGCTGCCAAAAATGGCCTTTGTATTTTTAAATGGTTGGGGAGAAGAAAATCAAAAGAATAGTATTTCATGGCATGTAAAAGTTATACGAAATACAAATTTCGGTGTACATAAATAAAGTTGCATGGGAACAGAGCAACACTCATTCATTTACATACCGTCTATGGCTGCTTTAGCCCTACAATGGCAGAGCTCAGTAGCTGCAACAGAGACTGCGTGGGCCCTAAAGCCTAAAACTATCTAGCTGCCCTTTGCAGAAGAAGCTTGCCAACCTTTGAGCTGGATCACAGAAAGTTCACTTTCTTGGTGAGCTCTCCCCGGAACCACTCAAATTTACACTTCTTTTTTCTTTTTTTTTTTTTTTTTTGAGACAGAGTCTTGCTCTGTTTCCCAGGCTAGAGTGCAGTGGTGGCATCATCACAGCTCACTGCAACCTCGAACTCCTGGACTCAAGCAGTCCTCTTGCCTCGGCCTCCCGAGTAGCTGGGACTGTAAGCATGCACCACCACGCCCGGCTAATTCTTTTATTTTTTGTATAGATGAGGTCGGGCTATTTTGCCCAGGCTTAAGCAATCCTCCTGCCTCTACCTCCCAAAGTGCTGGTTTTACAGGGAGGCCCAGCCTCCATTTTACACTTTTACCTAGCTACTCTAGAACTCTCAATGCTTTATTTTTCACCATAGCAGTTAGCATCTGACAAACTATATGTTATATGTATTTGTCCACCTCCTCCTACTAGAATACAAATTCCCGAAGGACAAGGAATTTTGTCTGCCTTGTTAAATATTTGTTAACAAATAGACAAGATTTTCACCTGTAGAAGGGTCTGTGCGACAGGAAGCTTTCCTTCCAACTCACAGCAAGGCTAACTCTCACATCCCCTAGGGCTGTATCACCTCCTCAGAGAGCCCTCTAACCACCTAGTGCAAGTTTTATTAACTAAATTTATTATAATTTTATTTATTTATGTCTGCTTGTTTTTGTTATCACCTTTCTCTCCACAATGTCAGTTCTATAAGCATAAGGACCAGTATGCAGGAGGTCCCCCCCAAATATTAACTTAATGATTAAAGAATTATCACTCCAATACTGAACATCAAAGATCTTTAGATGATATTCAAAAAAAAGCTATTCAAGGCCGGGCGCGGTGGCTCACGCCTGTAATCCTAGCACTCTGGGAGGCCGAGGCGGGCGGATTGCTTGAGGTCAGGAGTTCGAAACCACCCTGAGCAAGAGCGAGACCCCGTCTCTACTATAAATAGAAATAAAATTAATTGGCCAACTAATATATATAGAAAAAAAAAATTAGCCGGGCATGGTGGTGCATGCCTGTAGTCCCAGCTACTCGGGAGGCTGAGGCAGAAGGATCGCTCCAGCCCAGGAGTTTGAGGTTGTTGTGAGCTAGGCTGACGCCACGGCACTCACTCTAGCCTGGGCAACAAAGCGAGACTCTGTCTCAAAAAAAAATAAAAATAAAAATAAAGCTATTCAAACTGAGTCAGTAATTTAAGAACAAATGTAACTCAAGTTTAGCCCACCAGGAATCCAGATCAAATGCCAGCATTTCTCAATCCTAAACTGCATGAATTTAAAAAGCAGTGTGCCTAGGATGCTACATCTAACTGTAAAAATAGCCAAAGTAATTCAGAAGACTCTATAGACCCTGATGTGAGAAAAGGCTTTGCTTCTTACTTTGACATTGATTGAAGAAGAAAGCTGTACATGACTGCATATTTAAATAAATTCTGTCAGTTGATTTTAAAAATTGCAAATGAATAAAGTAGTGTTTTATTTTTTCAAATAATTTTATTAAATTGTTGATACATTTACAAATTGATGACAATTGTGAATTAAGCAAATGTGTTGGTATTTCCCTGATTCTGCTTCCGATTGCTGCCATAGGACTCTATTACCCTCGAGTACTTCCCCTCAAGTATCTCCAGGAACTCTGAAGTAGGCTCTTCCCTCAGATGTGCTTAGAAGCAGCCATCTTGGCCACTGCATGGCAAGCCTTTACCCTTTCAACTCCTCATCCCTGCATTTTTTTTGAGGACCCCAATGCCTGCACCCAAGCCACGGTGACCCACCCCTGCAGAGCCCTGGGCAGTAAGCTGAATAGGCTGGCCCGTGCTGCAGAGTCTGCTGACTCGATGTGAACATTCAGTGACCCATGGAAATCTTAGTGAACACACTTGTAGCCTTCAGTGGCAACCTCCTGGCCCCCACGAGTCCCCAGGGATTGGATCAGAAGACAGGCTCAATAATTACATCGCATTTGACTCAGACTTAGCCCCCTACTCCGTGGCAGTGACCTCTAAGTCAACTTGCACGCCTCTGCTCTCTCTTCTTGTAGGATTAGTTCTTTCCCAGGAGGCTACCAGTTAACTTATATAATTAAGCAGCCCCTGTCAGATTCCTTCCATAAGCTTCCAGACATGTCTAGTCATGTTTGAATTCTGGGGTAGACACACAGCTGATGCTGCAGCCTGGGTTCTTGGGACTCTCTCTAGTATTAATAAATAAACAGATATAGTCAATTTCAATAACATAGGTTTTTTTTTTTTAATACTGAGATTTCATATGAACAATTATGGGAAAGGAAGTTTAATTAAAGACAAATAAGGCACAAATAGAGGACGATGAGGAAAACTGGAGGCAGGAGGAGTATGTATTTTAGGGTTAGATTGTCCTGGGTTTTTTTTTTTTTTTTTTGAGACAGTCTCACTCTGTTGCCTGGGCTAGAGTGCCATGGTGTCAGCCTAGCTCACAGCAACCTCAAACTCCTGGGCTCAAGCAATCCTTCTGCCTCAGCCTCCCAAGTAGCTGGGACTACAGGCATGTGCCACCATGCCCAGCTAATTTCTTCTATATATTTTTAGTTAGCCAATTCATTTCTTTTTTTCTTTTTGAGAGACAGGGTCTCATTCTTGCTCAGGTTAGTTTCAAACTCCTGAGCTTGAGCAATCCACCCACCTTGGCCTCCCACAGTAAAGGCTGTCCTGGTTTTAATCCTGACCCTGTCAGCTGGTTAGCCCTGGAGAAATTACTTAGCTTCCCACTCAGCTTCAGTTTTCAAATCTGTGAAATGGACCCAATACCTTTTTCCATAGATTCACTGGAAAACTAAATAAGATAAGTGCTAAGCAGTAATAGGCACTTGCTCAATTGTTTCATTCATTCAAACATATTAGCTTTCTTTCTTTGCCCTGGAGGTGGCCTTCTGTAAATCGTTTAAAGCAACTTCTGGGTTTTTCAAAGGCTTTAGGTATTCAATTCAATAGTTCCTTCACCTACTTTCACACTTCAAATACACAGCTTTCTTTTTTCTGACTTGAGGGTAGACATAAGGCTGACTTGAGTCT
This sequence comes from Microcebus murinus, assembly GCF_040939455.1. NCBI lineage: Eukaryota > Metazoa > Chordata > Mammalia > Primates > Cheirogaleidae > Microcebus > Microcebus murinus. The sequence goes on from NC_134108.1 coordinate 73,778,636, forward strand.
TTTATGTATTTCAAATGGAAAAAAAGTCAAAGACAAGCAGAGGAAAGAGAAAAGATAAGGTTTTTATGCCTTGACAAAATTTACAGAGGGGCTAGACTGGTCTAAGGGAGGTACAGGGCAGACAGAAAACTCTTCCTTTTAACTAAAAAGGGAAGAAAGGACTGCGGATCTTTCCCTTGTCAAAGATCCCATGAACTTTCCAGAGATTGAGTAGGGTACCTCAAAGATACATAATTTCGTAACTCTCAGACTCACTAGACATTATTTTATCATAAACATGATGGGAATGGCAGAAAGTACTGTGGCGGACACTAGCCTAGTCGCCGCAAAGCCATTCATTATCTCCCCCATGAAGGCTAAAAAACTAAAGCTCCAGTTCTCCCAGCCACCCTTGCAGCTGGAGCAGCCACATGATCCAGATCCGGTCAGTGCGGTGTGAGGCCAGGTGTGCCAGCAGGAGCCTCTGGTCTAGGCTTGGCTTTGCCACTGAAGCAGACAGATTAAGATGCTAGGTAGGTCCTTTTGTCCTTGCCCTTCCACCTCCCAGCTTGGAGCCCAGGTGTGAGGACTAGAAGTGTGAGGCAGCTTCTCCAGCTTAAGGTGACAGGCATCAGAAAGAGCCAAAAGAATCCCTGCAGTGCAGGCCCTGAACAAGTTCAGCCTCCAGACTTACCAAGAGAGGCCAAAACACTTCCGCTTATTTAAGCTCGAGTTGGACAGGTTCTCTGTTAACTTGCAGGTTAATACATTCCTAACCAAAACTCTCACCACTATGCTTCATTGCTGGGCAGTAGGACAGGAGGGTAGAGTAAACCCTAGGAAGCCATCTGCTAACTGGCAATGTTCTAGTGCTATTTAACTAAACATGAGATTACACATAAAGTACTGTGTCTCCAGTTTCTATTTCAGTTTATCTTACTAGAAAGCAAACACCAGGTTAGCAAGCCAAGATAATTAAAGAGGCTGTCTTGCAAGAGATTGAAGCTTGAGTTTTAGAGAATCAGAGTATCAGAAAGATGGATTATAAGATACAAGGCAATTTTTGAAAGAACCATTATTGTATGTTGTAAATTAAAACAATATAATTTTAATGATGAAAAAGGCCATGGTTTTCTATCTCTGTATCATCAGCACAGTCCCTGGTACTTAATAGGCACTCATATGTTTATATTGAACAAATAAACATTGAGCTTGAATAAATACTTTTAACATTCTTTTCTTTTTAACTAGTCAACATTTTTAGTCCTGTTTTCTTGACCAACTTGAATTGGTTTCTTTTTTCTATGTTTATAATGTGAAATCATCTTTTCAATTTGAATTTTTTTATCTAAAAAAGCCATAATCTCATCACCCTAAAGTTTTTATTTTTCATATCAACTTCCAGGGATTCAACAGTTAGAAATACTTTATATAGTTGCCATAATAACAAATGTTTTAGAGAAGGATGTTTCAGTTGTATTACAAATATTTTCTGTTTCTCTAAATTTCATAGTTATTATATGTATAAATTCTGTTGAGTACTTATGCTAATGTATTAAACATTATCCTAACATTGGAAACTTAGGCATGTTCTAAAGATTTTTTTTAATAAAAAATGATAACTGTTCCAAATCTGCTTTTTTCATTATAACAAATGGTTATCAGTAGTAGGCTGCCTAACAGTTATTAAAACACAGAGACCTTCACACATACACACCCTCTTCTTTCTTAATTTACCCCTTCAAGGTAAATATGATACCTTATCAAGGAACTGTCTTGTTCACAGGAAACACCTTACAAAACAGATTTTAAGGAAAGTTTCAAATAGTTTTTTTTTTAACTGAAAAAGGCTGTCATCTATAGCAGCAGCAACCTTTTTGGCACCACAGATCGGTTTCATGGGAGACAGTTTTTCCACAGATAGGGGTAGGGGTAGAAGTGGGGGGGCCTCAGGCAGTGATTCGAGCAGCTGCATAGATGAAGCTTTGCCCCCTCGCCCACCACTCACCTCCTGCTGTTCCTAAGTTTCATAGAAGACAATTTTTCCCTGGAGTGGGGTGGTGGAGGGGATGGAGGGATGGGGGGAGAGGGTGCAGCGGAGCCCTGCCATTCAGTCCCTAACAGGCCACAGAGGCTGGGTACTGGTCCAAGGCCTGGGGGTGGGGACCACAGATCTATAGTATTGTCACCAATACAAATCTAGATGATAGATTTTTCTACTCTTCTAAAAGTCTTTCAACTGAAAAATTTTAGTGAGTTTTTTTAATGTAAAAAATGTAGTAGCTTTCAGTTGGCTTCATGGAATAACTAACTGACATCAGGGAAGACAGTATGATTTTAACTATCAAACCTTTAACAACCTTTGCATGACTGATGACTGAAAGTCTGGCCGCTGCAAGTGTGACACTGAGGTCTGTGCGGGACCCTGGTTGGTGTGTGTGCAGGTGGCTCTGTGGGTCTGAACGAGGTAACAATGATGCCAAGGGCAGCAGCCTGATCCTCAGTTGGGCCGGTTGGCTTTGATTTTGTTCTGGCACAGAACTGTTCTAGTCCCCAATAGTGAGAAAGGGATGGGTCTGTGTCACCACAGGCAAGTTACTTACTACACCAAAGCCTTGGTTTCCTCATCCAGAATCCTGGAATACTGATGTTCACTCCTTTCAGAATTGGCTACAACCTGAAATACTCTCCCTTCTCATCAAAATACCCTATCTGTTCTCTCTAAATTATACAAAGTCACCTTGCTTGGAAAGACTTCTACACACACCCTTAAGTCTAAACAATTTAGTGACACCTTTATTTTCCACTTCTCAGATACGTATATTCTTTTTTTTTTTTTTTTTTCAGACAGAGTCTCACTCTGTTGCCTGGGCTAGAGTGCTGTGGCGTCAGCCTAGCTCACAGCAACCTCAAACTCCTGGGCTCAAGCAATCCTCCTGCCTCAGCCTCCCAAGTAGCTGGGACTACAGGCATGCGCCACCATACCTGGCTAATTTTTTCTATTTTTAGTTGTTTGGCTAATTTCTTTCTATTTATAGTAGAGATGGGGTCTTGCTCTTGCTCGGACTGGTCTTGAACTCCTTGAGCTCAAGCAATCCTCCCACCTCAGCCTCCTGAGTGCTAGGATTACAGGCGTGAGCCACCACGCCCAGCCAATACATATATTCTTTATTTTTTTATAGTTAGTGCAGGTTCGGTGAGTGCACACATACATTATTATTTATGTTACAGTTGTCCCTCAGCATTCAAGGGAAATTGGTTCCAGGAACCCTCTCCCATACCAAAATCTGAGGATGGTCAAGTCGCTGGTATAAAATGGAATAGTATTTGCATATAGCCTACAAACATCCTCTCTTACACTTTAAATCCCCTCGAGATTGCTTATATAACCTAATACAGTAAATAGTTGTTATACTGTATTTTTTTTTAATTTGTATTATTTTTTATTGTTGTATTTATTTTTTTTTCTTTTTCTCTTTTTTGAGATGGGGTCTATGTTACCCAGGCCAACTTCAAACTCTTGGCCTCAAGCAATCCTCCTACCTCAGCCTCCTTAATAGCTGTGATTACAGGCATGTGCCACCACACCCAGCTGTTTTTTTGTTTTTGTTCTTCTGAACATTTTCCATCAGCAGTTGGTTGAATTCAAAGATGTGGAACCCACAAATATGAAGGGCTGATTGTATTTATGGCTCTAGATGGTTGTGATATGTCTTCCCAAGAGTATTTTCCACATAGTAAATACTCAAATGTCCTCCAGTGATTTCTCTGGGCATTCCTTGGAAGAGTAGATTCTAGAAGGATCAATGGGTGACTTAGATTTACCCACATACTAGAAAACCAGAAAATTCAGAAGATCTTAGTGATGGCACCACCACCCATTCACTTGCCCAAACTTGAAATCTGGATTTTGTCTTTGACTCTCCCGGATGATGCAATTAACCATCACATCATGGCTTTTCTGCTCTCAACATTTTTCTTGAACTTATCCACGTTTCTCCACTTTCACTGCCAGTAGCCCACGCCAGGCCAGCATCTCTCCCCAGAACTTCCTGCATCTTCTTCTCGCTAGATTCCCCCAAAATCACTTTTCAGAGAAAAGCTAAAATAATTTTAAAAAAAAAAAACATAAAATGATTTCACATTTCTGCTTAAAAACCTTTCTGTAACTTTCCATCATCCTTCAGAGAAAGGTAGAAATCCCTGCCCAGGCCCAGGCCCAGGCAGTGGTGAGAACTGCCCACTCCATCTGTCTGCAGCAGTGGCTCTCCATCCTGGGGTGAATTTGGGTCACCTGGAGAGCTTGTGAAAACACAGATTCTACAAGGGGGAGCACCCCGCAGAGTTTCTGATTCAGTGAGATGAGGGTGGGCTCAAGAATTTGCAGTGCATATCTTCAAACAATGGACCATTATTTGGTCACAAAAAGGAATGAAGTACTTACTGATACATGTACAACCTGGATGAACTTTGAAATCACTGTGTTAAGAAAAAGGAGCCAGTCATTAAGGACCACATGTTATAGGATTCCCATTTACATGAGATGTCCAGAATAGGTGAATCTGCAGACAGAGGTAGATTAGTGGCTGTATAGGGCTGGAGTGAGGAGGGTTGGGGGATTGTGGGCTGATGGCTAAGTGGTGTGAGATTTCTTTGTGGAGTAATAAAAATGCTCTCAAATTTTGTGATGGTTCTGCAAATATCCTGAAAGCCACTGAATTGTATAGTTTAAATGGGTGGATTATATGGTATGTTAATCATGTATCAATAAAGCCATTTCTAAAAAATGAGAATTTGCATTTCTAATAAGTTTCCAGGTGACGCACAGATCAAGCTTGGAGAGCAAATGCTCTACACAGACCTTACGCAGGTCTCCCTCCAGCTGCTCAACGGTACTACCCTTCCTGCATAAGAGCTCATACGGTGGTGGTCAGCAGCCCACAAAATCTCTTTCCAGCCTCAGCCTAAAAAGGTCACCCTCTCAAGTAAATCTTCCCTGACAAAAGCGCCCAGGTTAGGTAAGGTCTTTCCCTTGTAAAGACTTTCACTGTGTCTTTAATTCCTCCTTTGTAACATTAATTACACTTTTAATTAAGTAAGTAAGTAATAGGCTCCTTAAAGTGTATCTTCCAGTTAGGATATAAACCAGACACAAGGAGGAGTGGCCAGTGTTCTCAGACAGACCCCTGGGACAAGCCATAATAGAATCTCAGTAGATATCTGCACTTGAAAGGAATGAAAGGAAAAGGAATTGAACCTTAACACCATCGCCCTAAGCAGGTACATGAGGATCCCACTTGCCCTTTCCTCTTGCTTATCCAAATGTGCATTAAGTTCTCTAAGAGGAAGACAATCTATCAAAACATTTCTGCTGGACCTCTTGAAGTTTGTAGGGAGAATACAATAATAATATAACCAAAAAGAGAAAGTAGGACAAAGCATAAATTCACTCTGTGGAGCACCTCTGGCTTAGTGGACCCAAGAGAATTGCTCCAGGTGGAGCGATGACAGCAGTCCGAGAGGGGATCACCACTGGTATCTGCCATAACAAAGTACAGAGCCATAAGAAGAGGAAATGTAGAACAGGGACCAAAACACAATTTGCAACAAAACAAAACAAAGATCCTCAACCCTGTGCGACAATGGGTATATTGTCATACAAAACCCCACACAAATTCCACCCATTTGCTCACTGGAAAGGACTGGGAAATTCACTTGATTTTTAGTAAAAATAAATCACTGTGAGATCATACCATACCAAACATTCTTACCTTTCCTTTCTAGAACTTCATCAAATACAGTCATATATCAAAATACAATGAATAAAATAAAATTTTAAGCCACAGTACTTCATAACAGCTATGTTCAAAAATCAATGGCAATTGGTTTAGAGTGTTTTTTAAAGTTCTATAAGCTTAATGAAGAAAGTTATTGCTTCTTTCACACACTGTGTTAGTTATAAAACTCTCCACAAATTCTCCCCCTCAGTGCATCCACACCCTGACAATGTGGCATTGCAGCTCTTTCCACCAAAAGGTGGAGTCTGTTTCTCTGTCCCCTAAATCTGGGCAGAGTATTACCAAGCCCGATGGAAAGAGAGTCCCTGAAAGTATTCAGGACTTGCTCTCGTGCTGCTAGTAGAACCCTGAGACCACCACCAGGGGAAGAAGCTTGAGCAGCCAGCTGGACGATGAGCCGCACATTACATGGCTCAGTCACCTCTATCACCCTGGCCAACAGCCAGGCCACCCGCCCACCCTAAACCTGCTGCTGCTAAGCCTGGGCAGCCTTCCAAATCTTTGCTAGTTTCATGTCCACTCTTTCTTAAGCAACTTTCAGTTGCCCTTTTCTATATGCTGTCTCTTTCTTGAGAGGAACCTGAATGATACACCATTCATGGCTATTCCATACCCATTAGCATCTTAAAACTTCATTTCCACATCACTTGACTAGCTTAGAACTTTCATTGGCCTCCTCTGACTGCCAAAGACAGTTCTCACTCTGAGCCTGGCCCTGCAGCTCATCACAACTTGGTCTCAACTGGAACTTTCCATGTAATTCCCTACTACCCAACCCTCTCCTTTCCCTATACTTCCTCCCTGTAGTGAATGACCCTTGGAAATTTTCTTTGATTTTTCTCTGTTCCCCTTCCTTGATTGCCCTCTTGCCTTTTCAATATTTAAGTCCTACTCTTCCTACAAGGCCTAACTGAGAGCCCATCTCTCACCCAGAATATTCTCCACTTACTTCCTCTGAACTGCCAAAGAACATGCTACCTATATTTATCTTGCTACTGTCTGAGAGTTCCTGGATCTTGTCTATTCACGTAATTTAAATTTTGGCAAGCAGGGAACATATGCAATACAGCTATGATTTTAGGGTATCTTGCCACTACCTTGGCAAGTAATGAAGTTGCAGAAACACTGGACATCAAATTGCCAGTCTCTAGACCATGATCTTGAACTCAGTCATTTGTCCTACAGTTATTTATCAACCTGTCAACCTACTCATTTGACAAAATAAAACAGACACAGAGAGCTAAGTAACTTACCCCAAGTAATTCGATATGTAAGTGGCAGCAGCCAGGACTGGAACCCACACTGCCTAGTTCCAGTCTGCCTAAAAAGCAGTCCAACATCCACTTTCCCATTCTGTCGAGTGATTTGAATTTAGGAGTTAGACAACCAAGAATTTTTGTCTCATAAATTCCATCCCAAAGGAAGACACAAAGTTTAAAGTTCTATATATTATTTCCAGCAATTGGTTTTGAGATATCAGCAAATAAGCAGTTAACATTAAAAAATTAAGCATTCCAGTTAACAAGGAATCATGAGCCAGAGCTCTAAAAATAGTAGAGAGAGAAAAAAATCCCACAAATACTTTAGATTGAAATTATCAGACACACAATATAAAACAAGTTTACTATGTTCAAAGACAAAAGAAGGGCAATTGAAAAGTGATGCATGGAGTCTCAGCAAACTAAAGCTCCCCAAAGCTTCTAGAGAAGACATGGGCATGGCCCATGGCCACAAGCTAAGCAATTAGCCTTCACACACACAACCTCCTACCACTGCTCATTGTGGGTGGAACAGGATGCCAAGCACACACCCACCAACTCCACTGTAAAAACTCCCAGGGGCAGACCTTTTTCTACTCACAGAAAAATGCAAATAAACCAAAATGCATTCTCCTTTACTGCTTTAAGGGACAGCTATAAGCACTGCCAAATAATCACAAAAGTTACTTTGTGCCAAAGCCATTAAAGTGTTTACAAATCCTGAGAGGCAAGGATGCACATAATATCTAAAATGTATAAATTTATAGCTTCATGTGCCCCATTATCAACTCAAAATTATGGTTCAAGAGTAAGCAATTAGAAAATCTTCTAAACGGGGATAATCAGATGACTGAAAGACTAACACCACAGAGACAAACTAGAATGACATTAATGAACACTTCTAAAAGTCACCCCCATCCCAAAATATCCACTGGATCCCCCCCCTCCTTACTCCTAGGTCCTTTCTCCCTCACTTGGAGGTTTTCTAGTTATTTGTTGATCCTGAAAATATCTATTGAGTACCAGGCCTTAGCTGTGTCAGGCACCCTGAGAGATCTCAGAAGCCAGTCTGACTTCATACTCCATCTGGGCCATACCTAGATCATCTTATTTCCTACTATGCACCCAAAATGCTGTCTGGTCACAGCCTCTCTCACAGTCTCACTGGCCAATGACCAGTTTGCTGTCATTCTTTTTTTTTTTTTTGTATATATACTTTTAGTTGGTCAATTAATTTCTTTCTATTTTTAGTAAAGACGGGGTCTCGCTCAGGCTGGTTTCGAACTCCCGACCTCGAGCAATCCGCCCGCCTCGGCCTCCCAGAGTTCTAGGATTACAGGCGTGAGCCACCGCGCCCGGCCTGCTGTCATTCTTATTGCTTTAATGTTCCAGTCTGTCACAGACTGATAGTAACACTTTTACAAAATAAGAAAGTAAATTTCTAAAAAATTTAAATAACAAAGACACACAAAATAGAATCCTAAAGTTTTCATTATTACAGTTGATAAACTATAAAAATACTTAGTAAAGTTGCTATAAAGGTTTCTAAATGATTACTCCCAACTGTAGTACTTATACTGGTAACACAGCCCAAGAACCACACTCTGAGTGGCCCTACTGTAGACATACTTCGGGGTCTTCACTTGAATGGCTCAACTAAAATCCATATTGTCCAAACGTCCTATCCAAATTCTATTTATCCTTCATGGCCCAGCCTCAAATCCACACTGTGCTGAACTATGCCTGCCCAGTGGTTCTCAATTGAGGGTGATTTTGCCCTCCCCGGGGACATTTGGCAATGTCTAAAAACATTTCTGGTTGTCACAACTGAGCGGGGAGGTGGTAGAAACCATTGGCACCTACTGGGTAGAGGCCAGGAATGCTACTAAATATCCTAAGATGCAAAGAACAGCTCCTCCCCCACCCCCAGTAAAGAATTATCTAGCCCAAAATGTCAACAGTGCTGAGGTTGAGAAACCCTGACTTACATTAACCACTGCCCCTCCAGGATCATCTCCAAGCTCCACCATACCTGTGGCTATCTCAAACCTAGCATTTAATGATACACTGCCTGGCACTGTTTAGTAACAGTTGCATCTGTCTGTTCCCCTTTCCCCAACTTAACCATAAACTACCCTGCAGGATGGAGATGATGTCCACATCACATCTGCACAGGGCGGCTTCCGAAGGCCGCTCTTTGCATCCCCGAGAGCTGATTTACCTCCTTTCCCCTGTGTTTGATGCAATTCAAGTGGCTCTAACTAGTTTCTCTATCAACATGTATACTAACAAACTACTTTTAGTCTGTAATTTTTAAAAAAACCTGTAAGTAGTGATGTAAAGTCATAATAAAACATTTACCAGAAACATGGAATGAAAGATGTGGGTGGTTGGATTTTACTGTTTTTATATTTCCTGGCAAGATTACATGTTTATTTCCTAAAGAAAAAAGTCAGCCAAGCATAAAATATGAATTTACGATGCCACTACTTTACGAGATTCTCTCTGGAAATTATATACAACTCTTCATGCACATGCTTCCTGTTAATTAGAGGATAGTTTGTAGAAGAGCTGTTCTAGCAAAACTTGCTGTAATAGTCAAAATCCTCTGCAGTAAGAAGGAAATTCTGCTGAGGATAGTATTTTCCATAGACAAAAATCACAGGACTTCAGCCAAAGGCCGTGACTTTACCAATGTCCGGAGATGCTGCTCTGTAACACAATATGTTTTGGAATATGTTGTTTTCATTTCTGTATCAGTCGATCCTCAATTGCGTGAAAACTGATCCTAAGAGATGATCTAAAAACTACTTCTATTTACATTTGGAAAATAATAGGGGACAGCAGATCAATTTCATAATTACATTCTATGTAATATATGATTATAATATAATTAGTTTACATTTCCATACTAGGTATAAATTGATACACCTAAGAGAAAGTCGGGATGCTATGGACCCGCCTCCTGTCTTCGGTCGGCCATGTCATCAGCTTTTCCTCCCTCCTTGGGCTACTGAGCAACGCTAATGTGCCTTGTCTGCTGAAAATTCCAGCTAACTGTAGCTGGACACTCAGTGCTGTTTCCATCCTACAGAACTGCCACTGGGAACTCTCATATCCTTCTCAAATCTCTATGGGCACTTGCCCTTCCCTCAGTTTACCACAATTCCTGCATTTCAGAAAAGATTATGTCCAACTTGAAGAGAGTGTCTCCAAATTATGATCTCTCCATATCAAATTTTTCTATTATCTTCAGCCATATAATTCTCCATTCCATCTTGACTCAAAAGAAAAAGTAGAGAAATTAATTAAGGATAATCAGAGACACAGAGAACACAGAGTGAGTGTGTAGTAAGAGACTGCATAAGAGCCAGCATAAAAAAAAAACAAAATCTCTTAAAAAGGTCAAGGAGGTTCATTCCAACAGGTGTTTAGAGACCTTTAGATGTGCCAAATGCTGCCCTGGGAACTAAAGGAATACAGGTGACAAAACAAAGGCTCTACTTTGATGCAGTGCATAGTCTAATGGGGTGGAGAAAGGGGGCATGCCAACAAGTAGCTGCAATATTAAACTGGCATTAGCAGAGGCACGTGTATAGGGCCAGGGCAACCAAAAGGCAAGTCTTCTATGGGGAAGATACATGGGAGGCCTGAAAGCTACAGTGATGTGTAACCAAAGAACAAAAGCACAGCATCAGAAACATAAAAAGAAGAAACACAAAAAGAACAGCTCCTAGGATGATGAGAAAAGAAAGTCTATAAATATTAGAAGGTAGCAAGGAATAATGGAAGGCAAAAAAGGAGTTGCAATGTGGGGGACACAGCAGAAAATGGCCTACTTTTTTCTGGAATTGGAGATTGCAGTTTTCTGCAAAACTGAAAGCTTGCCTTTTCAAATACAGATTTATTATTATGTTTTATGTTAAACTATTTTTAGGTTAGAAATCTTCCTAAAATGCACCACATAACACTCCTACATTGTTAAGCAGAGTACATCAAACCAAAATGTGTCAAATCTGATTTAATCTGTTCTGGACTAAGAATTTTCATGATGATCCACTTTCGCACTTTAATGTAGTGACCTGACATTCTCAGAGTTCATTTACATGTAAAAGTCTGCTGTTTCACCCTATACCAAACAGAGTACAAAACTATGCTTCTGGAATCCTTTAGCTTTACCTTCACTGTCACTTCTCAGAGCTTCCCCTTGTGACTCCCTCACTTGGGATCAGAAGAGTTCACCATTTCACTAAGAGTCCTCTTGGGTGAAATGGCCCCGCAGGCTAGCCCCCTGCCCTGCAGAACGTGGAATGAGTAGCCAATGGCCTCTCCATAGCATTTCTGCTTCCTCCCAGTTCTCCAGCTTCATTCCACTTGAGGGTTCTAGAATTCTGATATGTAAATAGAATACTATAATAAAATTATCTTTAATAACATAGATACTTTATGTCACTTATTTAAGAAGCAGTAAAATAAATCATGTCCCTCACAGCCTTTATGTTTTCCAAAGCAGACTTCTTTTTTTTTTTTTTGAAATAGAGTCTCGCTTTGTTGTCCAGGCTAGAGTACCGTGGCATCAGCCTAGCTCACAGCAACCTCAAACTCCTGGGCTCACGCGATCCTTCTGCCTCAGCCTCCCAAGTAGCTGGGACTACAGGCATGTGCCACCATGCCCGGCTAATTTTTGTTCATTTTTAGTTGACTGGCTAATTTTTTCTATTTTTAGTAGAGACGGCATCTTGCTCTTGCTCAGGCTGGTCTCGAACTCCTGAGCTCAAGCAATCCTCCCCAGCCTCGGCCTCCCAGAGCTAGGATTACAAGCGTGAGTCGCTGCGCCTGGCCCAAAGCAGACTTCTATCTTCACATTCCACTCCTGTTCCTCTCTGGCATGGTCATAAACTCTTGATTAGCTTTGTATTTCTGATGTGGGTGCTAGAGAAACAGTATTTCTTCTGTATTCATTCAATAAAATACTACATACCAAGTTCTCTAAAAGGAAATTGGAGAGATAAAAAGATAAACAGAACAGTCCCTGACTTTGAAGAACTTAGGACTCAAAGAAATAGGGTGGACTCTACTGAGGCTGGAAGAGAGCAGTTGCACAGGCTGTACCAAGGAGGGGTGTGGAAGAAGAGTCCTCCCAGTGTGGAGGCTGAAAGAGGAAGGGAGGTGAGAGGGGATGCTTCATGAGGAAAGTGGCACTGGCGTGGGCTTTGAAGAAATGAAGGGAACCTAACTAGTCACAATGCAGGGTGAGCACAATCAAGGTGAAGAAAATAGCATGAGAAAAGGCACAGGAAGAGAAAAGAAAAAAAGAGGCCTGGTATGTGTGTGTGTATATATATATATACATTTTGAGATATATATATATATCAAAAAAAATAGAATGAGAAAATGCTGCAAAAGTAGGTCAGGATGCATCACAGGGGGGCCAAAATGCCAAGCCAAAAAGCCAGGGCTTGAAGCTACAAACTCTGAAAGACCAGTGAGGTTTTTCTAGGCTTTCTGAACCTAACACACACAACTTTATCATTAACAAGATGCTGGGTTGTTCTTTTTTTTTATTTTTTTCCATTAATTGAAAAGAAATTCAAAGGTGAATTATTAATCATCTTATCCCTGTTAATTATCTCTTAGAACCAAGCACACTATTAAAACATGGCCATGGCACTAAGTATAGAGCACACATTTGTCTTGCTCTCACACTACAGGAAATATTTACAAATGGAAAAACTCGGTCATCAGGTCTAAAACAAAGGGCAGCTCAGGGATGTACAAATCAAATTCATTTCTTTGACAAAAAAGAACAGGGAGGGCAACATCTGTTCCAATTCACAAGCTCGTACAAAATATTTTAGGGGGGGAAGTCTTTTAATTTTCCACTGGAGCCTTTTTATTTAAGGGAAATTTTCTAGAATCTTAAAAACAGCCACTTTCCCAACTCAAGAGATGCTATTTTTCTCTCTAGCTCTGAATATGACTTTCCTTGCCCTTGTCGAAATAAATATACCTGCCTTCATGACTTACCTAGAGGGTAAGTAATTTAGGATTACATTCCACATGACCCTGTGTTGTCCTCTTGTTTTCTGTGTTCATCTTTTCTCCCCAATCAGATTATGAGTTGTCTGGAGAGAAGGAACATGCCATATACTCATTCTACATCCTGAACATGGATGAACACTGGGCAATAGAAGGTACTCATAAATACATGGGAACTGACTAACTCAATTAACTTCCAAAATATATATCCCATAAAGACTCAATTCTGTGTTATTCATATTGGTCTGTGTGTGGAATAGAAGAAAAAATTTAAAACTCAGAGTTAGAAGAGATCTTTAAAAAATAATAATCAAAACCAATTCTTAAAAAACGATATTGACATTATCAGTCATTAGGGAGATGCAAATCAAAACCACACTGAGATACCACTACATACCCATTAAAATCGCTATAATCAAAAAGATAGACAATAACAAATGTTGGCAAGGATGTAGAGAAATTGGAATCTTCATACATTGCTAATGGGAATGTAAAATGGAATGGCCACTTTAGAAAACAGTTTGGCAGTTCCTCAAAAACATAAAATACAGAGTTACCACATGAACCACCAATTCCACTCCCAGGTATATACCTAAGAGAAATGAAAACTTATATTTACACAAAAACTTATACACAAATGTTCAGAGCAGCATTATTCATAATAGCCAAAAACTGGAAACAACCCAAATATCCATCAACTGATGAACAGATAAATAATATGATATATTAATACAGCAGAATACTATTCAACTATAAAAAGAAATCAAGTGCTGATCTATGCTACTACATAGATGAGCCTTTAAAATACTATGCCAAGTGAAAGAAAACAGACATAAAAGGTCTTATGATTCCATTTACATGAAATGTCCAGAAGAGGCAAATCCATAGAGACAGAAAGCAGTTTACTGGGTTGCCAGGGGGTAGAGGAAGGAGGAAATGAAGAGTGACTGCTAACAGATAGAATGGGGTTTCTTTTTGGGGGTGATATATATATATATAATTATATAATTATAATTATTATAATATATTGTTATATATAATATTATAATATAATATATAATATGTATTATATATTATAATTATTATAATATAATTATTATAATAATTATATTATAATAATTATATAATTATATATATAATTCTGGAATTAGGTGCACAACATAATGAACATCCTAGAAACCACTGGAACCATATAATTTTTAAAAGTGAATTTTATAGTATGTGAACTATGCCTCAATTAGAAAACAACAATAACAAAATGATGAAAAACCTGAAGCCCAGAGAAGCTGAGTTTCTTGTCCAGACACACAGCTGATTCAACGGCACAAAGCTGATTCTCTAGTTCACCAGAACTAGAGGCCAAGTCTCCCAACTTCCCATTCAGCAGTCTAGCTCCACAATACACTGCTCTAGACAATATCATCAGGACAATAATAGATCATGAGCTCGAAAGCAGTGCAGACTTGAACCGGTCATTTAATAGCTTACATCTCATCAGAAGAAGAATATAAATTAAACGATCTCTTGATGTTTTTCCAGTTTGAAAGCAATCTGAGTCATCTTGTGATGTGAGCATTTCCTCTCTGCTACTACAGATTAGAGCAGTGGTTCTCAACCAGGAACAATTTTGCCCCTCAGGGGCACTTGAGAATGTCTGGAGACATTTTTGGTTGTCACAACCAGGAGGCAGGGGGTGTCATTAGCACCCAGTGGTTACGGAGCAGGTATGCTGCTCTATGTCGACAGTGCACAGGACAATCTCACCCAGCAAAAAGTCATCAGTACCACTGACGAGAAACCCTGGCTTAGGGTATGATCAACTATTTCTAAGATTTTCAAGGTAGGTCTGTCCTAGAGTTAATGACCTTAGAGTAGCAGTTTTGAGATTACAGAGTGACTAGGAGGCTAGCACCAAGCACACAGCAAATAGAGGGGGCACGTTTTACCCTCATAGTTGTCAGTCTCCGCAAAGAGTCAAATATTCAAATGCTCACAGGAGTCACGCAATTAATAACATGAAGGAATGAAGCCAACAAACACCTACTAACCATTCAGGACTATTATTTCCTTCCTTTCACACACTCACAAAACTTTTGCTGGCTGCAATTCTTCATGAAACATATATAACCCTCCCGATATAATCTGTGGTTTCCCACTTTTGATAGACATAGATGCCAAGAAATACTTTTTATTATAAGAAAAAGAATAGCACAAGCTCAGCAACAAACGGCCCAGGGCCAGGAAAACGGTGGGAATGGTGAGGGCTGTGGAGACCCCAAGAGCACATGCCCAGCTGAAGGGGCCCCCACTGCTCAGCTCTGGTGGACCAGAGTGATAGAGTGAGGCAGTAGGACCACAAGATCATCAGCTGTCTCAAGAGTGGGAAATCCAGGTTATGTTTGTATGTAAGAAAGATATCTCTCAAGAGCGGGAAATCCAGGTTATGTTGTGTGTAAGAAAGATATCTCTCAGTATCTAAAATCTCAAAAATTTTTAAAACACTGTGTTAACCCTAAAATGAGGAGGTTTCAGACCCTGCAACCAGATTGTGACTTCTAGCTTGCACTAACCTTAATAAACAACGACAGTTTTAGGTCTTCCTAAGGCTATGTTCCATCTAACTCAGGACCTATTATCTGATCATTGAAACAATTTTTCTCCTTAAATAGATTTTTTTTTTTGAGACAGCAACTCACTCTACTGCCTCAGCTGGAGTGCCATGGCATCATCATAGCTCACTACAACCTCAAACTCCTGGGCTCAAGCGATCCTCCTACCTCAGCCTCCAGAGGAGTCACTGGGACTATAGGTATGTGCCATCACACCCAGCTAAGTTTTCTATTTTTTTGTTTTGTTTTGTTTTGAGACAGAGTAGCACTCTGTTGCTCGGGCTGGAGTGTCGTGGTGTCTGCCATGGCATCAGCCTAGCTCACAGCAACCTCAAACTCCTGGGCTCAAGCAATCCTTTTGCCTCAGCCTCCCAAGTAGCTGGGACTCCAGGCATGTGCCACCATGCCCAGCTAATTTTTTGTACATATTTTTAGTTGTCCAGCTAATTTCTTTCTATTTTTAGTAGAGACAGGGTCTCGCTGTTGCTCAGGTTGGTCTCGAACTCCTGAGCTCAAATGATCTCCCACCTTGGCCTCCAGAGTGCTAGGATTACAGGCATGAGCCATTGCACCCGGCCCACTGCCTAGACTCATTTCCTATAACATCTGATGTCTTCCTCTGGGACACAGCCTATAGGAAAAGGATGGCACAGATCTGGCTGCCTGGACCTTTTGGATTCTACGGCAAGGCAAGTTATTTAAAGTTTGGGTTTCTTATTCTGAGAGTGAGGGGAGGGAGGATATGAATGGCTACTATACAGAGCTACTTTAAGGGATGACAACAACAAATGCAAGCCTCCCCCACCAGTACTTCCTGCATATAGTGTGAATGGTACTCGTTGCTATTATTATGAAATATTAGCTTTCCATTCCAAATCATACTCTTTTGAGCTTTTTCCAGTCTCTGCAGAAGCACAGCTATTGCTTTCACGTGCCCTAAGGACCCTGTGCCTACAATTACCAGCTCAACAGCTGAGTAGAGGCCCTGGAATTGCTCTTTAGAAACCCTGAGCCATCCCATTTTTTTAGCTTATGCTCATACACTGTTATTCTAGCTGCTTTCTGCATTAGCACAACCCAGGTTCTCACTAGTCTCTGGTCAGGGGATCTTCTGGTAGGCAATGTGGGGTAATGAAAAAAGAACCAGATACAAAATCAGAAGAAAAGCGTTCAAATCTAGATTCTACCACTGAGCTGAATAATCCTAGGCACAGTACCTAATCACCCCGGGGCCTCCATACTCTCATTTGTAAAATGAGTGTAATAAATCATAGTTTGCAGGGTGATTGTAAGTATGAAATAACCTATAGGAAAAATCCTACCACATTGCTGGGCACAGGGAAACAGTCATTGTTCACCTGCCCTTTCAATGCTCCAAGGCTCAGCACAGTGAGTCTACCTACTCCAGGTGTCTTTCTCCCTCTCCTGTCTCCACCACATTTTCCCACAAAGCCCCCAAGCCCTTTTGCCATCATTCATCCACCCATCTGCCAATCTGCAAGTACTCAACCTATATTTCATAAGCATTCAAAATTGACAGTGTTCAGTTTCACAGTCAGGATTCTGGGAAGTACCGTGTTTCCCCGAAAATAAGACTTACCCATTAAATAAGCCCTATAAGCCCTACCCCAAAAATAAGACCTAGTGATGGGCGTGGCTACACAGCGTATCCGCACAACCCATATTTCCTCTCAGAGCAGTAAAGAAGATGAGCAGCCCTTCTCATCTGCCCCATCGTGACAGCTACTATCCCAGAGGTGACCAGAAAGGTGCAGGCAGCCCCACGGACAAGGTCAGCTCCCCCTGTCAGGTCCCAGCCATCCTGCGTGAGCAGCAAGCTGAGGCTTTGAGGGGAAAGTCTCCTCAGTGAAGTGAGGAGCTGGACGCTCCGCTTTAGGTACTGTGTGTCCCCAGGGGGAAGAAGGAAAGCTGCGGCTGCCATTTTACTCAGCACCGTGGGCTTCTCTCACCCCCCACAAACACCAGGGGATAGGGGAAAAGCTTCAGCAAGCAGTCTCCTACTGAGCCCAGAGAGATCATTTCTGCTCCACTGTGCAGAATAGACCATGCACTCCGAGTTGGTTACATGGATACGAGCTGCTCATTTAATGAGAGCTCTATTGCTCGACATGAGAGATTGGGGCCAATGGTTCTAAAGGAAATGGAGTGGCAAGAAATTCAGGATGGGATTCGGGGTCTGGAGAGTTATGATGATATTTCAGAAGAAGAGGACTTAACTATATTTGAATAAATGTAGATTGTTGTGCCATACTTAAAAAAAAATAACACATCCCCTGAAAATAAGACCTAGGGTGTCTTCTTGAGGAAAAATAAATATAAGACCCTGTCTTATTTTGGGGGAAACACGGTACCACTCATCTTCATTAAACACAGAAATCCTGGATCTTCTTTGCCACCGCCACCACCACCCACCACCACCAAATTTGCAGGGAGAGACAAGGCAGGATGTTTGCAGAGGATATTAACCATCAATTCAACTTGGTGTCTAGTATGCCTCCTCCCTGTTATGCACAGACTCAAAATATTCTATATTCAGTTACACAAATCTGAAAGACAAAGTCCAAATGCACAAAGTCTAAAACAGGGATGGCAAATACGTGGCATAAGCCCCAATTCTCCCCCCTCTGGTGCCACAGCAGGCACCAACAATCAATCATACCGTTTTCCTGCCAATTTCAGACAAGGCTCCAAAACCCCTTTCCCAGCTCTCCAGGCGGCCACTTTCCATCAGTCAGAACTGTCATTTGGAATGAAATCTATTTGCCAAGCCTTGGCAATCCTTAAATCAAGCTAGAACTCTAAAAACTACCATGTACAGTTATCACTCAGTGTCCATGGGGGATTGGTTCCAGGACCCCCCTGAGACACCAAAATCCTCAGATGCTCAAGTCCCTTAGATTAAAAAATGGTTTAATATTTGCATATAATCCTCCCATATAATTTAAATCATCTGTAGATTACTCATAATACCGAATATAATGTACATGCTATGTAAATAGTTGTTATACTGTCTTATTTAGGAGATACTCACAACTGAACACATACAGACACAACTATCCACTTTTTCTTTCTTTCTTTTCTTTTCTTTTTTTTTTTTTTTTTTGAGACAGAGTCTCGCTTTGTTGCCCCGGCTAGAGTGAGTGCCATGGCATCAGCCTAGCTCACAGCAACCTTAATCTCCCGGGCTCAAGCAATCCTTCTGCCTCAGCCTCCCGAGTAGCTGGGACTACAGGCATGCGCCACCATGCCCGGCTAATTTTTTTCTATATATATTAGTTGGCCAATTAATTTCTTTCTATTTATAGTAGAGACGGGGTCTCGCTCTTGCTCAGGCTGGTTTCGAACTCCTGACCTCAAGCAATCTGCCCACCTCGGCCTCCCAGAGCGCTAGGATTAAGGCGTGAGCCACCGCGCCCGGCCTATCCACTTTTTCTTTTAGAATATTTTTGATCTATTGTTGGTTGAACCCACAGATGTGGAACCCATGGATATAGAGGGCCAATAGTACAATGTATAGCAAAGAATAGTGACCACTTGCATAGTAGCAAGCACTCTGTAAGCAGTGAATAAATATGGTCAGAATGACTCCTGCACAACATGCTATACCTATAAAATATCCGAAAATTACCGTAGAGCTCTAATTAAGGTAGTATATAATGACCTGCTCAAATTACAATGCTCTTATTAAGTTGATATATAAAACCTTTAACACTTAAATTTACTAAAAACTCTCATAAAATCATACTAGCATGCATTCTCAGCTTAGTAAGTACTATGTACTGTACATAATTTTTGGAAGGTTAAAGATCTTACATGGTTCAAGGTCATGTTTTTTTTTTTTTTACTGCTATTACTACTACTGCTGAAGATGATGATAATATAATAGGAATAACAGGTAATATGGGCTGGGCGGTGGCTCACGCCTGTAATCCTAACACTCTGGGAGGCTGAGGCGGGAGGACAGCTTGAGGTCAGTTTGAGACCAGCCTGAGCAAGAGCCAGACCCTGTCTCTACTAAAAATAGAAAGAAATTAGCTGGGCAACTAAAAATATATAGAAAAGAAAATTAGCCCGGCATGGTGGCACATGCCTGGAGTCCCAGCTACTCGGGAGGCTGAGGCAGTAGGATCGCTTGAGCCCAGGAGTTGGAGGTTGCTGTGAGCTAGACGGACATGACAGCACTCTAGCCCAGGAAACAGAACGAGACTGTCTCAAAAAAATAAATAAATAAATAAGTAATATGCACTGAGTACTGTGTTCCTGGACTCTGCTAAAGGCCTAATGCAGAATCATTCATTCATTCATTCATTCATTCATTCAAGGCTCATGGCAATTCTATACATAAGGTGCTATTCCTATCCCACTTTCACAAATGATGAGGCTGAGGTTGCTTGCCTAAGGTCATGTCCTTCATCAGTGGCAGAGCTGGGATTTGAACTCAGCCCCTGCCTTACTCATAATGCTACACTGCTCTCCAATGACTGGTATCCCCTGGAAGTAGGTGCATGGGTTGAATATAAACTGACTCCAGAATCAAATAAACCAGCATATACTCAACCCAAACATCTACTCTGGCTAGTAAGTAGTGTATTTATCATAAAAGAACAGTATAATCCAAACTCCTGTCAACTGGGGATCCAAGCTTATGGAGGTGACCAATTTCCATTTAAAGGAACTGCAACCAAAATGAATCTAGTTATTCAAGCAAAGAATCAGCAAGCTTCAATTCACACAGAAATGTCACCAATGAAGAAGACCACACTCCCACTCCTGTGCAACCCGCAGAAGGAAAACAAACTAACTCAAAAGGTATGCTGGTTGGCCGGGCGCTGTGGCTCACGCCTGTAATCCTAGCTCTTGGGAGGCCGAGGCGGGCGGATTGCTCAAGGTCAGGAGTTCAAAACCAGCCTGAGCAAGAGCGAGACCCCGTCTCTACTATAAATAGAAAGAAATTAATTGGCCAACTGATATATATATAAAAAAAATTAGCCGGGCATGGTGGCGCATGCCTGTAGTCCCAGCTACTCGGGAGGCTGAGGCAGAAGGATCACTCGAGCCCAGGAGTTTGAGGTTGCTGTGAGCTAGGCTGACGCCACGGCACTCACTCTAGCCTGGACAACAAGTGAGACTCTGTCTCAAAAAAAAAAAAAAAAAAAAAAAAAAAAAAAAAAAAAAAAGGTATGCTGGTTGTTGTTGCTTTGGGGTTTTTTTGTTTGCTTGCTTTGCTTTGTTTTTAATATTAGATTGGTATGCAGCAATACCTGCTGACTTTAACCGTGTTTGCATTTACCAAATACCACTAAACTAACCTGTCAAACAAGTCACCTAATTGGGTGCCTCTTACTCTCAGCCCTCCACTTCAAAAAAGCCACTAGATCCAAGATGACAAAAAGTCATTTCCAGATTTGGGCCATGACCCAGTAGGAAATGGAAAACATATCCTGAAGTAGTTAGAACCCTCTGCCCTCAGTCACAGCCAACAACCCACGTCTGCTTAGGGAGCTATGCTGGCAGAGGGCCCACAAAGGTCCCACAGCAAGGCAGACACACCCTGCCATACCCTCGTCCTGCTCCTCCACCTCTGGGGGCAGCTCCAGGAAACCCCCCCTTAGGGTTCTACCAAATACTGAGCCAGCCCGGAAGAGTCAGATCCCTCAGGAATAAGCTGTCAACAGCGACAAAGGGAACTAGATCCAGGGGACCAACCAAATTGTTTCCAAATTGTCCCAGGGGCTGCAAAGGCATAAAAGTAATTAAGTTTATAGGAGGTGACACCCTGGCACCTAAGTTCCTAGCATTCTGAGAGACCAAGGCAGGAAGATCATTTGAGGGCAGGAGTTCAAGGCCAGCCTGGGCAATAGCAAGACCTCATCTCTACAAAAAATAAAAAAATAAAAATAAATAATTATTGTTCGTATGCTACTTATATGGGAAAAAGTATATTTGTAATATTTGAAGTATCATTCCATAATTAATACCTTATCTTAATATTTACTTCTAATACTACCTAATTTTGAAATGTTATATGCTTTTCTTTGAATAACTGGATCAGTGAGAATTTCAGGGATTCTCAACACATCAATACCAATCACTCTGCCTGTAAAGACAAAGTTCTTGATAATCTCTTTATTGTTATCTGTAGCTATTTGTTATATATATATATATATTTATTTTCTTCTGTAATTATAAGTAGAATACATTTTATTTTTCAAATAAATTATTTTATCTTAGCTAAAAAAAAATTAGTTTCCCCAAATAGATCGAAACACTTAAAGTGTCCAAAGCAAATGGATAAAAAGCTCCTAATTTCCTAAGAGTCCATGCCCTTGATTATATTTACAAGTTTAAATGTTATTGTAAAATGGGAAAATACATATCAAATTTAAGAAATATTAAAATATAATAGAAAAACTGAGGTCTTCACTTGAGAGGTCTTTCTAGCAAAAGACCTCATACATGTGCTACAATTCCACATTAATTCAATATCCAGCTGCTGACTTTAAGAGTCAAAAAATTTGCCCATAGTCTTCCCAATTAAAAGAGAAAAATGTCAGAAATTAGCCTTTTTATTTCAACCCTCCTGGTGCATGCTATTATGGGTTTAAAAGTGTCCCCATGAAGATGCTGAAGTCCTAAATCTCATTACCCATGAATGGAGCGTTATGTGGATATAGGATGTTTGCATGAATAGATAATAAAGTTTAAGATGAAGTCATTAGGGTTGGCTCACTGTGTCCTTATCAAAAAGGAAGATTTGGACACAGACAAACACACAGGAAGAATGCCATGTGAACGAGACGGCAGATACCAGGGTGATACATCTGCAAGCCAGGTAATGCCAAAGATCGCCAATGAACCACCAGATAAGCGAAAGACGTGGAACAGATTCTCCCTCACAGCCCTCAAAAGGAAGCAGCCCAGCCAACACCTTGATCATAGACTTCTAGCTTCCAGAAAGTTGAGACACATTTCTGCTAGGTAAGCCCTCGTTCTTGGATTTTGTGAACAACCTAGGAAACTGATAAACATGCCTTCTTAGCTTGAGCTTCCATTACAACCACATTCTGTCCTTGAGCTCCCAACTTATTCCTGCTTCCCCTGATCACTTCTTATATGCTCCCACCTCTTCCCCAGCCTCCCTCCACACCCTCCGCTGCCAAAGTCCTTCAGCACTGTGTCTCCCCGAGATACCACTGGCATTCTGAATGCGGCAGTTCTCTGTGCCCAGGTGTCCCACACTGCAGGATGTCAAGTGTCCCTGATATTCTCATCCCCCCCCCCAGGGTGCAACAGAGACCACAAGAGAGAACTTCTGCTCTAGAAACTCTGGAGCCACCTGCTCACCAGGGTTTGACTCAAGGTCCCACCACCTACTGAGTATGATCTCAACCAAGTCAGTTCACTTCAGTCTCTTCTTCTGTAAAATGGGAATAAATAACTACCTTGCACGTGACAGTGAGGATCTAAAGAGTTAAAGACCCTAAAGAGCCCAGGCACACCCACACTAGCTCCTTGTGACATTAGAATAACTTAGAAATTAATACCCAGCCCATTCTACAAGATCATATCCCGACTTCAACTGCCTTGGAATTCTTTTCTGAGGCTTCCTTACACCGTGAAGCTTTACTGAACACATTCACATAGGATGCAATAGCTTACCTGGTAATTGAGTGTTTAAAATAATCATAAATCATGGAAAGTAGTAGGTATACATTTTAGAGTTGCAAAGAGCAAGATAACTCACAACTCTGAGCATAGTTTCTATGTGTTCCCTTACCCATCCTTTCTTGAAAATACTGTTACAGCCCCAAATAAAACTCTGTTTTCCAATTTTGCTTTCAGTATCTTTATATCTTTTGCTCCCAGTGACATGGCTCTCCAATATCCAGAGTAATACCTCTATCCAGCTCATTTCCTATGCCCAGGAAACATTCCCCAACGCCAACTTTGGTCCTTCATTCTCCTTGATTAAATGGTTTGCACAGCAAGTCTCTGAGGTGAACAGAGACAGCAATGATTTGCACCATGAGGGAAGAGCCTGTTCTCCTAGCCACCACATACACCTAGCACCTAACATCTCCTAATACAGTGGCTGGGTAGTAAGTTTCCAATGATTGTTGGATGAATATGTGAATCAATCAATGCATGAATGAGAGCATTCAGGAATCTGGCTTCCTATCCTAATAAATCTTAGCTCTGCACTGACCAGACATAAATGACCTCAGAGCAAGCCACTTCACCCCTATGCTCAAGTTTCCTTTTCTATAAAATTAGGTGGTTGGATTTCACCAGAAACCGCTTTAGGTTTCCCTCCAACTCTAACTGAGCCCTGGGACTTTAATAAGTAAAAGACTGTATTTGCTTTTTGAGAAATTTTATTCAAGGCAGGTAAGAAAGTAAAGGTTCTTTAGAAATCATATACCAAGGGTCTCCCACTGCCAGACAGCACCACGTTCTCTTGAGGGACAAAAGGCTCCAGGTGGCAGACAAGCTGCAGGAACTGAAAACATCTCTGAGATGTGGAGCACGATGGAGCTTGTCATGGGCTTCTTTCAGGGACTTAGGAGTGTACTCCCTTCCCCCCAGAGCTTACTCCTTCCCAGCCTAAGCAAGATGGGCTCATGAACTCTCTCCCCATCTCCAAATCTAACTCAACTCCTCTCCCTGCCATCTGCCTAAGGCTCCCACATGCATATTTTATGATTTCTGGCACATTTCCCCCTTATCTGACATCCTGCAGTACATCCCTCAGCCTCCTATATAATTTCTGTCTCTGGTAAGAATGTTCCCGAAAGAGGCATGTGTCCTCAGGCTGTACTTTATTACTGCCAGTTTTACCTTTCCTTTCTTATCTCCTCACCTGGTCTGTGAATTCCTTGAGGACGGAGACCACACCCTCTATTCTTTGGTTCCTCATAAGACCAAGGACAGAGCTGAACAAGCAGCACAAACCCTTATAAAATAATTGTTGAATGAATAAATGAATGAAATACTTGACCGACTTCAATGTTTTTAAATTCAAAAATCATATTAATATATTTACTGGACAAAGTTAGCAAGATCACCCTTTTCAGGTATACATCCAAAATAAATTTAATTTTAAAATGACTTTTCTATGAATATACTATTTTCTTAGAACTGAAATAAAATGTTCCTACATTATAACATGAATGACAGCAACATTGTCAATTATATAAGAAATCTGATTTTCAGGTATTCGCTGTACAATAGTGTGGCATCACTTTTGTTTCCTAGTAAAAGCAAGCTTCACCTGTAGTTTGGTAGAATTAATAGGGGAATCACCCCTTGGTGCTAGTTATTTCAATTCTTGAAGCTGGGAGCTTATGGGGATCAGAATAAGAAGGCTTGATTTTCTCTAAATAGACTTTGTTTAAATCTATTGCTGATTGAAGCAGAGCACCTTTTTGGAAATCCATGGGACTTATTTAGCTAAGTCTAATTCTAGTCACATTCCCTTCTTGTGGTTTAATACACTTCACCTAAAACTAAACTGACTTGGGAATCAAAGTATTTGCTCTCCCATGCACTATCTGGTCATGGTTGGGTATCAAATAAAACACTGCCGATAGTCCACCCAACACTGCTGGAGGAAAACCATTATGGCTATGCCGTCAAAGCTTAATTTACCTTAATGCTGTAAGCCCCATTAGCTTCCTCAGGCCAAGAGTTGACCTAAACATTTTCATTAATTTTTTAGGAATCATTATGCTTGCATATGAACAGAAGCTTACCATCACCAAAACTATCAATATTACAGAAAAACTGTGTACTGACATAAGAGATAATATTACAATTGGAAGAAGTCAGTGAATAACTGTGTTCTGATATACGATATAAATGGGAAGATTCAATGAACAAGAATTTTCCAAGAACTGAAAAGACTGCGTCTTCAAACTGCAGACCATTAAAATAGATAATTAGCGTTTATGGACTGTAAGTATGTGGTAGCTGAGGATGTGTTCCAGCTCAAATGAAACCACATCAAAACACATGCTTCCAGGTCGGGCACTGAAGGGACCTAAGCCAGCACACTAAACCCAAGGAAAAGAATAAATTCACTCTGAGACTAATAGGTATATCATCCAAGAAAAATAAGCCATTATGAGGATTCAACCACATTTACTCACCTGATGAAGTCAAAACATTTGTAAAACTAAAGTGCAATTATGAGTTAGTTATCAGAATCCTTCATTTACAGAAAAGAAACTCAAGCAGAGAAGGCGCACCTTATCCAAGCTTACATTGCCAGTTAGGACCCACACGAAAACTAACTCTCTTCATTTTAGCTCCATGTGCAAAACACACAACAACAAATCTTAAAATTTAAAAGCTACTTAGCAGACAGACAACAAATATTTGTTAATGGAACTAAGGAAACAGAAATGTGGGGTTCCAGAACTGTCTTGATATACCACCTACTGACAGGAAAAGCCAAGTAATTACTCCGACTTTGTCTTTGACTTGCCACACATGGCCTAGGCTTAATACTATAAAGCATCCCTTGTGCAATCAATAAAATGCTATTCGAACAATTATTGAAGCATGCAAGCTGGTGATGAAACCAAGCACTCTGTAGCATTCTTAGTAAGGAGAGAGCATTTGAATAAATCTATCCATAAAACAATACTGGTTTCCAAACACATGAAGTGCAGCTTCAAATGGGGAAATCTATAAAAGGCAGGGATGACTAAGCAACCCAAATAACTAGAAACACCAGAAATTGTCAGATGTCTGAGGACCAGAACATGCCTGTACATAAAGATAAGTTGGAGTTTCCCATCTATTGCTCTTAGCATTAAATGGGGGGGGGGGGGCGTGGGGGAGGGGGAGGCAGGGGTCTTCATATTACAGTGTTGGTTTCTTTTGAAATAAAAAGCGTTAGTGGTTCAAAAGGATTTGCGGGCAGTATTTTATTCCACCCTCCACCCCACCCACTTAAGAAACCAATTTGGGGACAATCTGTTTGAACTACTGGGCAGGCAATTGGCCAATCCAAACTTTAAGCAATCTACAGTGCACTTTTTGATGTATTTGATTATATATCTCACCAAAAAGACTCTTAAATCTATAGTTTAACTCTTAGCTAAGAAAACCAAGCTTCAACAATCATGTAAAACACATGTGCCACATATCTTACTGAATGGGCTGTCAAATACACTACTGAATTTTTCCATAAAGTCTGACATCTCTGGCTATTTAACTTCGCTTCTTCTTTAACAGCAACAACAAAAAAAAAACTTCCTAAAAAATTTCAAGAACATTCACCAAACAGAACAGCTGAAAATAAAGAGACTACAATGTATAGATCTCCAAGATGAAATATACCGCAGCATTACAGGTGGAAAGAAAATGCGAATACGCACATATTTACATAAAGATGTAAAAATATTTATGGCCCCCTAGCAAGAAAAGTGACAAAAAACTTGCAACCCTGGCAGAACAGGACAAGCCTGGTTTACCGTCCTCTTAGCGCAGGTATAAAACTAAAGAAATGTACTTGGTGGCGGGGAAGGGAGGGTGGAGAGCAAGTCCCTTAAACTTGTTTCATTCAGGAACTAGTTTGGCAAACCAAAGCAGCCGAAAAAGCTCCCGACCAGAAACATAACCAGGCTGAAGGTCCCAAATCAGGAAGAACTAAACTAAAGGAGGGGGACCCCCGAAGCTCTTAGACAACCCGCTCCCCAATCTCCCCAGCCACACAGCAGGCGCGGGGGGCTCCCCTCGGACTCCATTTTCCGCCGCGCCGACTCGCCCTCAGGCCGCCCAGGGTGGGCACGGGAGTGAGCCTGGGGTCCCACACCCACCTTTCCTCCCCGCCCTTTTCATTGTTGTCCCGGCGTGATGGATCACCTGCCGGGCGCGGGCTCCCGCGGCGGACGCGCCGCGCGCCCAGAAGCGCAAGGGCGAGCGCCGCGCGCCTCCCGCAGGGACCCGCGCCCGGCCCCCGGCGCCCCGCGACCCCGACCCGCCGCGGGTCCCCGGCGCGCTCACCGCCACGAAGCCCGAGGAAGAGGCGATGAATACGCGGATGACCATCCTCTCGCTGCGCCAGGAACGGACCCTGTGCCCCCGGGGCTCCGGGCTGGCGCGGACGCAAAGGTGAACCCGGCTTAGAGCTGCCGCGCACGGCGCCGCCGTCGGGGAAGACCGCGGGGATGTGGCTCCCTCCCGCCGGGTCCGCGGATGAAAGCCCAGCGCCGCCCGGCCGCAGGCTGCAGGGGGGGAGGGGGAGGGGGAGGGAGCGGCTGCGGGGCGTGATGGGAGTTGTAGTTTCCGTCTCCCCCTAAGGTGGCGGGTGGACGGGGCGCCTTCCAGCCTCCTCCGCAAAGCGTTTTGATCTGGGAGGCGCGCAGGTGGCGAGAGGGACCCCGGAGGCTGGGGAGAAGCTGAGAGTTGGGGCGCCGAGGATCCCGGCGAGCCGAGCAGAAAGCAAACCGGGCAAAAGGGCTTGGTGCAAAGTCCAAGCCGGGGTTGTGTGTTGTGGTTTGCTGGTTTGGAGCATCCCCACCCAGAACTGCCAACTGACACGGCCGTGCCGCGGCGACTCGTTTCTGGGCCGCGGGCGCGCAGGGCGAGCCCAGTGACCTGAGGCGGGCGGGATGGGCGGGCCGGGTTCTCAGCAGGTGGCGGGGCGGGGGTTGGGCTCGCCTCTGTTTTTCCAGCGGCTCTGGAGACTTCAGAAAGGTGACTCTTTTGGGTAAATGAGAGGTGTTCTTTTTTCTGTGGATGCTGAAAATTGGAAATCCAGATGAGAGCACAACCGATATTTTATTTTTCTTAACAAAACAGCAATTGTAGCAGAAAAAAATAAATACCCAACGAAATTAGAATCCTGCTATCGACATTGGAAATCAGGACCCCACCCGCCCCCCTACACAATGGCTTCGCCTGTGTGCACCTAATATTTACAGTTCAGCCAAATCTGTGCCTTTTTCAGAACTGCTGCACATTCCAGTGCAGTATCCCAGGAGGATGCTGTTAAGTAAAAACCTTTTATGTAGTTGCTAATACACTAGGAATAGTTCTTTAGCAAGTATTTTCTGTTTGACAAAAGCTCAAGCTTCTCACAGTCCGTGTAAATGAACCAGTTTTCCCTGCAGTACTGTATTTACTTTCTTCCTTTCAGCAGGGGAGTTTAGCAGAGATCTGGGAACAATGTTAATTAATAGCTCTAAAAAAGAAAGAAATTAGATGATAAGGTCTGTGGCTCTTTGATAAATTTCTTGCACATATACTCATCTTTTGGGACTTTTAAAAAAAACAATTATGAATATTTCAAGTTTTTAACCTTTCCTACTGCTTATCTTAAACAGGTCATTTCTGTAGTAGGAATCTTTGTTTAATTTAGTACAATAACAGAAGATACAATTCTGGTGGGACTTTGTTTCTTCTTAGTGTTTAAGAATTTTAAATATAAGTTTTGCTGTAGTTAATATGTCTCTGCAAATGTAATTTTGCTACCATAAATGTGGAATAAAATAATTTTCTTAAAAGTGGATACCATATTTCCTGTATAAGTGCAAGTCTTTATTAAAGTCAACATTTTCTTCAGTTTAGAATTTTTCAGCTGTGAAGACATAGTTAAATTCCACAAATTAGAACTCAGAGGTTACTCTGTGAAAGGTACCAGAGTGAATAAAAAGTTGAATAAGTCATTTCCTCAGTCAGCAGAGCACCTAATTGTCTGTGAAAGAAAAAGACAGGTACAAAAACAGCAACAGAACGAGACACAGTGTGCCACTGCAGTGTTGTGGGGATAGAAAGGAAAAAGAAGGAAAGGGTGGCTTTTTATAGAAGGGACTTTAAAGATGAGTAGAATCTCTTCCGGCAGATAGGGAGGATGCAGAGTGGGAATATTCAGAGTGTGTAAGGAAAATAACAAAGAGTTGGTTTTGCTTCAGAAAGTGATATGAGGGAACTAGTAGAGGACAGTGCTAAAAAACGTAGGTTTGAATGAATGCAGCAAGGTTGCACTGGGTTGCCCTGCTCCTTGCATTTTTCTGGGATCTGTTCCTCTGCTCTCATCCTAAAGGTTGTGAAGGCCCCCAAAGCTCTGGCCATACAGCAAGTCGTAGCCCCCTGGCCACAGCTGATTGATCTAGGGGAGAGCAAAGCAAGGCAATATTCCCACCCTAAAGATTTGGAATTGGGACTGGGAAAGCAAGAGAGCTTGAATTTGTACCTTAGAAGCTGAGAGCTTTCAGAAGCCACATTGCAACATGAGAATCGGAGAAGCTGAAGAAGCTATTAATAGTAAGTCGGAAGAGAACAGAGATGTAGTAGAGTTGGAGAGTAACTAACAGCTATAAATTTCAGAAAGAGTCCTGACAATGCTTTAATCTAGGGGGTCCTCAAACTATGACCTGTGCATTAAATCTAGCTGGCTGGCTGTGTTATTAATAAAGTTTTATTGGAACATATTACATTTTGTATTGTCTATGGAGTGACGAAGCACAATACATTTACATTTGGCCCTTTACAGAAAAAGTTAGTCGCTGTCTGTGATTCAATCTGTTCCTATATCCCTGTTCTGGAGGGCTGTGTAATATCCCTATATTTATAAATTTCTCATCTTGCTTAAGCCACTTCAAATGGGTTTTGTTTTGTGAAACCAAAAGTGCACTAACTGAGAAGTTTGTACTTTGTAAGTATTCTGAGAAGCAAAGATATAATCAGAACTATACTTCAAGCAGATTACTCTGGCAATAGTTTGCTCTATTTTTGTCCACCCTAGATGAAATGTTTCATCTCGAGAGCTTGTATGCAGGACAAAGCGCTTTAACACTCCAGGAACCAAGCAAGGCCAGTGTGGAATTGAGACCCAGAGCTAGTAAACAAAGTGGAAGAGTGACCAAGAGCAGAAAGCAATCCGGGCTGTAAGGCAGAGATCCAAGGTCAACACCAGGGTATCAGACCACAAGGAAGATTAGACGCAGATCTGACAAATAAAGTCTAAGGATAGAGCTGGCAGCTGAAACTTAAAGACAGGACTCAGAAAACTGAGGAGGTCATTAGGCTTGAGGGAAGTTGCCCTGTGTTGCCCAGGACTTGATCCCCTTTACAAGTCTTTAGAGAACGTCCGGCCACAGTGTTTTAAAGCAGGGGTTCTTAGGCCTGGTGTGGTGGCTCATGCCTATAATCCTAGCACTCTGGGAGGCTGAGGTGGGAGGATTGCTTGAGGTCCGGAGTTTGAGGTTGCTGTGAGCTAGGCTGACGCCACTGCACTCTACCTTGGGCAACAAAGCAAGACTCTTGTCTAAAAAAAAAAAAAAGTGGGGTTTTTAAATTTTTTTTGTTGTTGCAGAGAGGGGTGCCTAGGACCCTTTAGCAGTCTGGTGAAGTCTACAGGCCCTTTCTCAAAAAATAAAAGTTTCTAAATATAGAAAATAAAAAATTACAGGATTACAAAAGAAACTATATTGCAAAACAGTTATCAAAATATTACATTTTTGATATGATAATCTCTATGCTTCTTAATTAATGCATTAAATATCAAAATCTAGTGAGGTGTCAAATAGCCATCACGATTTTTGAAGTAGTAATAAGAAAAAATAAAATTTTGAAATATTTGCAATAATTGGAAAATATGAAAATACCTGTGGTTTCTATTGGTAACAAGGTCACCAGGGTTGCTGCTATTACAGTGGTTTGTTCCCTATATTCATAATTGAAGGACTTGGTAAATTTTAGTTACAGTTTAATGAAAATATAAAGATGTGATTTTTTTTTCTCATTCAAATTCATGAAGCCCCTACATTCTATCCATGGGTCCCTTTACTAGGAGTGAGGGAGGTTCAAGCACCCCAGGTTAAGAAATTATGATGTCTGAGTATATCCAAATCTGTAGAAGCCTATGATTTTTCCTAAGAAGAAAGTTTAGAAAGAGACATGAGAGTCTACATTTAAGAATCAGAAGAACGATGGCCGGGCATGGTGGCTCACACCTGTAATCCTAGCACTATGGGAGGCTGAGGCAGGTGGATCACTCAAGGTCAGGAGTTCGAGACCAGCCTGATCAAGAATGAGACCCCCGTCTCTACTAAAAATAGAAAGAAATTAGCTGGACAACTAAAAACACATAGAAAAAATTAGCTGGGCATGGTGGCGCATGCCTGTAGTCTCAGCTCCTTGGGAGGCTGAGGCAGAAGGATTGCTTAAGCCTAGGAGTTTGAGGTTGCCATGAGCTAGGCTGATGCCACAGCACTCTAGCCCAGGCAACAGAGAAGACTTTGTCTCAAAAAAAAAAAAAAAAAGAAAAAGAAAAACAATAAAAAAAGAATCAGAAAAACGAGAAATTAAAAAGAGTGGAGGAACAATCCGAATACTGAAAGAGTGTAGTATCACAGAATCCAAAAGAAGAGTTTTAAGTTTCAAAAAGTAGAGCATAGCTAAGAATGTTAGGTCATGAAAGATTATAATGAAAATGAAGACTCTGAGTTTGTCAGTTAGACAGCCTGAGTTCATGTTCCAGCTCCACCCCTTAATACCTTGGGCAAATTTCATCAACTTTCTAAGGCTCGATTTTCTTTTCTATAAAATGGGTATAAATAATGGCTCTCACTCAACATTACAATGAGGGTTAATTGTGCTTAGGATATTATCTAAGTTATGCATTATAGTGCCTGTCAACCCACAGCCCTTTAAAAGGAAACTTCTAGTCCACCTGGTCACAGATGTTTGGACCACATCTATGTACTTCCCCCAGCATGACCTATTGCAGCTTGAAAGTAATTTACGACATATATGATCAAGCTTGAAAATACATGCTGGTCCATCAAATTCTTCTTTCAGGAATTTATAGTTGGAATTTGTATTTATTTATTAATATTTATTTTAGAGACAGGACCTTGCTCTGTCACCCAGGCTGGAGTGCAATGGTACGATCATAGCTCAATGCAGCCTCAAACTCATGGGCACAAGCCATCCTCCTACCTCAGACTCCTGAGTAGCTGGGACTACAGGCGAGCGCCACAGTGCCTGGTTTGTGGTTGGAAAATTTAAAGACTAAGGCAGTTGGCAGTAAAGGAAGATTTTGTGGGGCAGGTGTGGGATTGGGATGAGACTCTTTGATCAAGTTGAGGCAAAGAAGGGATTGAAAAGATGACTAAGAAGAGGAAGCCAGTTTGTGGCAAGAGAAGAATGGAATCAGTAATGTAGTGAGAAGCAGAGACACTAACAAGGAGACTGGCTTCTAGTCTCCGTTGTTATGAATCCAAGTCTGCCACAGTTCCTGCACCTGAATTGCTGTTTCATAACCCCGCTTTCTTGAGCGAGTTTAAATGGGCCTCTTTTCCTAGCAGCTATGAAATCCTGCGCAGGATACCCACGTAAAGCATGGGGAGTGAATCGTGCCCCTTGGGCAGGCAAGCAGGTGTCAGAATGAGGAAGGTGAGCAAGGTCCCTCCTTAAATTCCTTTTGTGCAAGAGCTGAGCATTGTGAGGACTGGAGCAAGCTGGACGGCACATCTCGTTCAGATTTTTGTCTGAAATATTCTGATTTTTCAGTGTTGGCTTGATTTTTACAAACTGAGCCCACTAAGCCAAAACTATCCACGGATAACAGCCCTATGGTTCTCCAGGTTTCTCTCTCCAGCCTAAGGCACTGAGCCTAGGGGTTGGCACCTAATAAATCCGCAAGAAGCACTAGCGGTTATTATGGTGATGGCTTGTTATCATCGCTGACCTTTGTGAGAGCACTTCCAGTGGTGACTGCAGGCAGAAGCCAGCTTGCAGTGACTTGAGAATTGATCGCCAATGAGGTGTGGAGGCAACGATGCAGCCTTAGTCTCTCCTATTTGAAAATTGAGGGGTGATGGTAGGGGAAGAGAGCAAGGGCGGAAGCTATAAGGGGAATCGGGAAACATAAATATCATTTATTAAGGTTTATCTACAGATTCAATACAGAGTTCTTTTAAACAGTTTGAAGTCTCAACTGTCCAGATTTTATATTTAGAATGGAATGGAATCTGATTGATAATTCAGTTCTCTTAGAGCTGCCCTGTTCTTAATAGCTCTTAAGCCAATACTATCAAGCTCCCCAAGGATTTAACTTTTTAAGGGACTTCAGAGTCACCACACCATGCCTGTCACAATCCCTGTCCTGCTCTAGGTGGTTACTCCTCCAAAGGCAGAGTCAACACCTTTGGCTGTTAGTGGGTGATAGATTCAGAGGCAAAGGAGATTATGAGCCAAAGGGCAAGGGTGGGCCAGAGAGGTTAAGGAAAGGGCCTTGGAGCCAGACCTGTATCAATGTCACAGCAGTGTGACCTTAGGCAGCTTGCTTAACTTGCCAATACCTCGCCTCCCTCACTTTCCTCATTTTTGGGTGGCTTAATGTAGATGATATATATAAAAGTGCTTTTTTATACAATTCCTGATTAGGACTCAATAAGTTAGGACTCAATAGATATTAGCTACTATTGATTGTGCAAAATAAATCAGGAAATGGTCTGCATTTACATAAAGCATATAAATCCTATAAATATTTGTTTCATGTCTGTGATTTTAACTTTCTAAATACCAAGGATCTTGTTTGTATGAGCCTCTTTGTACGTTGCCATGTTCGGTTAAAGTACTTAGCAAAATCTTTTTGATGTTAATGAAGTTTAGAGGCCGTAATTAAGTAAGATAAAAGGAATATTAGTGAAATGAAACATCAATAAAGTCAAATAATGCAGCTTTAATTTCATAAGAAGATAATTTATCCACTGCTTTATTGCTGCATCAGGCTGATTCTGTCTATTGTTGATCAAATAAAATCTTAATTAACAGGAACTATACTAACCAATCCCCGAATCAGATGAAACTTTCAGCACTTATGTTTAGGGCGTGGAGACAGATCATGAAGTTAGGAATTAGACTTCAAACCAACATTCAGGACATAGTCTTGAGTCAGTTCACATTCAACCCAACCAATGGGGTTCTCTATCCTCTCTGACAGGAAAAATCACTTTCATTTCCCCAATGCCTTATTCCCACTGGAAAACCCAGCACCCGTGAAGACGGTATGAGACGAAAGGAAGGTGACCCACACAAGCCACCATCTTGGAACTATAACAAAGAGGCATTGAGGTCTGCTGATAGAACCGCTGGAAGAACTAAATCCCTTGTGTGCAGTTCATTTCTTGCAGCCATATTCATTCAGTATGTTCCAGATGCTACAGTAGATGCTGGGGCTTGAGCCATAAATCAAACACAATCCCTACCTTCATGAAAATGATGGCCTAATTGGGGAAGATAAAAATTGAACATGTCATGCCGAGTGTGCTAAGGGCTTAAAGGAAAAGACCAGATATTGGTTTTTGTTTTGTTTTTTAAGCTTATAGGACTCTTCTAGCCAACCATTTTTTTTTTGTAATGTATATTATATATATATGGAGGTTTTTTCCAAGATTGCATTCCAGGACAGGAGATGACATCACTATAACAAAATAAATATTCAAAGTTGATTATTGCTTAAATTGTTCTAGGCAATACAAGTTATAGGCAATCCAAGTTATACTCTACATTTGGTTATTAGTTCACTACTTTGTAAATGATTACCATGTCACAATAAACATAAAATTTACATTGAGGTTATTGTTGAATTCAGAAACTATTTTGATTCTTCAATAAATACATTGCTAATGAGCTTCAGAATTCATTATAATTTCTCATTATGCAGGCATACAGGCCATTTAGAATAATTGCAACAGAGGAAGTATAAGAAATGTTTATATATAGTTACAATTAAAAGAAAATGGAAAAGTTGGGTTAAACAAACATAAAGTGTTATTATTGTAGCAATTATTTTAATTATTTTTTCCTGTGATTTTGAAGGCCCTACTGAATGGAAATTATGAATTTTTTTTTTAGTGCTTTTTAATACCTCAAGGGATAAATATTATGAAAAGAACAATGAGGTCTTTAAATTTAAATTTCTCAATTTTTTTCCTGAAAGTAAAATCAAAGGCTTGAGAAAAACCACAGAGCACCTTAACATTAGGTTACCACTTCTTTTCCTTAGTTCTTTGTGTTCATCTCTCTGCAGTTCATTCAGAGGCAACTTTTGAACTGTAGATATCATTCTTGTCTACGCTCTAGTGAGAGCTTTTGGGTTTAAATAGTGTCTTTGAGTTGGGGGAAGCATTTTTGCATTAAGTGGAATTCTATTTAACACTGATGTCAGGAAGCCAGACTTCTCTGTAAATTCAACTTACCATACTCAGAAGCACTTATCTGACCCAGATATCACTAAGTCTATGACACGATGAAGTATTCAATAATGGAATTTATTTTTATTTTATTTATTTATTTATTTTTGAGACAGGGTCTCACTCTATTGCCCAGGGTAAAGTGCAGTGGTGTCATCACAGCTTACTGCAACCTCAAATGCCTGGGCTCAAGTGATCCTCAGCCTCCCGAGTAGCTGGGAGTACAGGCACGTGCCACCATGCTCAACTAATTTTTCTATTTTTTGTAGAGAGACAGGGTCTTGCTATGTTGCTCACACTGGCCTCAAACTCCTGGCCTCAAGTGATTCTCCTGCCTTGGTCTCCCAAAGTGCTAGGATTATAGGCGTGAGCCACCCTGCCCAGTTTCTCAATAATGGAATTTAGTCCTTCCCATGTTAATTGGTCCTTGGTTGTAAATCAGACATATTTGAAAAGTTCATTTAATTCTTCTGCCCTGAGAATAATGTAGTGAAATGCCTTATTTTATTTTAACCAGAGTTCACATTTGCCTAACCCATAGAGCTTTTTAAAAGACTATTCTGCTCAGTTCACCTTATTTGTTAAACACCTGCTCCCTATCAGTAACTTATCAAACTTCCTCTCTTCAGAAATTTGCATGTCTTTTAATTGTTAATAATTATTAAGAAATCATCTCTCAAGACCAGAAAAGATGTCAATATGTCCTTGTAATTCCTAAAAGGCCTATGACTTAGATAGCTATTCAATAGAGGGGGCATTATATTAATACAATTTTAATTTCATACCAGAAGCATTTATTGAGTTGTTACTATACATTAAGCACTGTACTAGATGCTGGAAATATGAAGATTTATAAAACAGAGAGTGTGTGTTGAGGGGTGGGGTGAAACAGTTTTAGGAAAAACTGAAGTCCTGGTTAGAAACACAAAGGTCAGTAAGTGAGTGCTTGTATAAGAACCATGAAAGAGGCCAGGCGCGGTGGCTCACGCCTGTAATCCTAGCTCTCTGGGAGGCCGAGACGGGCGGATTGCTCAAGGTCAGGAGTTCAAAACCAGCCTGAGCAAGAGCGAGACCTCGTCTCTACTATAAATAGAAAGAAATTAATTGGGCAACTAATATATATAGAAAAAATTAGCCGGGCATGGTGGCGCATGCCTGTAGTCCCAGCTACTCGGGAGGCTGAGGCAGGAGGATCGCTTAAGCCCAGGAGTTTGAGGTTGCTGTGAGCTAGGCTGATGCCACGGCACTCACTCTAGCCTGGGCAACAAGTGAGACTCTGTCTCAAAAAAAAAAAAAAAAAAAAACCATGAAAGAGACATGGAATATGGTGGCTCCTTTGAAAGGATCTTTGTACTGTCATCTAAAATTTACTTGCAATATGTATAACTATCATTCCAGTTTCAGATAGTAAAGTAAAATAAGTTGTCGTTTAGGTCATTAAAATCTCATCAGTATCTATTTTCCTACACTTTGCTACATTTTCCTTCTGTTCCTCAGTTAAGAGTAACAACTGTGTATGAGGAGTCAAGGTTGGGGATGGGAGGTGCTGACGGAAACATTATTCTGCAGTATTGAGTAGCAACCTATCACACTAAAAAAGGAAGATAGGCTTTCTGTTTCCCAAACCCACTCTGTTCCCATATCAGTTGATATACACTCAAGCTGCAAGTTTGGCCAAATCTGACAAATGTCCAATAGTAATAGTGACATTTGATTATTTCACATAAGATGTGTGCTGGGAGATGAATCTGGGTCAACAATGTCCTCGAAGCCAGACACTTTGCACTTTCCATTCTGCCATCTTCAGCATAATGACATTCTTCCTTAGGTTTGTTGCCTCATGGCTGCAAGCTGATGGCCATAGCCTCAAGTATGGCATCTTTAGAACATCATCCCAAGTAGGAAGAAAGAAGAGGAAAGCAGAAAACATGCTTTTGTCTTCTCAGGAAGGAAAAGCTTTCCCAGAGCCCCCAGCAGACCAATACCTCATTGGTCAGAACTGGGTCACATGGCCACCTGCAAGGAATGCTGGGAAAATGTACATCAGGAAAGAGAGATGGAAAGCCAAGACGGGTCTAGGTTTCATATCATTCATCCCCTGGGTCTGCAAAGAGGGGTGGGCATGTTACCAACCCAAACTATTACACTTCTACTAGCAAAGAAGACAGGGAGGAATGTGTAGCAACAAACAGTCATTTGCTCAGTATGACCTTGAGTAAATTACTTAGCATTTGTCTTAGTCTGTTTGGGCTGCTACAACAAAATACCATAAACTGGGTAGCTTATAAACAAATAGAAATATTATTTCTCACAGTTCTAGAGGCTAGAGAGTCCAAGATCAAGGTACCAGTAGATTCAGTGTCTGGTGAGGCCCCATTTCCTGGTTCATAGGTAGTACCTTCCCACTATGTCCTCACATGGTGGAAGGGGCTAGCTAGAACTTCCGGGCTTCTTTTATAAGAGCACTAACCTCATTCATGAGAACTATACCCTCATGACCTAATCACCTCCTAAAAGGCCCCACTTCCTAATGCCATCACATTGGGAATTAGGTTTCTATTTAGACTATAGCATCATCTTTGCCTCAGTTTACACATCAGTAAAGTGGAGATTATGATAAAACTTAATTCCTAGGCTTGAGGTGAGAATTAAATGACATAATCTACGCCAAGTGTTTGAATAAGTGCCCAGTACATGGTAAGCATTCATAAAATATTAGCTACTGTTAAAAAGAGGCACTATATTTCCCAAAGTGCTTGGTTTATAACTAAATTATTCAGATCCCCTGGAAAGCACCATGTACAAATGACAGAACTAGAAAATATGATTCCCAGCTCTCAGTAGAGAGTTCTTTCCACCAAACCTAAGCCTGTGACATAATTTAGACCTTTCCTATTCCTCTCTGCACTATCCCTTACTCCTCCCTTTTTCTCTCATGCTCTTCTCTTGCTCTTCCCCTCTATTTCTCACATGTACTCTTCCATTTTCTTCTCCCATACATGTCCTTTTTCTCTCTTGGGACCCCTTCCCTTTCCTTTCAGGCCAAGAAATTATCACTGCTTCACCCTGCTCCTGACTTCAAAGCTGAAAAGGATGCTGACCTTCACACAAGACTCTTCAGATTCCTATGAAACAGTTATCCTCCAAGAACTAATAGGTGATATATTTAGAATGTAGTTAATTTATTTTGCATGTGCTAAAAAATAAGTAATTCACAAGTCAGGCAATAATCATGCACCTAACATGTATCAATTGTCTGATAAACACACCTTCTTGCATTACTTTCTTTTTGCCATATCACTCTCTTTAAGGTCAAAAGGAAATCAATTTAGAGAAAGGCAAAAAAAAAAAAAAAACCTTTACATTTACCCAAATTAGTTTATTTACCTTTTTTTTAGCAAATAGGTCAAAATTCCTAAGAAATGAGATCTGAAAATGTATTAGCAAAAGAATTACCCAGCAAGAAAGAGCATTTGTGAATGGAACCTTGCAGATAAATAAAACTAGAAAAAGCGCTATGAGCTTTGGAGATGAGCAGGGGGGAAAGTCAGCACAAAGAGAAAGCTATTCTGAGAAATCTTAAACATTTATATTTGAAAATGGACGCTCCAGCTTCATCGTGCAATAAATAAAATCTTTCTTCACTTTCCATTAATATCAAACAGTATGGCTTTTGAATGTTAATAAAATCCTGTGTTCGTTTTTTCTTTTTCTTAAATTGACTTTAAATTAGCACAAAAGGGGAACAATTAATAGATGTTGACGTTAAAACCAAGTTACATTAAAGCCACACCCTCCCCTCATTTATCCCTCCCAGCTTTCCACCTAAACAGGAAGGAGCCCAGGGTGTTTGGGGCTGGAAATGGGGGAACAACAACAGTGCAGTTCCTATTAACCCTTCTCTCTCCTAGAGGCAAGTGGCATTGATGTGATGAAACACTGTAGGCAGCAGTTCCCAGCCTCTGCCCACCTGGGATGCCTTAGCAGGGGTCAAAGCCCAAAATGCCTACAAGGACCAGGAGGGTATAAACAAAGACAAAAAGGGCCACAAGTAAGATAATGCAAGCTAAAGAACAACAGCATGGGACTGCTGAGTAAAGTTTGCAGTAAGGAAAAAGAACAAAGAAGATGTGTATGTACTTACATGGATTCTCCAGGATATATTGTTAATATTGTTAGGGAGAAAACACAAGACACAGAGCAGGGAAGACAGTTTGGTATCTTTTGTGTGAGCAGGGAGGGAAATTATATTTACAGATATAATAAAATATCGAACTAAAAGATGAAATTACTGGTATAATTATAGGGATCAGGTGGTGGGGAGGCAGGGTGGAAGGGATATGAGTGAATATAGTCCATTTTTCTGACTATATTTTTTGTATAGTTTTGAATTTGAGCCACATAATGGCTCAAACATATTTTACCTGTTCAAAAATAAAATTTAATGGCAAAGAAAAATCAAAGCAAACTAAATTTGAAACCAAAATGAAACAAATTATCCTAGCTATATGTCACATGAGTGATATGATAGATATAGAATATAATTTTTTCAAGTGACTTTGGAACACAGTACTCTCACTGTTTATCTTTAATGAAATATATTCTAAGAATGTAAAAAGAAATATCAAAAAATAAAAAGCCTAAAATTCACTGAGTAATTTCCTAGTATATCAATTTTAAATCTACTTTATGTATATTGTAGACTATGGCAAAAAATAAATAAGATAATGTTATTAGGTTCTGAAATTTTCTATGTAAAAGACAAGAGGTACAGATATGAATCAAAAAAGTTAAGAGAAATTCGGTAATATTAAATTTGAATTGGAGGTATCACCATGAACTCCTGATTTAAATAAATATATTTCTTATCTTTGGGCACTATAAGAGCAAGATACAAGGACACTCCAGTGGCACGATCTATGCATTTGAGCTCACCAAATGCATAGATCTTGGTTTATGAAATACATATAATTCTCCAATAGAAAGTCCCAGGGTTTCCTGGAGAAATGGCTGATTCTGAGTCAGGGCAGCAAAAGTCTGAGCCTGGCCATTTTCTGGTGCAAAAAATCAGAGAAGTGCTCAAAAAATTATGGGGACATCTCAAAAGGACACAGGAGCTAGCCAGCTTAAAGGGGCTCCCTGTGGCCAAATTTAGGGCAATGTGAACACCAAAAAGATCAATGACTACAAGGGATTATAAAAATTGAATAAATAAAAGTCCACCTGCTTGAGCAAGAACGAACCCCGTCTCTCTACACAAAATATAAAAATTAGCCAGGTGTGGTGGTGCATGCCTATAGTCCCAACTACTCAGGAGGCTGGCAGGAGGATTGGTTTAGCCCAGGAGTTTGAGGTTGCTGTGAGCTGTGATGACACCACTGTACTTTAGCCTGGGTGACAGAGTGAGACCCTTTCTCAAAAAAGAAAAAAAAAAAATCCACATAGTCCATAGGACTGTTTAAAAAAACAAAGACAGAACACGAATTTGCCACCCTTGAAAGTGACTATAGCAGCAACTCTTTACTCTGAAAATCAGCAATCAAAGAGAAAAAATTAAGCACTTACCCTGCCTTTTTAAAAGCAAATATAATTCATCTTCAATATGTAAGGAGAAGCTGTTTTTTACAGAGGTACACCTGCAAATTACATAAAGAAGTGATAACTTAGAAAATCACCATGTTGCAATTATAAATTAAACAATCTATCTAATTGAACAGTTATTAATGGATGCTAATACCATTAACTACAAGGCTGTTGTGGAACAGATTATGCATAGACTGCTGGCTGTTTTCAAGGGAATTCCATACCTTTATAACGGAAAGAAGTGTGAGTCATCACTCTAGCCAAGCGATTATATTTAATGTCACTATTTGGGGACAACTTGGCATTATGTGCCACCTGATTGATGTAATATGAAGTACAAAACACCTACGAAGTATCCTTGCCAAAATGTTTAACCTAATTCTAGTCTAGCCTTTGACTGGACTTTCAGTTTACAGGAAAAATTGGAAGTGGTGGGGGAGTTCACTAACATCACAAGAAAACCATCAGACAAATGCAGAACATGGGTTAATCTATCAAACTTTGGCCTGGACTCTTTTAAAAGTCAATGTCATGAAACAAAACAAACCAAAGCTTGAGAGGCTGTTCTTGTTTAACTTGCTTAACCAAATACAATGGGCAAAACTTGATTGGCTCTTGGTTCAAAACCCAGAAGCTATAAAACAGACCGTCTAGAGACAAGGAAATTTTAATCTGGACAGGATATTCGACTTGGATATAAACAGTGAACTATTGTTAATTCTCACTACTCCTGCCTGCAGATGCTCAGCGCCTTCCCTTTGTTTTTCTGCTTCTCTGGCTCTTCCTACAGTTGCCCTTTTCAGCATCCATCTCATTTGGGCGTTCCTGGGAAAAGCTGTGTGCAGGATTATAATGCAAATAGGCTCCTGTTTCTCCTTGTGGGTGTTCAGGGCCCTGCCGTCTGATGCGAGAGCCACGCTGTCTCATTCTGCCCAGGAAACGTCATTAACAGCTGTTGGGGCCTCATGGACTCCCAACCACGGCAGAAGAAGGTGGCTTCAGCCCGCATTATTACAAAATAAGACCCTGAAGAAATCAGTGGTGGTTTAAAAGCAGATTACAAAAAAAAAAAATACAAAATGTTAGAAAAAAATATAAAACCAGAAGTCATTTGACCTTGAAGTGGGTACAGTTTATTGTGTGATACAGTTCATTCCTAGAAAGAGCCAAGGACTCTTAATAACAATAATTTGTGGAGGATTTATGTATCAGGTACTACACTAGCCACTTTATAGTATTATCACAATCCTCCCAGCAACTCTTTTTTATTTTTTATTTTTCTGAGACAATCTCACTCTGTCAGCCTAGCTCACAACAACTTCAAACTCCTGGGCTCAAGCAATCCTCCTGCCTCAGCCTCCCAAGTAGCTGGGACTACAGGGATGTGCCACCATGCCCAGTTAATTTTTTCTATATATATTTTTAGTTGTCCAGCTAATTTTCTTTCTATTTTTAGTAGAGACGGGGGTCTCGTTCTTGCTCAGGTTGGTCTCGAACTCCTGAGCTCACATGATCCTCCCTCCTCCGCTTCCCGGAGTGACAGTATTACAGGTGTGAGCCACTGCACCCAGCCTAACAACTCTTTCATAAATGAGACCACTGAGTCTCAGAGAGATTTGTCAAGTAAGTGGTTTATCGAGGAGGGTGCAGAGCCACATTCGTGTCTGGGTCCCACTCCAAAGCCCACACGTGTACTAACAGGTATGGAGCACCAGGCTGTAGAGTCAGAAGAGGCTTCACAGAGGACTATGGTGATAATGTTCCAGCTGGACTCCAGCTGATTTTTTTTCAGACCACATCAACTGGGAACTATAGTCAGGTTGTAAACTCAGAGAGGTCCAGCCCCACTTCCAAATGGGCTGAAACCCAAGCCCCATTTGACACCACCCCCAGGCCAAGAGTGTTTGGCCCCTACTGTGTGTCCCTTGAACTTAAAGCAACCCCTGGGACCAATGGCCTCCCAAGCAGTGGGATGGTCCCAACCAATCCAAGTGTGTGTGAGCACCAGTGTTGAGGGCATTGCCCACTGCAGATGTTAACCATGCATCCTCTGCCCCTCTGCCTTGTGCCTCTGTCGGTCCCTTGTGAACAACACTTGGGCTGAGCCCTGAGAGGGAACTCAGAAGTGTTTATCTGAAGCAGAACCTCTTTCCAGGGAACTAATTCCCAGGCCACCTGGGGTCACTTCCTGGGTTCTTTTCTGTTTCTGTTCCCAGAGTCCCACCAAATCAGACAGTGGCTCACGGCCCTCCTCTTCTCTATGTACCTGGTTGCCATCTGTCCTGGGTTGTAGTCCTTCCTAAAACTTTCCTTTACCTCTCCTGTGGCCACCGAACTCCGTGACCCACAAAACACACACTTCATTTCCACCAACAGATCTGACTCAAGGTTTGTCTCAGTTTGAATCAGAGGCTTTTCTTCACAATTTGCCCAAGCATATACTTGTAATCTCCCCTGAATTCTGCCTGGAACTAATTGGGTAAGTAAATAGATGAGTGTCTACTATGTACAAAGCTCTTCTCTAGATTCAGAAGAGGGTGCCTAAAATATGACAGAGGATAAGATAAATACAGAGGTGGTGACAGTGAGAGACTCAATGCGGATGCTGTTAAGAATGATACCAAACAAAATGCTATATGGGTTCCAAAAAGAAAGAAGCAAGGGAGGGAAGAAGAGAGGAAGGGAGGAAGGGAGGAAGGGAGGAAGGGAGGAAGGGAGGAAGGAAGGAAGGAAGGAAGGAAGGAAGGAAGGAAGGAAGGAAGGAAGGAAGGAAGGAAGGAAGGAAGGAAGGAAGGAAACAAACTTCTAGTGTAGGGACAGGGTCTTGCTCTTGCTCTTGCTCTTGCTCTTGCTCAGGCTGGTCTCAAACTCCTGAGCTCAAGCGATCCCTCCCACCTGGGCCTCCTGGAGTGCTAAGATTACCGGTGTGAGCCACTGTGCCCAGCATCATATGTCTTTTAAAAGGCAGAACAAAAAGCAGAAAAGCAATTCTTCTGGTGCCATGAGGACTGGCTCCAGACGAATGTGATATTTTTGATGTAATACAAAAGATAGAGAAAAGTCCTGTCTTTATACTGTTTATTATTGCTTTTGGTCGGTGAAAATCATGGGATCCTCAAAACTTAAATTCAGGATGGTTTGAAAACAGAAAGTCACCTACTCCTGCTGACATGACTCACCATCCACAAATGCATTTATGCAAAATATATGGCTTTCTTTTATATTCTATTCATCACCTTAATCTTTAGCCCATGCCTGAATACACATGCGTTTCCATCAGTACTGGAGCCTTTCCTGCCTCCTAGGGTTGCATCAGAATCCGGGAGGGTGGCTCACAGAGGGCTGAAAATGATGAAAAGTTTTCCAA
The DNA here is from genome assembly GCF_040939455.1 of Microcebus murinus. Classification (NCBI taxonomy): domain Eukaryota; kingdom Metazoa; phylum Chordata; class Mammalia; order Primates; family Cheirogaleidae; genus Microcebus; species Microcebus murinus. The sequence continues at coordinate 73,823,504 of NC_134108.1, forward strand.
ATAGTGGCCTTTGGCACATTCCCTGTGTGTCTTAGTCAGCGTGGGCTGCTATAACAAAATGTCATAGATTGGGTGGCTTAAACAGCAGACATTTACTTCTCATAGTTCCAGAAGGTAGAAAATCCAAGACTGAAGTGCTGACAGATTTGGCTCAGCTGAGAACCTGCTTTCTGGGCTGCAGAAGGCTGCCTTCCTGCCGTGCCCATGACCTCTTCTCAGTGCCTGCGTGCGTGGAGAGTGTGCTCTCACATCTTCTCCTCTTCTTATAAGGGCACTAATCCCATCATAAGGGTCCCACCTTCATGACCTAAGCTAAACCTAATTATCTCCCAAAGGCCCCATCCAGTAAAACTATCAATTAGGGGTTAGGGCTTCAACGTATGAATTTTGGGAGGACACAAACACTCAGTCCATGATATTATGTTGGCCCCACAACAGGACAGTCTAGTGATTCTGCATCTGCCACATGTCTGTCACCACGCTGGGTACTCAGGACTTGAGGATGTCCTCTTTAGGAGCACCCAACAGCTAGCACCCAACATGCCTGAGGTTTGGCATGTCCTCAGAGCAGGGCCCCCCAGGCCTGTACAGATCCCAGCAAGGGGCCTGCAGTGCATTCTCTCTCCTTGAGCAGAAACCTGGGGAAATCTCTTTTGTAATCCACAGGGAAGCCTGCTCACCCTCCTGTGTCCCCCAGGCCTCTGCCTCTCCCTCAAACCCAGTCTTCTTTCCTGGGTTTGGTCCTTGTAAAACAAAATCTGGAAGGGCCTATAGACTCTTCTGCTATCCCTCCTGCCCTGTGCCTCCTCTGAGGCAATGAAAGGAGGATGGGGAGAAGTGGGCAGAAGGAGGGAACAGAGAATGTCTATGGAGGGAAACATAACCTACTGGTTCAGGCTATCATCCAGCCACAATATGATGCAATCAGTGTCTTCTCAGCACCTAGGAGGGCAGACAGGCCTTCTCCTCTCTCGCTGCCCCATGGCCAAGGCTCTGGGACTGGGACCGGAAGCTCAGGTCAGCGTGGCCTGGGCTACATATCACTTAAGGCCCCAAACTCACCTTCCTTCAGGGAAAATATGGGAATGTCATCAAAAGAATCACATCAAAAAATTTTGCTTTTCAGGAGTAACCTGAGGTAGGATTATCTGACAGGTAGGGGTTCGAGAGTTCATGTAAACATTGTTTCTAAAGTTTACACAAAAGCGTTATCTCCAGAACATACACAGGTATACAGAAAGGGTATGACCTCTCTGCATTATTTTCCCCAAATGTCCCCAGAAACAATGGACCATAATATAATATACTATAAACTCTAATATTCAAAAGTGAGCCTGTTTCACTCAAATAAATGCAGCTCTTTCCTTCACTTGGTCATGACTTACCTATTTCAGGTATTTTAGGCACCAAGGCCTGCTTCAGGCACTTCAACAGTTGGATTTTGATGGAGGTTGTGATGCTAGAAAAAGAATGAAGAGAGATGCCCTTCAGAACTTTTCTCCTTGTGAGCTGAAGATGCTTTTCAATTTTGATTCTGAAAAGGACAGCCAGGCTGAGTCGTTTATTAGCTGTGTTCTAAACAAAGTGTTGCTTGCCTTTTGGGTTAATCAGCCCAGCAGGGGATAATCACACTCACTCTCAGGTAATGAAAGTCCCAGCAAGATTGGCCTTCCACAGCGGGGAGCCTGAGGCCCCCTGGGCAAAGCCTCATTCTACAGGCCATGGAGGGCAGGCTCAGCAGTCCAGTGTCCCCAAGGGCTGCCCCCAGATCCATATGTGGCCAGGAAAGACACAGATGCATGTGAGTGGGACAGCCAGAGCCTGCTGAATTCATAAAATAAATATTCTCTGCATATTTCTCATTTAATAAGTAGACGGATTCTGGCTGTATGCATTTTATGAATTGCTGAAAGATTTTTGTAGCCAATATTAAACACTGAGCAAAGTGAGCTTCTCGAAAACCAAGTAGATTTTTTTCAGCTGCCTCTTCCTGCTTTCAGTTGATGTGAGCTCAGAAAATGGGAATTGATTTCATCCTAGGCAGAATTTAAAGAGGAAATTTGTTGCCAAAACATCTCAAGCCTCATTTCAAAGTCAAATCAAAATGATTTTTGTATTGCTCTCTGGTTCAGATTGCATATGCTCCAGACTTACATTTTAGCATCCCTGTAACGGAGTTGGTTGCAGTAAGTATCAGTATCTATGGAACCCAGTTACAGTTTCTCACCCACTTATTATCAGATTTCTGTTAATAATCTGGAAGTTCCCGGATAAAGGTGGGATGAGGGAAATAAAACCATCATGGAGAATGCTGGAAGAAACCATTGTAGGCTGCAATTGGGAGAATAGGACGTAATAGACTACACATGCTTGTTCTCACCCATGGATGGTGCAGGGCTTAGCCTTGCCTAACACTTTGAACTTGCCATTATGGCTGGCATTTCTTGAGCCATTCTTATGACAACTTCTTTACATATAATTAATTCTCCCAGAAAGCCAGCAAGAGAGTCATATGATCTATATTTTACTGAGCTTTTAAGTGGCTCGGTGACCCACCTAAGGTTACACAGCTAGTAAGTGGCTGATCTCTAATTGGAATCTAGACTTGCCCAACACTGGAGTCTATGACTGAATGTGTTCAAACTAGAGACTTAAGTGATATACCGTAGTTAATTTAAGGCCGATTGATTTAGCAAAACTCCATTAGCTAAAAGAGTAGAGGAAAAGCTGTTATTTAATAATGAAAATAGCAACAGCTGTCATTTGTTAGGTTCCTTCTATGGGTCAGAAATGTTTCTAGGCACCTCACATCCTTATTTCACTTAAGCCACAATACAGCCGTAGGTTTTGTTGTCCGGCTTTATAATGAGAACAAAAACACTCAGGTTACCTAGCACCCTTTTATGGAGCAGTTCAGGGGATATTAGACAGATTAGACTATGGATCCAAGTTGAGGATAAAGCTAAGATATAAAACAGTAAAATCATAGAATTTTAGAGCCAAGAGGGTCAGTCAAGGTGACCTAGTCTAACTCTCCTACTTTTACAAGGAGGGAAATTTAGGTTTAGAATATTATCCCACCTGCCCAAATGACACATCATCTAGTTAGTTTTAAATCCGAGGCTAGAATACAGGTTCAATTCAATTACTGAACTTTGACTTGAGTGCCTACTATGTGCCACGAATGGCTCTATCTCCTATCTCCCAGGCCCAGGACTCTTTCTGTCAGACCTTGTGCAGGAGGCAGGACAAGAACAGGTCTGTGCAGATAGGACATGAGATCTAAGCCATGGGACTGACCACAATTAGTAAGAAAAATGTTCAACCTGCCCTAAACCCAGAGAGGAGAGGCCAGAGCCAGAGCATCAGATATAACTTGATCGTAAATGTGAATGGCAGAAATACCATTCTGAGTTACTTTTGGAGTGACTTGTCTTGCATGAAATTAAGTCCAAGCCTTTTGATTCCGTCCTCTCTGAACCCTACAGTGATTTATTTTAATGTAGTTAATAGAAATAATGAGAAGCATCTGTTCTGTGAGAAAGGGCCATACCATGTTCATGACTTATGAACTGCTGTGAGCATTTATGAAGATAAGAGTAGGCCTCATTGTGCATAAGGCAGACACAGGGTGCAGCTTCCTCACTGGCTACAAGGGCATGAGACCTTCTCTGTCTTTCCAAGCCGAAAGCATGATCTCCTGAAGCACTTTATTTGTGAGATTCTTTTGGCTGTAAACATTTGCACATAATTCAAGAAATATATGCTGAATGAAAAAATGTATGATTAAAAAAAGTGAGTTCAATGATTTGACTATGCAAGGTTATATAACTAATTAGTGGCAACCTTGAACCTGAAGCCTCTATCTAATTTCTATTTCATTCTCCAAATTTGCCTCCTTGGACTCTTTCACGACTATCAAAAAGAATAGTCATATTGTGCCTTTCTTTACTTCAGATAAGAATGTCAGCAAAATGTCTTATAATCTTTAAAGAAGCAAATGTAAAGTCAGTGTGTGGAAAAGCAGGCATTATCTCAGGCAGCAGATCTCTAAAACTATAACAGGTTGAATAATGACATTTCTAAAATTTTCTAATTTGACATTGGAAATATGCCTTCCATGTGCAGAAATGCAATAATAATTCTATTTGCTGGGATACATGAGAAATGAGACTTGAATGGTCTGCCTTCTTTAGTCAGATAAATGGATAAGCTTTTAGCCAGCTTCTTCTAGCTCTGTGTCCACAAGCGTATTTGCTGCATTAGTGGAAAATATGACCGTCTTTATAATAAAGGCAACTAGGCTGTGACATGACTGATTCAGCCTTTTGGAATCCTGACAGCTAATCGGAATATAGCTATGTGACTGCTCGGATCAATATGGCTATTGGATTAACTGTGTATGAATGAACTATTAATAATTGCATAGAAAAAGGATTGTGCCAACTCAGATGATTCTGTTGACTTAACCAAGCTGTGGGGCTGAGGAATGAAAGAAAGACACTCCTCTAACTAGGAGAGGCTCCTGTCAGTGGGCTGGGCTGGTGCAGGTCGAGACCTTGAGTTTGGAAAGGCAGGGCACATTTTTGGATCAAAGCCAGTATCGGGTACGGTTATTCCTTCTTTTCTAGCCAAACTTGTCTGGATGTATCTAAGCAATGTCCTTAGTAGGCAAACAGAGACTTTTCAAATGGTATATTCTTCCTTCCCTTTACATACATGTTCCCATTAAAAAACTTTCATTTTGTAGCCTACGCTACCTAATTTCTTTGACTATCAGCATATCAGCCCAAATATATATTCCAATGTCTAATGCCATGAATAGAAAAGGAGCTTATCACACAAGGGAAAATTGTGTTGCTTATCAATGAGGAAGCACCTCTAGCTCCAGTGGTCAATGTACGTTTAATGTAAATGATCAACTTGAATCTCTACCCCTCTTGGTTTCAGTTTTGTTTTTGTTTTTTTTTTGAGACAGAGTCTTGCTTTGTTGCCCAGGCTAGAGTGAGTGCCATGGTGTCAGCCTAGCTCACAGCAACCTCAAACTCCTGGGCTCAAGCAATCCTACTGCCTTGGCCTCCCAAGTAGCTGGGACTACAGGCATGTGCCACCATGCCTGGCTAATTTTTTCTATATATATCAGTTGGCCAATTAATTTCTTTCTATTTATAGTAGAGACGGGGTCTCGCTCTTGCTCAGGCTGGTTTCGAACTCCTGACCTCTAGCAATCCACCCGCCTCGGCCTCCCAGAGTGCTAGGATTACAGGCGTGAGCCACAGCGCCCGGCCTTGGTTCCAGTTCTGATAGGAAGCAGAGCGGTAAGACCACGGAGCGCTACACCCTTGACCTCCCCAGCAGTTTTTCAGCGTGTCAAAGAATTAGTCTCACCACAATCTGAATATAGGGCTCTGCCTTTCAGTGCCCTATGGGGGCAGCGTGCAAACCGTGCTCTTCTTGCTACGCATGAGATCATCACCTGGGCAACTTAAATGCAGAGTTGCCAACTGCGTCCTATATCTAATGAATCAAATTGGTGCTGAGGGGCATGGAGCAGGGTGGGACGTCTGTAGTTTCAATGAGCATTCCAGGTGGTTCTGATCTACAGCTACCATGGGAAGCCAGCACCCTGGATTGAAGTCTCTCTCTCTCTCTCTCTCTCTCTCTCTCTCTCTCTCTCGCTCGCTCGCTCTCCCTCTCTCTCTCTCTGTCTCACTCACTCACTCTCACTCTCTCTCTCTCTCACAGACACACACACACATGATTTTATGTGTCAGATGTTTTCCTCTGTATAATAACTGCTAAGACATTCTAGGAATCTGTATAACACTGTTGTTGTAACGCCCCATGTTGGTTCCCCTCAATTTGAAATGTAATCTTTTTGTAGGAAAGTCTGGATCTTATTAAGTCAGAATTTCTTGGAACAGTGATCATGTGCCAAGCCCTTTGGGCAACAGAAGGGGTTAAACATGTTTTCTGTCAATAAGAAGCTAATGCTGAACATAGACTATGGAAAAAACTCTCATACATGAACAATCAGATAGTAATCTAGAAACTAAAAGAGCCAGAGGTAAGGAAGGGGATGATCCTGGTACACCTTGGTTCAGGTGCTGTTGAGGACTGTCCTCCTAGAAGGCCAGGAGGGCCTGCCCTGCTACTTCTGTTCTTCGTGTTTGGAGAAATGCCCAAGGGTGCAATGCATCTGTAATGGGTGCAGCTGTCCCTATAGGGTTAGGATGGGCATGATAGAAGGGAAGAATTGAAGAAAGGCTGGAACATCTAACAAGGCCATAGATCTCTGGGGTAGGGACTCAATAGTATTGTAGGTTTAAAGAGGGAAGGTAGATGGTAACAATAAAGATAGAAGAAAAATGCCAGGCGCGGTGGCTGATGCCTGTAATCCTAGCACTCTGGGAGGCTGAGGCAGGCGGATTGCTCGAGGTCAGGAGTTCGAAACCAGCCTGAGCAAGAGCAAGACCCTGTCTCTACTATAAATAGAAAGAAATTAATTGGCTAACTAATGTATATAGAAAAAATTAGCCGGGCATGGTGGCGCATGCCCATAGTCCCAGCTACTTGGGAAGCTGAGGCAGCAGGATTGCTTAAGCCCAGGAGTTTGAGGTTGCTGTGAGCTAGGCTGACACCACGGCATTCACTCTAGCCTGGGCAGCAAAGCGAGACTGTCTCAAAAAAAAAAAAAAAAAAAAGGAGAAAAAGAAATAACAAGAGCCTGGAATTCTGCCTCTTGCCTGGTATGCTGGTAGCTCAGCTGAGCATGTGTGGTTTGCCCAGTTGTGTGTTTTGAACCTAATTGTCCAGTGCTCTTCTTTCCATGCCCGGATCTGTCAGTCAGACTGCAAGTGTTCTTATTCGTTCATGCTCTATTGCAAGGCTGTAGTTTTGAAGCTACTGGGAATCAGCAGGAGATAGTAAGCTCCAAACTGCAGAAAACTGTAAGACCAGCTGAACCAAACTATAGCTGAGATTACAATGAATCTGGAAGCAACCAAGGCCTGTGGGCGAAAGGGTATGTTATGAAACAGGTTATTTACATTCTTATAAAACCATTGCAGGGGGACAAGAAGGATGAGGTAGTAAAGTCAGCAGTGAAGTCCCTTAAGTCTGAAGAATTCTAAAAATGTATTCAGAGGAGTATTTGTTTCTATTCTAATAAAGAAGCCACGTCTGTTTTCCTTTTAAACAACCAGGAAAAAGATGTTTACATCTACATCAAAACTGCAGCCCACAGTTTAATTTTGAAAATGAGTCCAAAACCAAAATAGTTTTCTTAAAGAAAAAGAATGCATTTGTAGGTAATAGCATTACTCATGCAATGTGTATTATTAGCAGAACTTTCCATCCAGATTTTAATGTGTAAATAAATGACAGAAGTTGTTAATGTATATAAAGTCATCGAAAAAGAAAATTGTCCTTTGCTTACGTGACAAAAGATATAGTATTGAGTAAAAGGAAGGGGGAACGTGGGTTTCTGATTGCTAAAAAGCCAAAGATCAAATTTCCTTGATACAGAAACCTGTGACATTTTAAACGAAAAGCAAAGGGTCTGCCAGCCAGTCAGTGAGGCACCAAGGGCCATACGGTTTTTCTGTGAGGCACCTGTGTCAGTCTCAGTTGTTACCACCCAGCAGTGCTCAGCATAGTAGGATAAACGTAGTGTAAGCAAAATCAAAAGATCTGAATTCTTCTAGGAAGGGTATCTAACTCCCAACATGAAGAAAATACATTTTCAGAGATGGGAAGATATAAAAGAAGGTAGCTATAGGTGTGTATAGGACTAAGAAGAGTTAGGAAAACACAAAATGCATGCCCTGCAATGCATGCACACCAAACCTAAAAATCTCATGTAAGGATTGTCCCAAGACTCCACAAGTACACAGAGATCTAAGCAGGGCAGACTTGTCCTTTCCATCAGCAGAAAGGATGCTTTGCAATCCCCACCTGAGATCAATAGGACACCAGGTGGTTTGTGAGCACTTCCTCAGATGGCTGCTCTACCTGACCACCTCCCACCTCTGGAAAGGCCTTGTCTACCCTTTGGTATGTTGCAAAGCCATGTTTGGAAGACCAATTGATATAGCTTGGATATTTATCACCGCCAAATCTCATGTGGAGAATTGATCTCCCATGTTGGAGGCGGGGCCTAGTGGAAGGTGTTTGGGTCATGGTGATGAATCCCTCCTGACCAGCTTGGTGCTGTGGTTGCAGTAGTGAGCGTGTTCTTTCTCTGTTTATTAGTTCCCTTGAGATCTGATTGTTGAAAAGAGCCTGGCATCTCCTGCCCTGGCCTCTCCCCAACAGCCGCCCCCAACCCGGCCATATAACTCGCCAGCTCCCCTTCACCATCTGCCACGAGTGGAGGCTTCCTGAGGCCCTCATCAGAAGCAGATGCTAGTGCCATGCTTCCTTTATAGCCTGCACAACTGCAAGCCAAATATTAATAAAACTCTCTCTTTATAAATCGCCCAGACTCAGGTATTCCTTTATAGTAATGCAAAATGAACTAAGACACCAATCCAACAGTACTACAAAATTTCATAATATTATTATTTTAAATTAGAAGCCTCTGGATTCTTCTGTCTGGGGATTAATATATAACTGACAATCAAATGTCCAGGAAGAAATAACCAAAGTAAGATTTTCCACCAAGATTTTATTTCCAGTTGAAATTTGCTTCCTGGTGACTAACTCTGCCGTAAGGCCTCAAGTCTCTTGTTTTTGTTTCCCGATTTGCTCAGCAGGAATAATTTCTCTTTTGAATAGGCTTAATCAAATTGGTTAGAGCAACAACACATGTTCAAAGTTTTCTTTGCAAAACTCACGTTTTGACTCTCATGTGTTGAATACTGCACCAGCCGTCAACTGATAATAAAAATGCTTATCCAACTGCTTGAATTCCCATGCTACAGATTTCATATTGTCACTTAAAAATTTAATCTAGGTATTCATTGAATTAATTCCCCATGTTTTAAAATTTACCATGAATATTATAGATTTACCACACTTTAAAAATTCAAGATGGTTTTGGATCATACTATGTGAAGAAAGTTATGATCTTCTTAATATTTGTCTAAATAGGTCCTGATGCCAGGCGAGGTGGCTCATGCCTGTAATCCTGGCACTCTGGGAGGTCGAGGCGGGCAGATTGCTCGAGGTCAGGAGTTCGAAACCAGCCTGAGCAAGAGCGAGACCCCTGTCTCTACTATAAATAGAAAGAAATTAATTGGCCAAGTTATATATATAGAAAAAATTAGCCAGGCATGGTGGTGCATGCCTGTAGTCCCAGCTACCCGGGAGGCTGAGGCAGCAGGATCGCTTGAGCCCAGGAGATTGAGGTTGCTGTGAGCTAGGCTGATGCCATGGCACTCACTCTAGCCTGGGCAACAAAGTGAGACTCTGTCTCAAAAATAAATAAATAAATAGGTCCTGATGCAACTTCGAGGGGAGAGAGTAGGAAACTCTAATGGAAGATTGGAAGCAGACTATGAAACGATATGATTAATACATCAATAATTTATTTCTCACAATTGTCTGGGTTTCCTGGATGATTCTTGTGTTCATCTCCTCTGACAGCACTCGTGTGGCCACCCCTCAAGGCAGACTGGCTGGAGGCGGGGCTCAGCGGGAGCCCCGGTCATGGCACATTGATCCTACAGTGTGTGGTCACCCCACGTAGCCAGCTTGGGCCTGCTTATGATATGATAGTCTCAAGGCATTATTCTTAGAGGGAGCATTTCGATAGTGAAAACAACAGAGCTTTAAAGCCTTTAAAGAGAAGCTATAGGCCAGGCTGGTGGCTCACTCCTGTAATCCCAGCACTCTGGGGGGGGGGGATCGCTCAAGGTCAGGAGTTCGAAACCAGCCTGAGCAAGAGTGAGACCTCCATCTTTACTAAAAATAGAAATTAATTGACCAACTAAAAATATTTAGAAAAAAAAGTTAGCTGGGCATGGTGGCACATGCCTGTAGCCTCAGCTGCTTGGGAGGCTGAGGCAGAAGGATCACTTGAGCCCAGGAGTTTGAGGTTGCTGTGAGCTAGGCTGATGCCACGGCCTGGGCAACAGAGTGAGACTCTGTCTCAAAAAAAAAAGAGAAGCTGTAAGACCTGGCTCACATCTGCCACATTTTATTGGTCAAAGCAAGTAGAGAAGCCAGCCCTGATTCAAGGGGAGAGAAAGAACACTCCAACTCTTAAACAGAGAAGCGGCAAGGTCAGATTGAAAAAGGCTTGTGGGATGGGAGATATTGATGCAGCCACTTTTGGAAACCATCTACCACGTTCCACCTCCTACCTAAATTAATTCACATTCCTCCCACATGCTAACTGTACTAATCAGCACTTCCGTGGTGCATGCTATTATGGCATCTGCTCAAAGTCCAAGGTCTAGTCCTGTGGATCAGCTGCAAACGTAGAGGGGCGGAGCTCCTTGTGTTCCTGAGTGCAGCTGCCCGGGGCGCCTTCTGAAAACCTTCCCCCGACTCACTCAGCACACAACGCTGAGGCGAGGACTGGAAAACTGCTACAGACAAATGCTTACATACCATGTGCAACTGGGGCCCTGACAGGAGCAGAGAGTAACCATGGAAAAAAATGGGGGGGGGGGGCTTACTGCCCTCAGGAAGATGAATTAGGAGCCCACGCAGTCTTCCAGCAAAGGATGAACAGGGAACCACCACATTTCTTGAGTGTCTGCTATGGTCAGGCCCAGTTCTGAGCACTGTCCACAGGCTTTCTCACTTAACCTTTTACCACAGACTTGAGAAGAAAAGCACTTATTTGATAATGAGGAAAACCCAGGTAAATGAGAGAAAGCTACATGGCTAAAGTGTTTGGAGGTGAGAAAGTTGAAGGTAGTTTTGAACTTTTCTAGCTTGGGTATTCTAGTTAATATCCCTGTCCCAGTTGATAAGGAAAGCAGAACATGGTGTAGGATGGGGAAAAGTTGAATGAATCTTTGGTCATGTGGATTTTGAGCCCTGCAAGGTATCTACAGAAAAGAGCTGAGGGCTGGAAATACTGATTTAGGAATGATTGGCATTCAAGGAACCATAACAGTAGTTTTTCTAGAGGGATTAAGAAGTGGTCTGAGGGCCGGGCGCAGTGGCTCACGCCTGTAATCCTAGCACTCTGGGAGGTCGAGGCAGGTGGATCGTTTGAGCTCAGGAGTTCAAGACCAGCCTGAGCAAGAGTGAGACCCCGTCTCTACCAGAAATAGAAAAAATTAGCCGGGCATGGTGGCGCATGCCTGTAGTCCCAGCTACTTGGGGGCCTGAAGCAGGAGGATTGCTTGAGCCCAGGAGTTTGAGGTTGCTGTGAGCTATGCTGATGCCATGGCACTCTAGTCTGCAAGAGAGTGAGACTGTCTCAAAAAAAAAAAAAAGAAGAAGAAGTGGATGAAACCCTGGCAAACCCAAGACCCGTGCAGTTCTAGCTTGTCCTAGTTGAAAGTTGTTTATCTAATACAACATGTTATGGGCCACAGGTAGGTGGGATGGTTTGGGGCCGACTTTTCTGCCAGTTGTGACGCCACAATTCCTTTTTATGAGACAGAGTCTCGCTGGGCTAGAGTGCCGTGGCATCAGCCTAGCTCACAGCAACCTCAAACTCCTGGGCTCAAGCAATCCTGCTGCCTCAGCCTCCCGAGTAACTGGGACTACAGGCATGCACCACCATGCCTGGCTAATTTTTTATATATATATATATGAGTTGGCCAATTAATTTCTTTCTATTTATAGTAGAGATGGGGTCTTGCTCTTGCTCAGGCTGGTTTCGAATTCCTGACCTTGAGCAATCCACCCGCCTCGGCCTCCCGGAGCGCTAGGATTACAGGTGTGAGCCACGGCGCCCGGCCGACACCACAATTCTTATTACAGTTTCTATGAACTTGCACAAGAAAGTTCCATTACTAGTGAATGATGTAGATTTAGAACATCATCTTCTCTGTGCTAGGGAGAGTGTATTTTTTGCACACTCTTACATTTGGGAAAAAAATTTTTTTTATTACTTCATATTATGGGGGTACAGATATTGTTAGGGTTACATATCTTGCCCCTGCCCCTTCCCCCCACCCTGCTATGCCAGAGCCTCTAGCGTGTCCAGCCTCCAGGTGGTGCGCACCGCACCCACCCTGTAAGTACATACCCTTCCCCTTCTCTCCCCTTCCACCTGCTCACTTTTTGGGAAAAATTGGATTAATTTCTTAATTAATGGAGAGTCAATGGAGAGTCTTTGTAGAGGACAGTTCTTGTGTTTTAGCCTATCTTTGATTTAACTGTAAATCAATTGCAGTTGGAAGCATATAAGCATATCAAGTGCTGTGACATTGCCTAATTATAAAGTAAATAGAAACAATAGCCTCTCAAGGATTGAAGGATAGCACAACTGCAGTACTTCGGATATTTCCTGATGCCCTCTAGGGAAATTGTACTTGCATTCTAGGGAGCATCTCTGGAGACAGATACTAAACATAAAGAGCAATTGTGCAGTGTTTCATTTTGATATAAAGTCACTCTTTTAAAAATAATAAAAATAACTGGTTTTCATTGTAAAGTCCATTTTAATATTTAACTGGTTATTAGATTATATAACCCTTTGGTGTAAGGTAGGCAAGAACACAGATGGTACAGTGTTTCCATAGCAACAGCACTTAGGCTTGTTTTCTGCTTGTCAGTTTTTTTCAGCATCATATTTCTTTTAAGCAGAGGAGCGCGCTCTCTCGCCCCTCCTTCTCCTCTCTTTCTCTCATTTCTTCCCCGCTTTCTGCCTCTCCCCTTGCAATCTCCCCCTTTGACCACTCTCTCTCAGAAGATTAAAATAGAACAAAGACATTTCGGATAACTTTCTTCTGGGTTTTCAACCTCTAAATTATTCAAACCTTAACTGAGTCTGAATGAACTGTTTCCATCATAAAACTTCATTTCTTATTTGCCTCTCTTTTATTTAAATGGGAGGTATGAGGCAATTAGAAGGCCCAAAGTTACCCAGGTGGGACCATTGTCCTTAACCTTTGAGTTAAGGCAAAATCACATAAGCCCAAGTAGGTAGGCATGTACCCTTAAGGGCTCCTGGAACTGATTCTGCTACTTCTTTAGGTAAATCTTACTTCTAGCCACTCTCACATTAAATGCTTTCCTTGATGCTCTATCCCAAGGGTCTCATGCTTAGGCATATTTATTACAAATCTGGAGCCTATGTTCCAATTTGCCTCTCTGCAACATTATTAAGCAAGATATCTGATAAGTACACTTGGGGTTTCTGCCCCTCAAAATCAGATCTTCAATAGGAGTGCTTCCAAGGTTTTGTTCTCTCCTAAATCTTGTCTATGTACAGAAACTATCTTTTATTTCTTGTTTTTTGAATGTCATCATCCCCTTGGGGGTGGACTGAATCTTGGTTATTCTCTTAGTTCTGTTTAGTTCTCCAATTGAAATTTATATTTGTTTTGATTACTTGTTTATTGTCTGTCTCTCCCAATAGTCTCTATGGTCTATGAGGGCAGAGACCATTTTTGAAATATTCAATATTGTATTCCCAGTGTCTTTCTTATGCTCAGTTTGGCTCATTGTATAAGTGTGAAATAAATGCTTCTCAAATGAATGAATGTTTCCTTTTTAATAAACCCTTTTTAGAATTTGGTTGTAAAACAAAACAAAACTTCTTTTACTAATTTGAAGTGTTGATATGGTTTCTGTTTCCCTTTTTACTTTGGCTGCTAGGAAGCTCAGAGCTAAAATTAGTGCTCAATGTAGCTGTATTTATTGCTAAACTAGCATATTTGTTTCGTTTCTTTTGCATTTTTTTCTTTTACTGTTGTAATTGCATTATTTTTATGTTTTTTATTTTAAACCATCTCAAATACTTCTTGAATGCACACAACATATAATAAATAAAATAAGACCAGGTGCAGTGGCTCACACCTGTAATCCCAGCACTTTCGGAGGCCAAGGTGGGAGGATCACTTGAGGTCAAGAGTTCAAGTGCAGACTGGGCAACATGGTGAGACCCTGTCTCTACAAAAAATGGAAGAAGAAAAGATTAGCCAGGCATGGTGGCACACAATTATAGTCCTGGCTACCTGGGAGGCTGAAGAAGGAGCATCTCTTGAGCCCAGGAATTGGAGGCTGCAGTACGCTACGATCATGTCACTGCACTCCAGCCTAGATGACAGAGCAAGACCTTGTCTTTAAATTTTTTAAAAACTAAAAATTTTCAAAAATTTAAGTACATAAATATTCTTCACAGTAAAAATTGAATTTTTAGGAATCCCCCAGAAAGAGTGATGTGTGTACCATGAAAGGTTAACTCTGTTAACTATTGATGTAAATGGTAACCAAAGAAACTTTAAATCATAGAAAATTGAAAAGGCTTTTTACTCTTCAGCTACGTTACAGGGTATTATGTGAGAAGAAGTAAGCGTTATATATTTAAAACTGATCATATTTATATCAGTGAAAAGGTTGAGCTTTGTTTTAAAGGGTAAAATCCACTTGAATTGTTCAAGCATTACTTTACTACATTAAAAAAAAAAAAATTCTTGCAGACCCACTTAAAACCCCTTCTCTGTGTGGGCTGTGGAGCTCCCTGCTGCCTTTTTACGAGGAAAAAACACTTGAATAAAAATCATGATTCATGGGTTTTACTACCTTAGGTAAACAGTGTTGCCAGATGATCGTGGTTTGCAGATTCAGGACGTGAAATCCTTCAACTGACACTGAGATTTGTTCACAGTTGATGGTGGGGAGGAGAGAGAGCTTTAGGAGGGACTCCTGAGAGATTTGAAGTGTTATGGCCAGAAGAGGAAGCTGTAGTGAGGGCACAAATCAATGACATCAGTGTCACCTGGGAAGACGGGATGGCAATGAGGATTTATTAATAGAAAGGTCAACCGGGTAAATGTCACACTTAGAAAATAAATGATTTAATGCTGAGAGAAGCTGGGAACCCACTTCCGATGAAAGAAGAAAGTGCTTTTCTCAGCAGTAAGGAAGATAGACAGTTTCTATGCCTAAGGGGACAAGAATGAAAATAAGGAGAATCAGTTTGGTTTTCTCCCAGGCCCTGGGTGAGAGGGCAAAGAGTGGAGGACTGGTTAAAGCGGATAATGGAGGGTCCAGTGGTGACTTCCTCACTCACTTTCTGTTCTTTTTTTTTGGAGACCGAGTCTCCTTCTGTTGCCCTGGCTTGAGTGCCGTGGCATCAGCCTAGCTCACAGCAACCTCAAACTCCTGGGTTCAAGCAATCCTCCTGCCTCAGCCTCCCGAGTAGCTGGGACTACAGGCATGCGTCATCGTGCCTGCCTAATTTTTCTAGATAGTTTTAGTTGTCCAGCTAATTTCTTTCTATTTTTAGTAGAGACAGGGTCTTGCTCTTGCAGAGGCTAGTCTTGAACTCCTGAGATCAGAGGATCCACCTGCCTGGGCCTCCCAGAGTGCTAGGATTACAGGTGTGAGCCACCGCGCCCGGCCCTCGCTTCCTGTTCTTGATTTTCTGGGGCAGGGGGATGTGGCCAGAGTGATCTGCCTGCAGCCTACTGTTCCTTTTCCTCACGCATGTCGAAAGGCAGAGTGTCCTTCACCCCACAGTACCGTGCTGTATCCCAGAAAATGTTGTTGCCAAGCCCCCATTTTCTCTACCCTCACTTTCTTAATAGGGTGCATTGCTTTTTAGAAGTTTAAGGGAGTTAGGTAATCATACCCATATTGCCTGTGGGTTCTGAACCAACTGGGTAAAAACAAACAAAAACTGGTGTTTTAGAGGGTATTTGTTTTGTGGCAGTTGTTTTGGCCATTCCCCTTTCTTAATAGCACCCAATTTTTATTTACAAAATGTCCTCTCCCCTATTGTGGGTGATTTTGATGGGGCAATCAATAAGGTGCCTACCCTGTCCCAGCCAATTGAATCCATTCCACACTGATGGACATTTGGGTTGTGTTTAGTCTTTGCTGTGATGAAAAGAGTTGCTATAAACATTATTACACGTGGCTCCTGGTGTTTAGTGCAAGAAAGGGGATTTGATGCCAGGTGTAGTGGGATGCACCTGTAATCCCAGCTACTTAGGAGGCTGAGGCAGGAGGATCACTTGAGCTCAGGAGTTCAGGACTAACCTGGGCAACACAACAATTCCCCATCTCTTTTTTAAAAGAAGGGTGGGATTTGCTAGGTCACAGGGTGTGCAAAGTTATTATTGCCACAGTGTTTTCCAAAGTGGTGCTGCTAATATGTACTTCCCTAAGAGGTGGATGAGAGTTCTTGTCTGCAATCATACCAACACTTGGTATCTTCCAGAATTTTAATTGTCCCCACCTGTCTACAGTAAAATGCTATATCGTTGTGGTTTTAATTTGCATTCATTTAATATTGAATGGTGTTGGGCACTTTTAAATTTTGTATTATTTTATAACGATTTCATTGATGCATATAAGGTCTAATACATATACCTTATGATTCACTCATTTAAAGTGTATGATTCAATGATTTTTTTTTTTTTTTTTTTTTGAGACAGAGTCTCACTTTGTTGCCCCGGCTAGAGTGCTGTGGCGTCAGCCTAGCTCACAGCAACCTCAAACTCCTGGGCTCAAGTTATCCTTCTGCCTCAGCCTCTCGGGTAGCTGGGACTACAGGCATGGACCACCATGCCCACCTAATGTTAGAGAAGGGGTCTCGTTCTTGCTCAGGCTGGTCTCGAACTCCTGAGCTCAAACAATCCACCCACCTCAGCCTCCCAGGGTGCTAGGGTTACAGGCATGAGCCACTGTACCCAGCTAATGATTTCTACTTTATACAGAGTTGTACAACTGTACAACCACAAGCAGTGTTAGAATATTTTTATTACTCGCAATAGAAATCCTATACCCATTAGCAATCATTTCTCATTTCCTTCCAAATTTCTCAGCCCTGATGACTTTATGTCTCTATACTTAGTCTGGACATTGCCTATGAATAAAATCATACAATATGTGGTTCTTTGTGGTTGGCTTTTTCCACTTACCATAATGTTTTTAAGGTTTATGCATATTGTAATGTGTCTCAGTACTTTGTTCCTTTTTATTACTGAATTATCTTCCATCGTATAGATATGCCACATTTTATTTATACATCATCATTGGATTGTTGTAAAGAAAGAGAACGTATGGGTTGTTTCTACTTTTAGCTATTATGAATAATGCTTCTATGAACATTTGTGTACACATATTTGTGTGGACATGTATTTTCAGTTCTCATGGGTATATACTTGGGAATAGAATTGCTGAGTCATATGGAAACTCTAGGTTTAAACTTTTGAGGAACTGCCAAACTATTTCCCAAAGTGGCTGCACCATTTTACATACCCACCAGTGGTGTATGAGGGTTGCCAATTTCTCTACATCTTTACCAACTTATTATCTGTCTTTTGATTATAGTCATTCTATATGAAGTGGTATCTCAGTTTGGTTTTGATTTTGCATTTCCATTATGGCCAGTGATGTGAGCATCTTTTCATGTGATTATAGGCCCTTTGTATGTCTTCTTTGAAAATAAGTCTACTCAGGGCCTTTGCCCCTTTTAAAATTGGGTCATCTTTTTATTATCAAATAGTAAGAGTTTGTTACATAGTCTACATTCAAGTCTGTTACCAGATATGACATTTGCAAAACTTTTCTGTTATTTGGTGGTTCATCCTTTCACTTTCCTGATGGCCTCCTTTGAAGCATAAAAGTTTTAAATTTTGTGGATGTCCAATTTATCCTTTTTCTTCTATTGCTTGCTCCTTTGGTGTCATATGTAAGAAATCATTGCCTAGCTCAAGTCCTAACAATTTATGCCTGCTTTAAGAGTTTTATAGTTTTACATTAGATTTATTTTTCATATTAGATTTATTTTGAGTTAAATTTTGTGTATGGTGTGAGGTAGAGGTGACTTCATTGTTTTGCATGTGGCTCTCCAGTTGTCCCAGCACTATTTCTTGAAAAGACTATTTTTTACCTGATTGAATTGTCCTGGTACCCTTGTTGAAAATCAGTTGACCCTAAATTCGAAGACTCTCAATTCTATTCCAGTGAGCTACACATCTTTCCTTATGCCAGTACTACACTGTCTTGATTATTGAACATTGTAGCAAGTTTTGTAGCTGGGAAGTATAAGTTTTTCAATTCTTTTCTTCTTTTTCAAGATTGTTTTGGCTATCCAGGGCCCCTTGAATTTCCATATGAATTTTAGGTTTAGTTTGTCCATTTCTGCAAAGAAATCATCTGGGATTTTTTTTTTTTTTTTTTTTTTTGAGACAGAGTCTCACTTTATTGCCCAGGCTAGAGTGAGTGCCATGGCGTCAGCCTAGCTCACAGCAACCTCAAACTCCTGGCTCAAGCAATCCTCCTGCCTCAGCCTCCCAAGTAGCTGGGACTACAGGCATTCGCCACCATGCCCGGCTAATTTTTTGTATATATATATTAGTTGGCCAATTAATTTCTTTCTATTTATAGTAGAGACGGGGTCTCGCTCTTGCTCAGGCTGGTTTCGAACTCCTGACCTCGAGCAATCCGCCCGCCTCGGCCTCCCAGAGAGCTAGGATTACAGGCGTGAGCCACCGCGCCCGGCCTGGGATTTTTTTTTAAAGACGGAGTCTTGCACTGTCATTCAGGCTGGAATGTAGTGGCATGATAATAGCTTACTGCAGCCTCAAACTCCTGGGCTCAAGTGATCCTCCTGCTTCAACCTCCCAAGTAGCTAGGACTATGGGCAGGCATCATCATGCCTGGCTAATTTTTAAGATTTTTTTTGTAGACATAGGGTCTCTCTATGTTGCCCAGGCTGGTCTCAAACTCCTGGCCTCCAGTGATCTCCTGACTTAGCCTCCCAAAGTGCTAGGATTACAGATTGAGCCACCATGCCCAGCCCTAGCTGTGATTTTTATAGAGATTGCATTGAATCTGTAGATCAACTAGAGGAGTACTGCCTGCCATCTTTATTTTATTATTTTTTTTTTTTTTTTGAGACAGAGTCTCACTCTGTTGCCTCGGCTAGAATGCCTTGGTGTCAGCCTAACTCACAGCAACCTCAAACTCCTGGGCTCAAGCGATCAAGTAGCTGGGACTAATGCATGTGCCACAATGCCCGGCTAATTTTTTCTATATATTTTTAGTTGTCCAGCTCATTTCTTTCTATTTTTAGTAGAGATGGGGTCTCACTCTTGCTCAGGCTGGTCTCGAACTCTTGAGCTCAAAGGATCTGCTTGCCTCGGCCTCCCAGAGTGCTAGGATTAGAGGCGTCATTGTGCCCCGCCTGCCATCTTTATAATATTAAGTCTTCCGTTCTGTGAACACAGAATGTCTTTTAATTTATTTAGGTCTTTTTAAATATCTTTCGACAAGGTTTTATAATTATCAGAGTATAAATTTTATACTTCTATTAATTTATTCTTAAGTATTTTATGATGCTATGGTAAATGAAACTGTTTTCTTAATTTCATATTCTGTTTACTGCTATGGTATATAGATAAAATTGATTTTTGTATATCGATATTGTGTTCTACAGTGTGAACTTGTTTATAAATTCTAATAGTTTTATAGTGAAATTCTTAGGATTTTATAAGTGCAAAATTATTTCATCTACAAATAGAGATGTTTTACTTATTCCTTTCCCACTTGCATGCGTTCTATTTTATTCTCTTGCCTAATTGCCCTGGCTAGAACATCCAGTACAATATTGAATAAATGTGGCAAGAGCAGACACAGTTCCTGATCTTAAGGGGAAAATATCCAATCTATTACTACTAAGTATGATGGAAGCTATGTGTTTATTATAGATGCCCTTAATCAGATTGAGAAATTTCCCTTCTACTTCTAGTTTATTGAGAATTTTCATCATGAAAGGGGTTGAATTTTGTCAAATGCCGTTTCTGTGTTTATTGAGATGATCATATGGTTTTTGTCCTTTATTTTATTTTGTGGCATAATACATTAATTGATTTCAGATATTAAGTTTGAGCATTTTAAAATACGTTCACAGCCCATTCGTGGTCTCTGAAATACTGTTCATATCATTTGCCCATTTTTCTACTGGATTGCTTGTCTTTTTCCTATTGATTTGTAAAACTTTTTGTTATATCCTGAATATTTTTATCAGTTTTATGTATAGCAAATATTTTCTCCAAATTTGTAGTTTGTCCTTTCTCTCTCTTTACGAGGTCTTTTGATGAAAAAAATAGATTCTTACTCTCAATGTTATAAAATTTTAAAATCTTTGTTCTGTGGTTTGCATTTTTGGAGACCTGTTTATGAGATACTTCCCTTCCGG
The DNA here is from genome assembly GCF_040939455.1 of Microcebus murinus. Taxonomy (NCBI): domain Eukaryota; kingdom Metazoa; phylum Chordata; class Mammalia; order Primates; family Cheirogaleidae; genus Microcebus; species Microcebus murinus. Next base: position 73,843,791 of record NC_134108.1, read on the forward strand.
AGGTAAGTATATTATCCTAAATTGTCTTGTAAAATTTTGCCATTTGTGGTCGAATCTCTATTTCACCTGGAATTGATTTTTTTTTTTTTTAAGAAAAGTGTGAGGTAGGATCACATGTCATATTTTCCCATATGAATATCCAATTTGGACATATGTTTTGGACATAATTAATGTAGTTCCTCAGATTCACTCAGACTCACCTTCCCCAGGGTCTTCAGCTGATGGTTCTTGGGGAGCTCTTGATAACTCCCCACCATGCCTGCTGCTGTTGGGGCTCCAGTGGATCTGGCACCTAGACCACAAGAATACAGAGTGTCACTGGCTCTACCGCCACTCACAACTGCAAGGGAGGCAGAACTTTACCTCTATCCATGTTAGTAACAAAAGACAGATTAACAAGAGTAAAACAGACAAGTTTATTAATGCAAGCAGTGCATATTATTGCGGGAGAAATCTCAACAAACAGTAACTCAAAGCAGCAGCTTGGAACGCCAGCTTATACAGCATCTTTAACCATGAACAATAACTTTGTAAGGAAATGACAGGACAGAGAAAGCCTTTCTAAATAATATTTTCATATTTGTCTTCTAATGCAATGATTTTATTTTCAGCATTACTAATTCTATATTTTATTCCAAAATTTAAAAAAAGTTTGAATTATAATATTTATCATTCTGTTAGCATATTCAACCTTCTCTAATACTTCTTCAAACACATTAAGCATTATTTTACAGTCTGAGTTTGATCATTTCAATGTTTTGATAATTTCAGGGTCTGAAGTTTTCAGGTCTAATTCTACCATCTCTTGTTTCTGTTTGTTCTCATGTCTTGATTTCATTTGCATTTGAGATTGATTGTAAATGGCTTTGCACTGAATTTTGGGGGACTTCTGTTGAAGGATCTGTGTTTGTTGCTTCTAGTTATGGGGGGCAATATAAATCGGCACTACTTTAAATTTTCCACTTGAGGTTTATCAGAACACACAGTTTCCATGAAAAATGGCTGCAAACCTCCCCGAAGACTGAAAAGTATATTCTAATATGCAATAATTTTTTTTTCTCTCCCTCTCCTCCCTCTACCAAGATGGAAATTGGCTGGATTCCTTGTTGTCTCCTACTGATCAGTGGGCTTGTTGCTCATTCACCCATTCACTGAATGGTAGCTCACAGGGGTCCCATATTTATGTAGGAGTCTCTTTTTAGACTCCTCATCCAAAGAGTCCAAACAGACTCTAGGCTTTGCCTTCTGTTGCCTCAATCCTGGCTCTAAGCTGTCAAGGTGGAATCTCCAAATATCCAAGGATGGGAGAATACTACAGAGAAAAATGTGGCCTGTGTTACCTGTTCCTATCCCCACCCTCGAACCACATGACCTAGGGTTTCTGTTTTAACTTCATTATTGGCCCCTGTGAGATTCTGCTTCTTGTATAAACACAGTAATGCACCATAAAGGATGGTTGTTGTATTTTTCTAGCATTTTCGCTGTTTTTATCAGCAAGGCCATTTATTGTCTCTAGCCTGCCGTACTGCCTTCAATGGAAGTATACAGTTGTTTTAAAATTTTCATTAGTTCCCAACATTTTTTTTTTTTTTTTGAGACAAGGTCTTCCTTTGTTGCCCAGGCTAGAGTGAGTGCCATGGCGTCAGCCTAGCTCACAGCAACCTCAAACTCCTGGGCTCAAGCAATCCTCCTGCCTCAGCCTCCCGAGTAGCTGGGACTACAGGCATGCGCCACCATGCCCGGCTGATTTTTTCTATATATATTAGTTGGCCAATTAATTGCTTTCTATTTATAGTAGAGACGGGGTCTCGCTCTTGTTCAGGCTGGTTTCGAACTCTTGACCTTGAGCAATCCTGCCCGCCTCGGCCTCCCAGAGAGCTAGGGTTACAGGCATGAGCCACCGCGCCCGGCCTCCAGCATTTTAAAAATAAGAATATTTTCATGATGATATGGATTTTTCAGCTTCTCTTGAGAAATCAAAATGTCCGATAACACTGGCTGTCTCATTTACCCAGAAAGCTGGAGCCAAGTAGTGTCTGCTATCCATGGACAGGGTTTATTTATACTCTCCGAATTCTAACAGTCTCACTCACTGGTTATTGTTCCACACCCACCAGTTCTTACTCATTTATGTGTCTGAAGACATTTGAGTCTGTGGTCCACGCATCTGACAGAGTACTCTGGACCTAGACATCCTGGATTTCATTCTCAGCTTTGCCACTTCATACCTACATAAGCTCAGGAATTCACTGAGCACTTGGAGTCTCAGTGTCCTCATTTCTAAAATGGCAGTAGTAATAGTACCTACCTCACGCAAGTGTGGTAAATGCTAAAGGAGATTATGCACGGCTTTCAAGTCTAAATTCAAAATTTATAAATTGGCTTATATGGCTCCCATGCAGTCTTACCCTGCCTACTTCTTCAGCCTCATTCCCACCTTCTCCTTTTCATTCTGTGCTCCAGCAAATGAGAACTCTTTTTTTATCTTCATTTTTATCTTCACTTTCTGCTGTTACCTCTGCCCAGAACACTCCCCCCTCAATACTCTGGGCTAATATCTATTCATACTTCAAACTTTAATTTAACTTTAATTCCTTATGGATACCTCCCCATAGTCATCAGATTAGTCTAAATCCCCTACCTATAATCTCCTGTATTAACTCTATAATACTTCTCACACTCGTAATTTCTTGTTTTATATCTATTTCTCCTGTTGAACTGTGAGCTTTTTGAGAACAGAAGCCCTATTTGTCTTGTTCATCCTTATATTACGAGACCAAGTCAAGGACTGGCATAAAATAGGCCCTCAATAAATATTTGTGGAATGGAATCGAGCAAATGGAGCTGGTATTATCATGCTGCCTTGTCAATGCTCCTCTTCAAGTGTAACGTCAGAATAAAACACAGTAATCCAGATATGGCGGTCTGGAATATAGGGCCTCTTAGGTTTTTTGTTGTTGTTTGAGACAGAGTCTCTCTCTGTTGCCCTGGCTAGAGTGCCATGGCATCAGCCTAGCTCACAGCAACCTCACACTCCTGGGCTCAAGCGATCCTTCTGCCTCAGCCTCCTGAGTAGCTGGGACCATAGGCATGCACCACCATGCCCGGCTAATTTTTTCTATATATTTTTAGTTGTCCAGCTAATTTCTTTCTTTCTTTTCTTTCTTTCTTTCTTTCTTTCTTTCTTTCTTTCTTTCTTTCTTTCTTTCTTTCTTTCTTTCTTTCTTTCTTTCTTTCTTTCTTTCTTTCTCTTTCTCTCTCTCTCTCTCTCTCTCTCTCTCTCTCTCTCTCTCTCTCTCTCTCTCTCTCTCTCTCTCTCTCTCTTTCTGTCTTTCTGTCTTTCGAGTCGCTTTGTTGCCTAGGCTAGAGTGAGTGCCATGGCGTCAGCCTAGCTCACAGCAACCTCAATCTCCTGGCTCAAGCAATCCTTCTGCCTCAGCCTTCCAAGTAGCTGGGACTACAGGCATGTGTCACCATGCCCGGCTAATATATATATATATATATATTAGTTGGCCAATTAATTTCTTTCTATTTATAGTAGAGACGGGGTCTCGCTCTTGCTCAGGCTGGTTTCTAACTCCTGACCTTGAGCAATCCGCCTGCCTCGGCCTCCCAGAGAGCTAGGATTACAGGAGTGAGCCACCACGCCCGGCCCTTCCTTCCTTCCTTCCTTCCTTCCTTCCTTCCTTCCTTCCTTCCTTCCTTCCTTCCTTCCTTCCTTCCTTCCTTCCTTCCTTCCTCTCTTCCTCCCTTCCTCCCTCCCTCCCTCCTTCTCCTTCTCCCTCTCCCTCTCCCTCTCCCTCTCCCTCTCCCTCTCCCTCTCTCTCTCTCTCTCTCTCTCTCTCTCTCTCTCTCTCTCTCTCTCTCTTTCTCTCTTTCTCTCTTTCTTTCTCTTTCAACAGGGTCTCACTCTTGTTGAGGCTGGTCTCAACCTCCTGAATTCAAACAATCCACCTGCCTTGGCCTCCCACAGTGCTAGGATTACAGGCGTGAGCCACTGTGCCCTGCCTTAAGGTGTTTATAATTATGGATATATGAATACCAAGATTGTGCTACTTTTTTAGCTTTGATCCTTTTATCATTCCTGTTAGAGAAGTAAAGAATGAAGTTGAATCACTGGTGTTTTACCTTCATCTCTCAAAGGCAGCTCTTTCTTGGGCTGTGCATAAAAATGCTTAGACACGTGAAAGACCTATGAGGTGATGATGACATTGGCCTTACAGGGTTAACAAAATTACATACTGTGCTCTGGATGGAAATATGTTCTAATTAAGCATTAATCAGGCTGCACTTTTTTTTTTTTTTTTTTGAGACAGAGTCTCGCTTTGTTGCTCAGGCTAGAGTGAGTGCCATGGCTTCAGTCTAGCTCACAGCAACCTCAAATTCCTGGGCTCAAGCAATCCTACTGCCTCAGCCTTCTGAGTAGCTGGGACTACAGGCATGCGCCACCATGCCCGGCTAATTTTTTCTATATATATTAGTTGGCCAATTAATTTCTTTCTATTTTTATGGTAGAGACGGGGTCTCACTCAGGCTGGTTTAGAACTCCTGACCTCGAGTAATCCGCCTGCCCCGGCCTCCCAGAGTGCTAGGATTACAGGCGTGAGCCACAGCGCGGGGCCTCAGGCTTCACTCTGACCCATTTCCCTGTAACTGAAAGTCAGGTAGCACTGGATACTGACCATATGCATCTCTGTTTTCCCTATAGATAGGATCTCTGGTGTAAGAATGATAGGCCTTTGTGTAAGAATTGCTTAAGGTGTTTTTCAGATCTTGAATTTCAGTGATGCTGAAATGTTTGAAGGACTGATGCTAACCAGTTTGAAGGACCCCCCCCCAAACCTCCCAGAGGAACTGAATCAGCATGAGAACGCAGTTTCTTCATCTCCCTTTCCCATGACCTCTCCCTGCACTCTTCAACCAATCAACCATCCCCGCACTTCAGCCCACTCCAAACACTTTAAAATCCCTAGACCCGGCTGGGCGTGGTGGCTCACACCTGTAAACCTAGCACTCTGGGAGGCTGAGGCAGGAGGATCCTTTGAGTTCAGGAGTTCGAGACCAGCCTGAGCAAGAGTGAGACCTCGTCTCTACTAAAAAGAAATAAAAAGAAATTAGCTGGACAACTAAAAATAATATAGAAAAAATTAGCCGGGCATGGTGGCGCATGCCTGTAGTCCCAGCTACTCGGGAGGCTGAGGCAGGAGGATCACTTGAGCCCAGGAGTTTGAGGTTGCTGTGAGCTAGGCTGATGCCACAGCACTCTAGCCAGGGCAACAGAGTGAGACTCTGTCTCAAATACTAAATAATAAAATAAAATCCCTAGCCCCAAACTCCTCGGAGGGATGGATTTGAGGTTTCCTCCCATCTCCTCATTTGGTGGTCTTACCATTAAGCCTTTATCTGCTGCAACCTGGTGTTCTCAGCATACTGACTTGCCATGCACACCTAGCAATGAGCCTATTATGGTTACAATTTAATGTCAATCCAGCCAGGAGGCCCCCTGTGGGCATTCGCCCATGTCTTGGTGCTCCCTTGCACTTCACTGTGCGAGAGGCGAGCCCCAGTGGTCGCCTGGCTCCTTTCAGCCAGGGACCATCTCTGGAGCCTCCCTTGCTGGCAAGGCATTACCGACCTTGGGCACACAAGCTTGCTTGCAACACAGCAATAGTTTCTGAATCTGGAAGACATCTCTGGTGAGTATTCCCAAAGGCAGCTGACACCTTCTTTCCCTTCTCCTGGTCTATTGGCCTCCTTGGAGGTCCTGTAACCTCTTCAGAGGTCCTGTTGACCCTCCCTAACCTGTAGGTTAGGGCTCTGCTTAAGGGGATTTTCCCCATTTGGAAGAAGAATAAAGGGCACTGTTTGGGGAAAGTATTCCTGGACACTTCGGTTCTATAATCTGGTTTTAGAATTTTGACTTGTGCGACCGTCTGTCTCTGTTTTTGTCTTGTTCCATTTGTGTGTGGGAACTCTGAAGGAATTGCTAGCAGAGGCTCAGGAAGCCTGACTTGGGGAACCCATTTTTTGTTATGTGTGTATTGTGATTTTGTCCCGGGCCATATGGGAAATGCTAATTTGATTCCCTCCAGGTACCTGTTGGGGTCACATCTTACAAAATTGGGTGGCTTTTGCCTATAAACCCATAAAAAAGAAGGAAATGATTTTCTTTTGTAATATAGCCTGGCCCCAGTACCCATTAAAATATGGAGAAAAATGACCAGAAAATGTTTATAAGCTTCTGACCCCTGTTGGGAGTGGATGGGTAATCATTCTGTGATTCTCCCTGTGCATACATATTAAATAAGTTTGTGTGCATTTTCTCCAATTAATCTGCCTTTTGCGAGTTGATTTTTCAGTAGAATTTCAGACAGCCAAGGGGAAGACTCTCCCTTGACTCCTACAGTTTGGCGCAGTGATCAGTGATCAAAGCTCCCCTCCTCTGAAAGCCAGTTAAGGGAATCCAGGAACCTGATTAGCCAGAATTTCTTACCAGTCAGGCTCCTGGTCTCTCTCTCTGTGCAGTCTGCTTAAGCAGACAGTAAAAATCACTGTTTGTCTCTTCTGCAAGGTTTTTATTAATGGGAGAAAAATGGTGCAACTCTGCTGTACTTTTCAATATTTTGTGATATAAATATTTATATTGTTTGATCAATTTCATCCCAGAAACAGCTTGTTCCTCTGTCTTTGCTTTTATGTGTCCTGTCATAAAGAGAGGTACTGGCTGAGGTTCCCTCTCGTCTTGTTTTATGTCCTTGACAGTCTGATATGTTACCAAGTGGAGCACTCTCTCTTGGTCTCCGTCATCTGGGGGGTGTGATTTTCAGGTCATGCAATTTAATATACAAAATGCCAGGAGATAATAATACTAGCTCTAATATTGGCTTCTCTGATATTCATTCAGATTAAGCTATAAAGATAATATAAAGCAAAACTGGCATTCAAATATTATTAGGGAATAGTGAGCTAATACTTCAAAAAGTTTTTAGCAGTACAGAAGAAAAAAATTAAAAAATACTTAATATTTGCAGTAGCCATTTCTGCATAGGATTATAAATGTTTATGTCAAAATAGTTTACAGTGAACAAATGTTACTTTCATACTATGAAAAATGTTATTTCATAGTTATGATTTCTTTTTTTATTCTTTCGTACATACAATTATGCTTTCCATAGTAAAAGCACTAAATAGTATTGAACCCAGCATGCCATTTTGGGTTCTCTGGGGCCCCAGGCACTCTTTCTCTGAAGACCCAATCCCCTCAATGTAGCAAACATTAAAATGAATCCGTTGCACCCATAAATCATAATAAAGACATTTTTTGTTAAATTTTGAAACATTAATAATTTTGCCTTTTAAATGATTTGACTACAATTAGTACTATAGAATGATTGATTTATCACACATCATGAAACATACTTGGCAATTCTTGCCAAGTGATGAAAATCTAACTTGCAAATGGAATAACATTTTTATGAAGAGTATAATATTGGCATAACCTTACATTTTATAAGCATTTAATGAATCATTACTTAGTTTCTCTTTTATAGTTTCTTTTCGTATTTTGGAATCAATTCCAGTCAGCCCTCCCTATTTGTGGGTTCTGCATCCACAAATTCAACCAACAGAAGATCAAAAATATATATATAGTAAAAGAAAGGGTGGTTTCATCTATACTGAACATGTACAGACTTCTTTCCTTGTTATTATTCCCCAAACAATAGAGCATATCAACTATTTACATACCATTTGCATTGCATTAGGTATTGCATGTGATCTTGAGATGATTTAAAGTATATGAAAAAATATGTGTAGGTTATATGAAAATGCTATGCCATTTTTTAATATAAGGGACTTGAGCATCCTTGGATTTTGGTATCTACAGGGGGTCCTGGAACCAATTCCCCCACAGATATTGAGGAACTAGTGTAAATCTTTTTAAATTCTCTAACATTTCTGAAACTAGAACTGTGAGCAGCTCAGGGCACAATGGCTACATGACCCTGGAAATAAGAATCAGTAGCTGATTACTTCAGCTGCCAAGAAATCCTGATCCTGGTTCCACCCCAGACATGCTCCAGAGAAGAGCTCAGGTCCAGTGTCTTAATCTTTTCTTTACCTATGACTGACAGGATATATATATTCAGATGCTCCCTAAATTTTCAGACTTAATTGAAAGAAAAATTATCCAAGTATGAGGAAACTATTAGTTGTGGCCTCTCTCACTCTCAAGCATATTCATTGGATAACAAATCATGTGGTGACCCTTCAAATAATACATTTTTACTTGAAATAATCTTTTTTTCAGATATTAATGTAGGTATGACAGCTTTGTTATATATTTATCTGCTATTAATTTTTTGGGGGGAGAGAGAGGGTCTCACTCTGTTGCCCAGTCTAGAGTGCCATGGTGTCAGGCTAGCTCACAGCAACCTCAAACTCCTGGGCTCAAGCAATCCTTCTGCCTCAGCCTCCTGAGTTGCTGGGACTACAGGCATGCACCACCATGCCTGGCTAATATTATATATATATATATATATATACTTTTAGTTGTCCAGCTAATTTCTTTCTATTTTTTTAGTAGAGACTAAGACCCTCCACATTCCAACGACTTGTCCTGACTTGTCCTGACTTGTCCTACACATGGAAAATAGCCTAAGACGAAAATAGCACCCAGTCCCCCAGCTATAGTTCCGAGAAGAATGCATTCCATGACATGCTTGCTCCAGGGCATGCTACCTGCAATTGTTCTCAACCCCCTGCCAGGTTGGGGTTGAGTGATCCATCACAAACAGCTTTTGGTGCCATTGAGATGCTGATTGGGGCTGATTAGCCCACACCCAAGCCTCATCATCCCCCCCCCACTCTATTTTTCTGTTTCTACTTCCTTGTTTTCTGTATATAAAACCTACTAAAAATTCAAGTAAAGTAGACCTTGACAACCCTTTGCTTGGTCTCGTTCCTTTCTCTCGCCCATCTCTTTCAGGCACGGTCCCCCTTGCCCCCGCGAGTAACAGAAGGTCCCGCGGGCCGGGACAGGTCTCGTTCTTGCTCAGGCTGGTGTCGAACTCCTGAGCTCAAACGATCCTCATCCTCCCACCTTGGCCTCCCAGAGTGCTAGGATTACAGGCGTGAGCCACTGTGCCCAGCCCATTTTTAATTTTTAATGTTACTTCACCTTTGTAGTATATTAGACCAGATTGATGGAGGAAATACAAATAACAACACTGATTTTCTTAGAAATCTTATTGATTAGTTTAAGGAACAATGAATCAATATCCCTAAAAAATTTACATGAGTATGAAGTAGAGTGAAGGGTTTTGTATATACATGGCTATATATCCTAATACCCTAAGGCATTTGCCAACAGTTTAATACCAAGGTTTTATTCCTTTGTACTTTAAATAGCTTATTGTACCAGGAAAGGAAGGAAGAAGAGCAGGAGAAGAAGCAGGAGGAGTAGAAAGAAAGAGAAGAACTTATAGTTCCTGATTTCAAGATGTAGTATAAAGCTACAGTAAACAAGGCAGTGTGGTATTGGCATAGGGCTAAACATATAGATAATTGGAACAAGATAGAAAGTTCAGAAACAAGCTTACACATACTTACAGTCAATTAACTCTAAGGCAATTCAGTGACACAGGATAGTTTTTTTCCCCCCAACTAATGATGTTAGACAACCGGCAGCAAATTATATTTTAAAAAATGAAAAGAGACTATACACAAAAATTAACTCTAAAATGGGTATCAATAAATGTAAAAGCTAAAACTATAACCCTTATAGGAAAATGTACTCTGATACATGCAATAACATAGATGATTCTCAAAAACATTTACACTGAGAAAAATAAGCCAGACAGAAGGTAGTACATAATGTAATAATTCATTCATAGGAAATTCTAGAAAAGAAAAATTCGAATCTATGGTGATAGAAAGGAGGAGCCAGGTTTGGAGTGGGGAATGCCTTGGGGACATCAAATGAACATTTTGTGTTATGAAACTGTTATATATTGTAATTGTGGTGGTGGTTTCATGGGTTTATAAATTTTTCAAAACTTATCAACATATACTTTAAATGAGTACATTTTATTGTATGTTTAATGAATTATATCTCAATAAAGTCAATTTAACAAAAAAATATCAGATATAGACACAATATAATTGCAAAACACAGGTAAATATAAAATCTTAAAAACAGTCAAATAAAATAGACTATTGATTAAACCCAGGGCTGACTTTTCAACAGCAACAAAGGAAGACAGAGGACAATAAATTATCTTTCAGATTGCTAAAAAGGAATAACTGCTAACCAAAGCTTGTATACCTGCATAAATTACTGACAAGAGTAATGGTGAAATGCAGACATTTTCCAATGAACAAAATCTAAGTGCTTTTACCACTAATGAATTCTCACTGAAGCACTTCTAAAAGATAAACTGTAGGAAGAAGGAAATTTAATTCAGAGGAATGCGATGAGGTTCAGGACAGATTTGTGTTCAAACAAAGCATTCAAATGTGCTTAAGCCTAAAAAAAGAGACTGCATAAAACAATGTTATTTATAGTTATAAATTTGGGGAGTTTTAAGAAAAATATGTAATCACAGTGCTGGATAAAAATAATTTGTATAATAGGAAGGGTTTGGAGTTAAGATATTCTAAGATTCTTGTATTGTTCATAGGATAGGATATTACAGTGATTAACTTTGGCTTTGATAGTTACATAGCAATGTTTTAAAACAATAAAGGTTAACTATTAAAAGGGCAAAAATAGAATTTCTAACTTCCTTTGAAAAAACTTATAAACTCTTAGCAGGATGGGGTGGCCATGGCAGTTGGAATCTGCTAAGAAGTGTGTAACAACTCACCTGCCAAATCAACTAGAAATAAAAAAGAAAAAAGGAAAAACTTATAAACTCTTAATATATCAAAACAAAAAATGAAAAAAAAAAAAACCAAAGCAAATGCAGGATGGGGAGAAAAAAAAAACAAAACTAAAAATGCAACCATCACATCAGTAATCACAATAAATGAAAATGTAATGAACTTGTTACCAGACCAAGCTGAGGCCCACTCACCTGGTGCAGTAAAGCTAGACGCTGAAGCTGAGAGCTGCGGTTGGAGAAAGTGGCATCATTATTACTGCATGGCACCAAGCAAGGAGTATGGGCAGCTAACGCTTAGGACCTGAACTCCCTGATGGCTCACAAGCTAGGGTTTTTAAAGGCAGGAGTACATTTCATGCAGGCAAAATTATAACTCAACACATGGAGGTTATACATTGGCCTGACCCCAAAAGGTGGGATATCCTCCAGTGGGGGAGGAGGAGTAGGTGAATTCAGAAATTTTTAAATTAGCAGAAAGGAATGTTAAGATGAGTGTGGTAGGCTCCCCAGGAGGATATTTAAAACAAAGAATGGAGGTCAGAGTTTAATTTCTCAGTCCCCCCTTATCTGCATTTTCCAGGAGGGGAGAGTTCTGGAAAGCAACTCAAGAAGATATGTTAAGATGCCATCTTTTAGTTTCCATAAGGAACCAAAACACCTCATGATTCTGGCTTGCTTGGAAGGCCACTGTTCTTATCAGGTTGCCCATTGACTTTTCAAGGCTAGCCAGGTGCCCAGAACTTCCCATGAAGGGATTCAAGATTTTCCTTTATTTCTATGCTTGGGGGGGGGCGGGCAGGTGCCTGGCAGGTCCCTAAGAAGGGTTCCTGCTCTGTCACAATTTCACTAAAGACACAATTTGAGAATAGATAGAAGAAAATATTAAAAATTCAGCAATATGGGAATTTTCTGCAACAAAGGGTTAAGTAACATTAAAAATTAAAAATGGAAGAAGATATAACAAAGTAAAGCTGCTATATCTATATTAATATTTGAAGAAAAGATAATTTTAAGTAAAAAATAACCCCATTATTTGAAGGGTAACCTGATTTGTTATCCAAGGGACATGTTTGAAGGTAAGAGGTTGCTATTAATAATTCTCAAAACAGCAAGCATAAACCAAGACTGTCTTTGGAAAATAATAATTTTTAGGAATAAATAGCATCATTATATGACATGAGAAAATACAATCCATAGGAAAAATTTGAAAATGTTCTAAGTGAGTATGAACTTAACTTCTTAGCTTAAAAAAACACAATAAAAAATTGACAAAATTACAGGAAATGTTAACAAACCCACCAGTATAGTATGGGAAAATTTAACTCTCACAGAAACTGATAGATCAGTCAGATAAAAATTAGTAAGATTATCAGAGATTTTAACAAGTGAGATATGGGTCAAAGGATACAAAAATTTCAGTTAGATAGGAAGAATAGTTCAAGAGATCTATTGCACATCATGGTGACTATAGTGTTTTAAAAAAAAAGAGAATTAGGCCAGGTGCTGTGGCTCACGTCTGTAATCCTAGCACTCTGGGAGGCTGAGGCAGGAGGATTCCTTGTGCTCAGGAGTTCGAGACCAGCCTGAGCAACAGTGAGAACCCGTCTCTACTATAAATAGAAAGAAATTAGCCAAACAACTAAAAATAGAAAAATATTTCATCACAATAGATATATTAAAAAAAAAAAAAAAAAAAGAAAAATAATTAGCCAGGCACAGTGGTACATGCTTGTAGTCCCAGCTACCTGGGAGGCTGAGACAGGAGGATCACCTGAGCCCAGGAGTTTGAGGTTGCTGTGAGCTAGGCTGATGCCACAGCACTCTAGCCCCGGCAAGAGAGTGAGACTCTGTCTCAAAAAAAAAAAAAAAAAAAAAAAAAAAAAAGAGAGAGAGAGAGAATTAAAAAGCTTTACCTAAATGAAAACTGGTTGACTACCTAAATGAACACTGGTTTAGTGGTTGACTGAAGATGGTTATAGTTCTTTACCATTCTTCTCATTGAGAGAATCTTTTTCCTTCTTGACTGCTTAGGTCAGTAGAGTACAGTGGGATTGACACTGTACTATTTTAGGGACTAGTCCAGGGGTCCTCAAACTTTTTAAACAGGGAGCCAGTTCACGGTCCCTCAGACCGCTGGAGGGCCGGACTATAGTTTTAAAAAAACTATGAACAAATTCCTATGCACACTGCACATATCTTATTTTGAAGTAAAAAAACAAAGGGGCAAAAACACCCGCATGTGGCCCGCAGGCTGTACTTTGAGGACGCCTGGACTAGTCTATAAAGACTGTCTTTTTTCATTTTGACCTCTTGTTGACCTGAGATGCTATGTAAAAAGTCTAACTATTATAGCCCAGCTGGGTTATATTGCCCACTGCACAGAGAGGAGCCAATACACTGAGACAGCCAGGGCTGCAGTGGAGAAAGGGTTTAATATCACAGAGCGCCAAGTGAGGAGACGAGGAATTTCTCAAATCCCTCTCCCTGAGAATTTGGGACAAAGGGTTTTTAAAGACAGTTTGTCAGGCAAAGGGCTAGGCAGTTGGGTCTACTAATTGACTTGGTTTGGGGCAGAATCATGGGACTGTAGAAATCATTTTTTGTGCCGAGTCAGTTCCTGAGTGGGAGGGTCACAATACCAGTTGAGTCAGTTTCTTGGTATAGGGCACTGGTCCGAATGGGTCAGCTGATCCATTGTAATGCATAGGAAGACATCTCAAAAACTAGCCTTAGATTTCACAAGGGTGATGTTATCTATGGGGAAAGTAAGAATTTTTATGACTATTAGCTATGTGAATACTGAGTAGCAATTATAGGAAAGCAAACTAGGGGACAATGGTGGTTATTATTATTTTTAACTATGCCTGTGCCTTTGCAGAATTCAGGCCCCACCACAGTTCTCACCTTGCACCCCTTTATTAATTTGCAAAGGGTGCTTTTGCAACTACTCTGAGCCCATCGTGTTATGAAAAAGTTCAATTTGTTCACATGGAGGAGCTGTGTGAGAGAAAAGAGAGATGTCCAGCCAGCCCTTAGCTGTTCCAGCCCCTAGTCCCCAGTCATCCTAGCTGCAGCCCCAGACATTAAGGACCTATCTTGACTGTGCCTTGAATAAATTCCTGATGCACAGAAGCAAAGATATACTGCTAACAAATTGTTGTATTGTGCCATCAAGCATTTTGTTATTGTAGTAAAATGTGCATAACATTAAATTTATCATTTTAGCCATTTTTAAGTGTACAGTTTAGTGGCATTGTTGTGTAACCATCACCACCATCTATCTCCAGAACCTTTTCATCTTCCCAAACTGAAGGACCACTAAGTGTTGGAATAGTTTGTTGCACAATAAAGAAAACCAGAGTGTCACCCCAAAATATGCTGCTTGGATGTAAAAATCATTTTTCAGTTGAAAGTAATTAAAAAGCAGCAAGTGGGGGAAAAACTCTCTTTTTCCTACCCTTTTCTGCCTAAAGACAGGATATAAATTCTCCTTTACTGGAGATAATTTATCAACTTATTGATCAACTTATCCTCTGGAGAGAAGGCACCAAAAGAATCTGCAAACACAACTCACTTCATTGGTTTCTTCCATATATTCCCTTCCCACAATTTCCCACTCTTGAGAGCCAAAAACCACTTTCCTTTGTCCTGGCATTTCTCTACATATTTATTGCTCTCTGTTAAAGATGCTATTTATTTATTTTATTTTATTTTATTTTGAGACAGAGTCTCACTTTGTTGCCCAGGCTATAGTGAGTGCCATGGTGTCAGCCTAGCTCACAGCAACCTCAAACTCCTGGGCTCAAGCAATCCTCCTGCCTCAGCCTCCCGAGTAGCTGGGACTACAGGCATGTGCCACCATGCCCGGCTAATTTTATATTAGTTGGCCAATTAATTTGTTTCTATTTTCTTTTTAATAGTAGAGATGGGGTCTCGCTCAGGCTGGTTTTGAACTCCTGACCTTTAGCAATCCTCCCGCCTCAGCCTCCCAGAGTGCTAGGATTACAGGCGTGAGCCACAGCGCCTGGCCCGTAAAGATGCTATGTAAGTCAGAGTTTTTAGTCACTGCTTTGAATTAGTTTTCATCAAGCTTTCTCCCACATGATGAGCTCTATAAGCATTAATACACTTCTTTGTTTTTCTCTTCTTAATCTGCCGTTTGTAAGAAGTGTCCCAGCTAAAAACTATGAGGGATTGAGGAGAAAAATTATTTTTCCTCTCCAACAATGGCAATAGATGACCTAAACATATATATATATATAGAATCTTATAACTAATAATTAGAGAGTTCAAGAAGAAATACATAAAACATACAAAGATTGTAAATGAAGAACTAAAAGTGTTATTTGCAAACAATGATTTTCCAGAGAGAAAACTCAAGAGAAACGAAAGACAAATTGTTAGTGTTACAGCAAGTGTGACAGCGGGTGGTCCTGAGGACAAACTGAGTGGCACAGGCAGAGTCGGGAGAATTCAAAGTTTATTTGCTGGCAGGCTCAGAGGGGCCATGCCACCAAATTCTGAGCACCATCTACCCAATTTTCCCCAATTTTATTAAGTTGGGGTGGTCCGAGGGGTGAGGTATCAGGTGTAGGTTAGTTGATGTGTCAGATAATAGATTAATATTATGTTGGTGTGTTGGGCCGTAGAAATGTACAGCCCGTTTGGGAGAGAGACGACCGCCCAAAAAGACTCAGAGTCCAGAGGCTTGATGCAAGAGAGTAAGAGGATTTATTTTCCAGCGCAGCGCAGGGGCTAACAGCATCACCGAGATGGGGAAGCTGCGCGCTGAAGCTCTCAAGCTTAGGGCTTTTATGGGGCGAGACCACACGCAGGTGGCCGGGTAGTTTAGGGTGGGGAAATTCCAGTAGCTCCATCTTGCACAACCAGTTGCACGACCACTACCCAATTCCGAGAACTTGCAACCGACACTTACGGGAAAAAAGAAAAAAAGAAAGAAAAAGAGAGGGGTAGGGGTCTTAATTACCTAAGAGCAAGCATAGTTACAGAAGCGAAAAGCTGGTTAGGCTAGTTTGGGCCTTTAGGCTAGTTTGGGCCTTTCAGGTGCACCAGGCAATAGATTTAGTGTTACGTTGATGCCAGGCAATAGACTAGTTGCTGGGCCAGGTAACAGGCTAGTATTATGCTGATGTGGGTCTTCCTGAGTGGTGGGGGTCTCCGGAGCCAGAAGCACCAAGTAATAGATGGGGGTTTCCCTCATCATTAGAATAATAGATTTATTATAGCAAATTTCAATGTGCAAAAATCAATTGTATTTCTCTACAGCAACAACAATTACACAATGCAATTTTTAAAGGTTACATTTTAAAACAAAAATATATTAACGTGTGGTCTATAGTTGTGCAGATTTTATGGAGAAAATCATAAATCTTTATTGGTATGCTTTAAAAGAGACTTACTAATTATAAAAAAAATAAACGTCTCAGGGTTGTTGTTGAAACTGCAAGGGGGTTTCTGGCCTAGGTCCTGTTGTTTGTTGCACAAAGATCCAATTGTTAAGACAACAGGGATTGCCAAAGAAGAAAGTAATTTTTAATATGAAAGATGTCTCATGAGGAGAATGGGAGAAGCTGCCTCAAATCCATCTCTCCAACTAATGGGTAATCATTGGCTTTTAAAGGAGGGGCCATGTGCCAAGGAACTGGTAGTGGTATAATTAACAAGGATGTACATTGGGGAAGGTAGTGAGGGATGGTGAATCTTGGAGTCAGGAAGTCTGCCCAGGGGCCTTTAGAATCTCAGCTCAGTTGTCTTGCAGAAAATCTACCATTTCTGGGAAATAACTCTAAAGGTCAAGTAGCTAGTTAAGGGAGATGTCCCGGCCTGCGGGACCTTTTGTTACTCACGGGGGGGGGGGGGGGGTCGAGAGGGGGACCGTGCCTGAAAGAGATGGGCGAGAGAAAGGAACGAGACCAAGCAAATGGTTGTCAAGGTCTACTTTACTTGGATTTTTAGTAGGTTTTATATACAGAAACAAGGAAGTAGAAACAGAAAAATAGAGTGGGGGGATGATGAGGCTTGGGTGTGGGCTAATCAGCCCCAATCAGCATCCCAATGGCACCGGAAGCTGTTTGTGATTGATCACTCAACCCCAACTTGGCAGGGGGTCGGGAACAATTGCAGGTAGCATGCCCTGGAGCAAGCACGTCATGGAATGCATTCTTCTCAGAACTATAGCTGGAGGGCTGGGTGCTATTTTCGTCTTAGGCTATTTTCCGGGGCGAGGCCCATGCGTAGGACAAGTCGTTAGAATATGGAGGGTCTTAGTCTCCAGCTGGGAGAGGATTATAAAAAAAAAACCATATAGGGGTCATTGAAATTTGTTCATAGGGCCAGTTACAGTGCCACTATTTAATTCCTTATGCAAAAGAGAAGGTAAAGACCTCAGGCACCTGTGAAGAACTGGCCCCAGAGATCATCCATTAAGGAAATTCCTTGTAACCTCCCATAAGGAAGGACATGCTAATTGTACCTATGCCTAACACCTAAAACTAAAGCCGATTGATTATACTCCACACTGATAATGAATAAGTTTATCTTTACTGTTAACAGAACTGGAGACAAGACAGAATCAGACATTCTTCCACTTATCCAGGGACATCTACATAACTGATGCTTCCTTCACTTCCTTTTCCCTTCTAACATTCCCTTTATTGTATGTAAAATGTAGATTTCCTGGGCCTCACAACAATGTAACCAGTTTGCCTCAGCAGCAACACTCTCCCCTTTTTCCTTTTCTTTGTATGCCTTGAAAATGCTGAAGGTTCCAACTTCCCCTTCAGAAAACACAGCCATAGCTTGCCGGTAATCCTTGTTTTTCCCAGGTGCATCCTTAGCTTTGGCTTACTAAATCTCCATTGATTGAGATTTTTGCCTTATTTACTAGGGTCAACATAATATGTATGTGGATACTGATATTCAGCACATAAAGATATCAATTTTCATTTAATTTCAACAAAATTCCTAATTCCATCAAGTTTTTGTTTTTTATGGACTTTAATAAAATGAAGGAGTCACTAGAATTCTTCCAATGAAATTATAGGGGGGAAGGAAAAACTTTCTCTTAGCCCCAGAAGGTTTGCTGAAAGATCAACTCACAATAAGGCAGACAAATAAGAGAAAGAGATCACAAATTTATTTACTATGCACATAAGAAGAATCACAGAGTGATTATTCAATATCCCAATGGGGTCCAGAAGTTCATATAACTTCCTTTTAGAAAGGAGTGGGAGAGATGAGGAATATAGGTACTTCTCTTGAGTGTCAACAAAAAAGAACCCAAACTCTGTAAAATAATTTGAAAAGGTTTATTCCAAGCCAAACATGTGTGACCATGGCCCGAAGCCATGTCTAAGAAGCCTTGAACAAGTGGTCTCACTGTGGTTGGGTCACAGTTTGGATTCATACATTGTGGGATGAGAGGAATTACATGTAAAGACATACATAAATCAATACATAGAAGGTGTACATTGGTTTGGTATGAAAAGGCAGGATATCTCAAAGCAGGAAATTATAGGTTATAGGTGGCTTTAAATATTCTTTGATTTGGGCTGGTCACAGTGACTCATGCCTGTAATTCCAGCATTCTGGGAGGCTTAGGTGGGAGGACTGCTTGAGTTCAGGAGTTCCAGACTAGCCTGAGTCAGAAAAAGACCCTGTTTCTACTGAAAATAGAAAAATCAGCCAGGCATCATGGCACTTCTACTCAGGAAGGTGAGGTAGGAGAATTGCTTGAGCCTAGGAGTTTGAGATTACAGGACACCACTGCATTCTAGCCAGGGCTTCAGAGTGAGACTCTATCTCAAAGATAAAAAAAAATTCTTTGATTTGTAATTGGTTAAAGAAAGGAAGCTTTGTCTAAAGGCTTGCAATATTTTCAGTTAAGATAAGGAAGTCTGCCAATCAGAGACAAGTCACCAGACTTATACTCGGACTCATGGGATCTGTTGAGTAAATTGAGGACCTACAGGTGTAGTTTAAGCTTTGTCTTGCGTAGCCTTGGGCCTGTTGATGAGTTACAAAGGATATCTCCAAGAAGGGAAGGGGGCATGACAAGGCATGTCTGACCACCCTTCTCATGACCAGCAACTCAGCTTTAGGTTATTTATGGGGTCCCCTTGGTCAAGAGGGGATCCAGTTGTTACTGAAAGCTTGACACTTTATCCTCAAGTCTGCATCAGAAGAAAAAGAACAAGTGGTTCGAGGAGAAGGAAAGAGAAGTTTATTACTTTGCTGTCAAAGGAGGAAAACAGCAGGCTATCTCAAAATCTAAATTCCTATACATAAGCAGAAATACAGAGTTTTAAAAGAGAGGGCCTTCAGTTCTGGGCTATTGTCATTTAACTACAGTTAATGATTCTAATCCTTTCATCCCTGCCTAAGACAAAGCCTGTGACCTCTGCTCACCTGAGAGGCCCATCCAGACTTCTGACCAGGCACCAGGCTTGGGGTGGAGCCAACAGTTCAGCTGAGCCATCTCCTACAGCACAAAGAACAAAAGACATTTCCTTGCCCCTTTGGATCACCTGCATTAGGCAGGGATGCAGGCCTCAGTTCCCAAAAAGAGTGGGGGAAGTGTTAAAGAGAAAGAAAACATCTTTTGCCCTTTTATTTCCCAGGCCATGTCCTCTGTTACACATTGTTGGTTGGGAGGCTTTTGGTTGGGAGGCATTGTTGGTTGGGAGGCTTAAAATTTTATTTCACAGGAGGATGAACAGATACTTGGGAGAATGAATTGAGGGGAGGGGGTGGTGCAGATTGACTTGTAAATGATTCTCTTTGGAAATTAAATTAACCTAAGAGACAAGTATTATTTTTTTAATGGGTTGGGACAGGTCTGGTTGCATTCTTGACTTTCTTTCCTACAATAGCTGTAGAGATAACAGGGAGGAGAAGGAAAGACTATTGTTCTTCTGTATGGGTCCATTTGGTTTTGTTTTATCAACAGAAAAGAAGCCAAACTTTGTAAAATAACTTAAAGAGGTTTATTCTGAACCAGTATGAGTGACCATGGCCCAAAGCCATGCCCTGGAAGCCTTGAGCAAGTAGACTTGCTGTACATGGGTTACAGTTTGGTTTTATACAGGAATTACAGGTAAAGTCATAAATCAACACATGGAAGACATGCACTGGTTTGGCCTAAAAAGGTGGGCCATCTCAAAGTGGGGAGGCTAACAGGTTAGAGGTGGGTTTAAAGGCTCTTTGACTTGTAATTTGTTCAGGAAATGAAGCTTTGTCTAAAGGCTTGGAACCTTTTAAATTAAGATAAGGAAGTCTGTTTGTCAAAGACCAGCTACTGGCCATATATTTGTTGTGTAAACTGAGGACCTGGAGATTTGTCTTGCATATTCTTAGGCCTGTTAATGAGTTAAGGAGAAGGAAAGGATATCTACAAGAAGGGAGGGGGGCATGATGAGCTGACCTCCCTTCTCATGGCCAGCGTATCAGTTTTAGGGTCTCCCCTTGGCCAAGAATGAGTCCATTCAGTCAGCTGGTAGTGGGGGGGGGCGGCTTAAGATTTTATTTTAGTTCGTTGTTTTGTTTCGTGTGTTTTTTTTAACTAACACCTTGCTCTTGGAAAGGTCTGTCTGGTTTTTATGGAGATAGAGGGAAAGCCTCTTTCAATGCCTGTTGATCTCTAAAGGCCTTTAATTCTAATACTCTTTATACCAAGGAGTCATATTTTGCGGTAAAATTCCCGGAGCTCCTTCAAAATGAAAGAGCAAAGGGCAAAAAGTAACCAAGTCATCCTTGAAGAAAAACTACAAAATGAGGCCTCTGCCAGATATTAATGTTAGGTAGGTAGCAAGGAATTCCAGGTCTCCTAGGTATGAAAGGGGCCCCCATCCTGGTGCTACCCCACTTTAATCCTGTTCTGAGCAATTGCCATACCTGGGGGAGGAGGGAACACCCCATGAATCTCCCAATTAGAACTTAGCATGACTCTAGCCCACAGGCCAAGCAGCATAGGTACAACTGAGTCTGGTAGAGTGACCTAGAACAACCGGCTTTCAGAGAGGCTGATGGGAGATCCGCATGTTCAGTAAGAGTCAGTTCATGTAACTCCCAACTGTCCATCATAGTATCCTTTTGGGACACTATACAACAAGATCTGGACCATCACCAAGCTCTCTTTTTGCTCCACAATGGGTCCAGTCGTCATCTGTGCACATGTATCTTGCTCCATAAACCTGTACCTTGCTCTTGCCCAGTAATCCCATCTTTCTCTCCTCAATAACCCTAATTTTCGTCCTTATTTTGCTTTTGGTGTATCTGATCATTCTTTGGCCAAGAGCACACTAAGAAGCAACATTTCAGTCCCTAAGCCTGACATTAAGGTTTATAAAGATATAACAATTTAGGTAGTGTGATATTAGCAAAAGAAAAAAGGATAACAGTGGCAAGAACAAAGACTCCAGAAACAGATCCAAGCCCATATGGAAACTCAGTATTTAACACCAGTGCTATTGCATATTAGTAGGGAAAGATAAACTCTTTAATAAATACTGCTGGGACAGTGAGTTTCTATAAAGAGAGAGAAAAAAAAAAATTGTATTCCTACCTCATACGACACACAAAATCTGCCTCAAGTAGAGTAAAGACCAAAATATACAAAGTTAAAATCTTCAAACTTTTGGAATAAAATGTGGAAGAGTATTTTTGTGCTTTCGGAGTTGGGAAAGATTTTGAAACCAAGAAATAGAAAATGAAACCTTTAAAGAAAAGACTATGAATCAATTAGACCACATTAACATTTAAAACGTCTGTGCATCTAAAGACTGTTTTAAAAAGTGAAAGAAGACAAGCCACTAACTAGAGAAGATATTTGCAATGCATATTGTCAACAAAGATTTAGTGTAGCGTATGTGTACATATATATAAAATGTCTACAAATCCATACAAAAAAATAGCAATGGATATGAACACACACGAAAATGCTCAATATCACTAGTAATAAAAGAAGTGTAAACTGAAATATAAATGGATGCTATTTCCTACCATAAAATTGGTTAAAATGTAGTGTGATTATATGGAAAGTTGAAAAGAATTTAGAGCAGTGGAAACTTTCTTATATTTGTGAGAGTGTAAATAAACTGGTATAACTACCTTGAAGAACATATGTTAATATGTGTGCACAAAGACATCATATAATACGTGTATACAAAGGTATCATCAAGGTGTACTAATGAAAGTCCAATGAACTCTAAACACCTACCAACATAAGAATAGGGAAATAAATTTTAGTATAGTCATACAGCAGAAACAAATGAATGAATACTAAATGCAATGTGGTATTCTAGATTGGAATCTGGAACAGAAAAAGGACACTAGTGGAAAAACTGGTGGTATCCATGTAAAGTCTGTAGTTTCATTAATTGTAACATACTAATGTGAATTTCTTAGTTTGGACAAATGTACTGTAGGGGTGAGGGGAAACGTGCCCTTTCCCCCCAAAGTTTGCTGAAACATCAACTCACACTTAAGGCAGATTAATAAATTTTGTTTGTTTGTTTTTTAAATTTTATTTTGCTGTTTGAGCATCTGGGTCAGATGGGTAGATGGGTGGAGGCTGAAAAGTGTGTCCTCCCAGAAATGTTTATTTACCAATACCATATGCATGGGGAGAATCACAGTGATTACTCAATCAATACCTAATGAAGTTCAGTTATTTTTATACATACCTTTGGGGGGGGCAGGGAAATGAGGAGTGTAGGTAATTCTGTTTAGTGGCCATAAATGGTTGCTAGGGAGGATGACTAGATGGGGGACACAGATTTACTTGCAAATTAACCCGAGAGACAGGTATTATGTTTCAGATGATCTGGGCTAGGTCTGGTTGATCTTTTTCTCTGCAATATATTGAGATGACCGGGAGAGGAAGGGAAGTCCTTTGTCCCCTTTGATTTTCGATCAGGTCAGTACAGCTTATGCACACAGAAGGAAAGTCTCTTCCATGGGCCTGTTAATCTGTAAGAATCTTGAGTTCAAAATATTCTTTTTTTTTTTATTTTATTTTATCCAGCATATTATGGGGGTACAAATGTTAAGGTTACCTATATTGCCCTTGCCTCCCTGCCCCCTCGAGTCAGAGCTTCAAACGTGTCCATCCCCTGGTTGGTGCACATCGCACTCATTGTGTATGTATATACCCATCCCCTCCCCCCCACCTGCCCGACGCCCAATAAATGTTAGTCCTGTATGTCCACTTAGGTGTTGAAAATATTCTTTATACAAAGGAGTCATATTTTGGGGTGAAATTTCCAGAGCTCTTTCAGTACCATTATTGTGTGGGATGAACATTAGGGGAAGTTGAGGGAATGGTCTATGGGAGCTCTCTGTATTCTGCAACTTTTCTGTAAGTCTAAAATTATTCCAAAATAGTGTATTAAAAAAAATAGAGTTTCTTATATCACTAAGGATTAATCTCCCAAACAAAACGCTGAGAAAATAGCAAATTGCAGAAGACATATATAGTATGTAACCAACTATATAAGTTTAGAAGTACTTGATATGTTTTATTTAATATGTATGTAGTATAATTTTTAATATATACTTATATATATGTTTATAATTTTAAACATATATACTTAAATGATAAACACCAAATTAATTACTCCTTGAAGGTGAGGAGACTGGCATATGATCAGGAGGGTTATCAACAGGATTTAAATTTTATTTGCAATGTTTAATTTCTTAATTTGCTTGATGGATATGTTAATTAATTGTTAGTGGTAATCATTTTTCCTTTTATACTTTGTATACGTATAGTCAATCATCATGCTGTATACCTTGAATATATACAATATTCATTTGTCAATTATACCTCAGTACAGCTAGAAAAAAAATCTAGTTTGTCTGTCTAGATACTTTGTCCATGGTGACAAACAAAGCAAAACAAAACCAGAAAAAAATCATTTTGGCTTCTTATGGTTTCTGTGTTTATAAGCTAATAACAGCAAGTCATCTTAAAAATAATTCTGATCATTTCTCTTACAATGTAAGATGTTTTTACTATATGTAAATAAATGAATTGGCGGTGTTTGTCCCTTGAAGGGGAAAGGAGAGACGTCCAGGAGAGCGTGCTAACAGGTTAGGGATAGTCCTTCTCTCCCACGTGCACCTCCTGGTAGGAGCCCCATGGGAGACAGAATACCAGCGTTCATGCGCTTTCATTCTCGCGATTACCAAGCATGCTCTTTTGAGGTTTATTTTAAACAAACAAAGCATATATTTCTATATTTAACTGTTTCCTGTGCTGGATCAACAGCCTCCACAACAACAACAAACAGTTTAGTCTATAAAATGCAATGATTCCTTACAGAATTTTCGGAGGGCTTTGATTTGTTTTCAATTTGTTCTTCCATTTGTCGCCACCAGTACTGAGGCTCCACCTAGGGCCCTCTTCTATAATTACATTCATATTCGTTAAAGCTAATCTCCTCCTTTATGACAGCAATATGTAAAACAGTTATGCAAATAAGAGAGACTGGTGGAGTCTTTGCTTTTTTTCCCCTAAGCATGTGTCTAACATAAAAACTGATTTGCTCACTCCCAGGAACGGAACCACTGCTAGGCAGTGAACTACCCGGGTGGCGTGCCAGGCAGGGATGTAGTTAACATCTTATCTCTGGCCTTGGAATGTTGCCCTGCAGGAATGCAGCCAGGTAACCTTTGAAACAGGTGGTCCCAGCCCAGGCAGGGGAAGTAAAATGGAAAAACAATTATTAATACCTTCTTGTGCGTCGCAAGGAACTGCCAGCTAGGAAATGTAGGAGAGGCTTAAATCAGATGGAGGCAGAGAAAGATCAAAGGTAGACCTAAAGAATTTGGCTTAGAAGTTACAATATGATACTTAAAACTTTGGGTGTCTTCTCTACCTTTTACATTTCTATTAGTTGGGTTCTCATCCTTGTTCTCCTAGTCCAATGGGCTATTTGTTCTTTCATTCCCTGTCTCTCCAGCAGTGAGTAATGCAGAATGATTCGAGCTAGCACCCCAGAGTGTTTTGACTCACACCTGCCATCTGTCTGCTTAGTCACCGCGGTGTAAGCATCCTTCCCCTAACTGATGATTTTTATTTGATAGAAGCATTGGCAGGCAGCAGTTGTTGTGTTAGGTAGGAGATTGCTGGATTCCCCGTTTTCTTTATTCTTGTAATGATAGCGGCATGGCGAATTAATGTTTCAGATATTCACTTGGCTTTTCCTTGTAACTACCATATGTTCCTAAAGATACTTAGTGTGGGGAGAGTTGTGAAAAAGGAGATGGGAAATGGGTTATTTTCAATTTTATTTTAAAATTGTAGACATATAGACATTTAGACCATTATCATCCAGTACAAAGCAAAGTAGAAATCTTCCAACTTAGTCATAAGCCCAGCCCTCAATTTCAGCAAAACTATCCTGACTTTCTGATATTGATATTCTTACTCTGTCCAGTTTGGGGGTGAATTCTCTATAAAGGAAGACAGAGGTGTAAAGAGTGAATCTTCTTTACATACAGTCATGGAATCAAGTAAACATTGTGATTAAAATGACTATTGTAGGTACACATTCAATTTGGGCAAACAAACCCACTTTAGAAGCAGGACACAAACCCGAAGCAGAGTCAGTTTTAACACATACTACATGTAGTAACAAAAATGCATTTTGTATTATTTCATACATGCTAATATAAAATACATATGTACAGCATAGGAAAGAAAAATAAAATAAACCAGCTTGTACCCACCACTCAGCTTAAGAATGAAAACTCTTACCACAATAAAATTAAATTAAAATATAAATTTTTAAAAAAGTAAAAAATAAGAATGAAAACTCTAACATATTTTTGAAGTCTCCTTCTGTGTAACCCCACCTAATATCAACACCCTTCTTAACTGACTCCACTCTCTGCGTCCTACATAATCATTATCTGGAATTATGGGTTACCATTCCTTTATTTTTTGTTGTAGTTTTTAAAAATGTTTATATCCCTAAATAATATATTTGTTGGATTTGCATGTTTTTGAATTTTATATAAAGGGGACTTCAGTGTATAAATTCTTCTGTCACTTTCTTTTTCATCAGCATTGTATCGTTTGTGTCAACGGAAAAAAGCCAAACTGTAAAATAATTTTAAAGAGATTTATTCTGAGCCAAATTTGAGGACCATGACCTGGAGCCGCTGCCAAGAGGCCTTGGGTAAGTGGACTGGTTGTGGCTGGGTTATAGTTTGGTTTTTATACATTTCAGAGACAGGGGTTACAGGTAAAGGCATCAATCAATACGTGGGAGGCATACATTGGTTTGGCCCAAAAAAGTGGGACATCTCCAATCGGGGAGCTTACAGGTTATAGGTGGGTTTAAAGATTCTTTGGATTGTAATTGGCTAAAGACATGAAGCTTTGTCTAAAGGCTTGGAATGTTTTAACATAAACCGTTTACAGAGATAAGCCACCATTTGTTGCATAAACCTGCAGGTTTGTCTTGCATACCCTTAGGCCTGTTCATGGGTTACAAAGGAAGTCTCCAAGAAGGGAGGGGGGGCATGATAAGGCTTGTCTGACCTCCCTCCTCCTGGCAGGCAATTTTGCTTTAGGATATTCCTCTGGCCACGAGGGGGTCCATTTAGTCAGTCAGTGGGGGGGATGAGCATTTTAGTTCACATTCGTGTGGCCACAGGAGGCTATAGTCCATTTGTTTTCACTAATACATATTAAGTATCCCATTGTATGAATATACCACAACTTATTTATCCAGTCTTCTGTCAATGGTTCTTAGTGCTGGTTCCAATTTTTTACCGTTAAAAACAGTGGTGCAGGCTGGGCGCGGTGGCTCATACCTGTAATCCTAGCACTCTGGGAGGCCGAGGTGGGCAGATAGCTTGAGGTCCGGAGTTCGAAACCAGCCTGAGCAAGAGCGAGACCCCATCTCTACTATAAATAGAAAGAAATTAATTGGTTAACTAATATATATAGAAAAAATTAGCCGGGTATGGTGGTGCATGCCTGTAGTCCCAGCTACTCGGGAGGCTCAGGCAGCAGGATGGCTTGAGCCCAGGAGTTTGAGGTTGCTGTGAGCTAGGCTGACGCCATGGCACTCGCTCTAGACTGGGCAACAAAGTGAGACCCTGTATCAAAAAAACCCACAAAAACAAACAAACAAAAAAACCAAAAAAAACAGTGGTGCAATGGATATTTTAGTACTTGGGTCCTGTTGCACACGTGTGAGAAGTTTCTCTGGTCTGGGGTGTGTATCTAGGTGGAAATTGCTGGGTATCAGGTCGGTGCATCTTCAGCGTTACTAGATGCTGCCAAATTATTTTCAAAGGGGATTGGACAAATGAACCCTCATTAGCAGTATGTGAGAGTTCCTAGTGTCCCCCATCTTCACAAGCATGTTGATCTACCAGGCTTTAAAATTTTTGCCAATGTTTTGGTTATAAAATCATATTTTAGCCTTCTGATTATAAGTAAGGTTAGACATCTTTTTATATATTTCCAGTCATTGGTTTTCCTCTTTTGTGAAGTGTGCATCCATGTTCTTTGCCATTTTCTGTTGGTTTGTGTGTCTTTTTGCAGGAGTTTTAAAAATATACAGACTATTGATCCTTTATTCTAACTAATATGTGTTGAAAATGTATTCTCCTAGCTTGTGGCTTCTCTTTTTTCTTTTTTTTTTTTTTCTTTTTTATGGTGTCTGTCAATAAACTAAAGTTCTTATTTTGATAGAGTTATGTATTTATCTCGCTTTTATTAATACTTTATGGATTTCTGCCTCTTTTTTTGTCTTAAGAAATCCTTTTGTAATGCCCAGTTTCAAAAGTAAGCTGTATTTCCTTCAGGAAATTTAAAAAAATATATGTATTTAATATTAGGAATTTACTTTTTTGTTATACTGTGGGTCCTTATAGAAAACTAATTTTGCAGTCATTATTTATTAAATTATCCATTTCTTCTACACTTCTGTAAAATTACAGCTCTGACTTCTTCCATATATGGAAGATCCTATCTTTGTTTCACTGGTATATTTATTTACTCCTGCACCAGTAATACCTTTTTTTTTAGACACAGTCTTACTCTGTCACCTGGGCTAGAGTGCAGTGGCATTATCATAGCTTGCTGCAACCTCAAACTCCTGGGCTCAAGTGATTCTTCTGCCTCAGCCTCATGAGTAGCTGGGACTACCAGCATGTGACACCATGCCCTGCTAATTTTTCTATTTTTTGTAGAGATGGGGTCTCGCTCTTGCTCAGGCTGGTTTTGAACTCCTGGCCTCAAGCGATCTTCCTACCTTAGCCTCCCAGAGTGCTAGGATTCCAGACATAAGCCGCCATTCCCAGCCCAGCAACACACTTTATATAATCTGGTGAAACTTTAAATAATCTTGGAAATCTAATGAGCAAATTCTTTCCATCCCTACATGTATATTTCTTCTTTAATAGTGTATTAGCTATTGTTTTTTCTCCTTGGCTATTCTTGGCCTTTTGTTCTTTTGTATAAACTTTAGAATTGGCTCATCAGCTTCCACAGAACAATTCAATAAACTTTTCCTGAAGATTTACTTTCTTTCATTATAATTTTCTATAACATAGACTAAGTCTACACAAATAAATGTTAAATCATTTTAAAGATGTGCTGACAGATAAAGGAATGTGTTAACTCAATAACACCAATACTAAAAAATTTAATTAATGAGATCTCATTTTGCTTAAAAAACATGAAACATCACAGGAAATGAGCCAAGATCAATGAATAGAGATCTTAAATATTTTATCCCAGCCAGCTCATTTTAAAATCATGCCTATCTTGAGAGAATTTAAGTTTTCGATAACCAATTTTTATGTATCCAGCTCCATTATAGATACTTACAGAAAATATATAAATGATGTAAAATATCATTTTGGTCTTTTAAGGAGTTATAATTTATCATGGAAACAATTGGTAAACAATACAATCTCAAACTTTGTAGTTCTATGAGCTATTGTGGAATAAGGTAATGCTTTTGTTCTGGACATATTCAGTTTGGGACAATAGAAGAATATAAACATGAGATGAGAACACAGTTGAGGTGTCAACTAAGTTTTTAAAAGCTAAAGCTAGAATTCTCAGGGTCTCCAGCTGAGAATTTAAATAAGACTGTGTTTGGATGAGGCACTTGTGAGTGTAACTAGAAGTGCAGCAGGGGCTGCTGCTCAGTTCAGGAGGTTTATTGTATGAATTCAATTTAATTTCAAGCCTCAAAAATTTGAGCACCAACAATAAGCCAAGTATTGTTCCTCTAAAGTCTCTGCCCTCAGAGAATCCAGAATCTGATAGGCACTGAGATACTCTCAGAAAAGCAACGCATTCTTTGGGAAAAGAGATTCTGAAATAAAGAGGTTCTGGAATGAAAAAAGAGAGCACTCAGCTCCATTCCTCCTCTGCCTTCCATCCTTCTTATCCCCACGCCAGCCCTGGCATCCCTCTCACTTCACTCAGTACTACCTGTAGGGAACGTGCAGGGCGCATGCAAGTCTACATCTGGAAAGAGCTGTAGCAGGAGGAAGCACCAGTAATGGTGAGCTAGACAGACAGAAATTAGCTGCTGTCACATGGCAGTGGAGAGGACTATTTTCTGAGCACAAGTGAGATGCCCCCTAGAGAAATTAGTGGGGAGATATTGAAAGGGAAGAAGAGAAAATTTTGGATTTCTCCAATTTGTATGATACCAGTGAATCTTACTCAACTGGGGACAATACCATATCCCCAAAGAGTATTTGTAAATGTGTGTAGGTATTTTTGCTTATCACAAAATATATAAGCAAATATATATATATATATATTTTTTTTTTTCTTTTCTCTTTTTCTTTTTGAAACAGGTTCTCATTATTTCTGGGCTAAAGTGCAGTGCTGTCATCATAGCTCACTGCCACCTCTGATTGCTGGGCTCAAGCGGTCCTCCCACCTCGGCCTCCCCAAAGTGCTAGGATTATAGGCATGAGTCACCGCATCTGGCCTAGGGTTTTAAATTCTTAAAATTACTTCTGCCAGGCATAAAGGGCATTGAGGGAGGCCTAGTTGTTATTGAATTTGTGTTTTAAAGAAATGGAGAATTTTCTTTTATCCAAATCCCAAGAGAATAGAGATTAGTGCAGAAATTCAGAGAATAAAGGACTTAAATTTATTATCTGTGTTCTCTAATTCCAGGGAAAATAACACATAAATCATTCCAAGAAAAGAGTTCTTTTTCTTTTACGGAGGAGGAGAAAAAAGAGCAATTATCTTAAATGAATGCATTCCTCCTTTTCTAAGTAGGTTTAATATTATATCCTCCTGTTGTTGAAAACCCACTTCTTCCTTGTTTGCCTGCCAGGGGAAATTCCATTTCATTAATCTAAATGGGAATTTTCAGAATAAAAAGAGAGAAAAATGCTTATCCAGAAAAAGAGGAAGACACTAAGCCAGAAGCAGCAGGACGTGTACCAGAAGAATATTATGGGTCAGATATCAAAGAGAGAGTCCACCTTTAGCAGCACATACTGCTGGGTCACCATAATTTCTGCTCTATTTTAATTGCAAAAGTGGAAAGCATATTCCAGTCCTTCATACATAATGTATCATTCTATCAACCATCTTGAATGTTAAAAAGATTCAGTCTTGTGAAACTCGTGTATTTTTTGAGAATCCTCGTAAATGAAAATATAGTATATATTTTATTTTAAGTTAAATAACTTACAAATTGGAAGTTTCTCCTAGTTGAAAGAATTTAGAAAACAGGGAAGAAGGAAAGGTGTTCTGGAAAGAATGATAACTTTAAAGCCAGATAGCTCAGCATCAAATCTTGGCTTTACTATTTTATATCAGTTCATTTTTGCTTATATGAAGCCACTTCAAAACACAATCCCCTAAAAGCATAATCATTTATGCTCACAACTCTGTAGATTGGCAATTTTGGCTGTACGTGTGAATGTTCTTATTTTGGTCTCACCTCGACTCACTCATGTGGCTGCATTCGACTGGCATGTCATCTGGGGAGAGGTTGTTCATGAATGGCTCGACTCACCTATCTGGTGGGTCGCTGGAGCAACAGGGCAATTGGGCCACATGTCTCCAACCTATGGCAGGCTAGTCTGGGATTCCTTATGTGGTGGCTGGGTTCCAAAACCAGCAAGACAAAAGTTTCAACATGTGATCACTTTGTAAGACTCTGCTTACATCACATTTTCTATTTTCTCATGAGCCAAATAAGCCACTTGGCCAAGCCAAGAATCAGGGTGGGAGGTGACTGTTTAAAGGTTGGATGCAGGGAGGAATATTTTGTAAACAATCTGTAACAGGTGGTGATGGCTGAATATGGTTTTAAAGAATACAGGCCCAGCACGATGGCTTATGCCTATAATCCCAGTACTTTGGGAGGCCAAGGTAGGAGGATCCCTTGAGGCCAGGAGTTCAAGACCAGCCTGGGCAACATAGCAAGATCCCCTGTCTCTACAAAAAATAAATAAATTAGCTAGGCAAGGTGGCACATGCCTGTGGTCCCAGCTACTTGGGAGGATAAGGTAGGAGGATCAATTGAACCCAGGAGGTTGGAGGTTATGGTGAGCTGTGATCCCCACCATTGCACTCTAGCCTGGGTGACAGAATGAGATGCCACTTCTAAAATAAAAAAAGAATACATAAGATTTTATAGATAGACAAGTGAGAAGGAAATTCATTGCAAGACGAGTGAACATTAGGATAGACCATATGTGAGGCCACAAAAACAGATCTTTAAAAATTCAGACAAATGAAATCATATCTAGTATTTTCTTTGGTCACAATGGAATAAAACTAGAAATTAATAACAAGAAGCATTGGAAACTATACAAACACATGGAAATTAAATAGTATGCTTCTGAATGACAGTCAGTCAATGAAGAGATTAAGAAGGAGATTTAAAAATCTCTTGAAACCAATGAAAATGAAAACAAAACATACTAAAGCCTGTAGTACAGTAAATGCAGTATTAAGAGGAAGTTTATAACAATAAGTGCCTGCACCAAAAAAACAGAAAAGTTTCAAATAAACAACCTAACAATGCATCCTAAAGAGCTAGAAAAACAAGAGCAAGCCAAACCCAAAATTAGTAGGAGTAAAGAAATAATAAAGATTGGAGCAAAAATAAATGAAATTAAAACCAGAAAAACAATACAAAAGATCAATGAATCAAAATATTGGTCTTTTAAAAACATAAACAACATTGACAAACCTTTTGCCAGACTAAGAAAAAAAGAAAGAAGATACCAAAAAAGAAAAACGTAGAAGAGAAAGGAGACATTATAATTGACACTACAAAAATTCAAAGGATCATTGGAGGCTACTATGAGCAGCTATATGCCAATAAAGTGGAAAACCTAGAAGAAATGGATAAATTCCCAGACACATACCACCTACCGAGATTGAACCAGGAAAAAATCCAAAACCTGAATAAACCAATTATTAGTAATGAGATAGAAGAAGTAATAAAAAGTCTCCCATCAAAGAAAAACCTGGTACCCAATGGCTTCACTGATGAATTCTACCAAATATTCAAAGGAGAACTAATGCCAATCCTACTGAAACTATTCCAAAACATCAAAGAACACTCCCAAACTCATTCTATGTGGCCTGTATCACCCTGATACCAAAACCAGAAAAAGACATAACAGAAAAAGAAAACTATAGGCCAATATCTCTGATGAACATAGATGCAAAAATCCTCAAAAAAATACTAATGAACTGAATTCAACAACACATTAAAAAGATTATTCATCATGATCAAGTGGAATTGGCCCCAGGGATGCAAGCATGGTTCAACATATGCAAATCAATCTTTGTAATACATCGTATCAACAGGATAAGGACAAAAACCATAGGATCATTTCAATTTCTGCTGAAAAAGCATTTGATAAAATTCAACATCCCTTCATGATAAAAACTCTCAAAAAACTGGATATAGAAGGAACATACCTCAACACAATAAAAGCCATATATGACAGACCTATAGCTAGTATTGCATTGAATGGGGGAAAACTGAAAGCCTTTCCTCTAAGATCTGGAGCAAGACAAGGATGTCCACTTTCACCACTGTTATTCAACATAGTACTGAAAGCTCTGGTCCAGAGCATTCAGACAAGAGAAAAAAAAAAGGGCATCCAAATTGGAAAGGAAGAAATCAAATTATCCTTGTTTGTGGATGATAGGATTTTATATCTAAAGAAACCTAATACTTTAGTATTCAAACTGATAAACAAATTCAGTAAAGTTGCAAGCTACAAAATCAACATACAAAAATCAGGAGCAAGAGCTATACTGTCTGGATACTTTCCGGACAGTGCTCATATTCAAAAGAAAAGAAATCAGCATATCAAAAAGATATCTATTGCACACTATTCACAGTAGCCAAGATTTGGAATCTAAGTGTCCATCAGCAGACGAATGGATAAAATGTGGTACATATACACAATGTAATATTATTCAGTCATTAAAAAAAAGAATGAAATTTTGTCATTCGCAATAACATCGGTGGAACAGTAGAACATTAAGTTAGGTGAAATAAGCCAAGTACAGAAAAGCAAATCTCACATGTTCTCACTCATGTATAGGAGGTAAACATTAAAACAATTGAGCTCATAGAGACAGAGAGTAGAATGATAATTATCAGAGGCTGTGAAGGGGAACAGGGAGAGGGGCACAGTGGGGTTGATTAATGGGTACAAAAATATAGTTAGATAGATAGAATGTAAACTACTTGGTAGCACCAGAAAGTGACTATAGTCAACAGTAAGATATGTTATACTTTAAAATAACTAAAAGAGTAGAATTAGAATGTTCCTAACATAAAGAAATGATAAATGCTTGACATGATGGATACCTAATTACCTTGATTTGATTAAAACACATTGTATTGGCGTATTGGCGTATTGGCCGGGCACGGTGGCTCACGCCTGTAATCCTAGCATTCTGGGAGGCCAAGGCAGGCGGATTGCTCGAGTCAGGAGTTCGAAACCAGCCTGAGCAAGAGCGAGACCTTGTCTCTACTATAAATAGAAATAAATTAATCGCCCAACTAATATACATAGAAAAATTAGCTGGGCATGGTGTCACATGCCCGTAGTCCCAGCTACTTGAGAGGCTGAGGCAGTTGGATTGTTTGAGCCCAGGAGATTGAGGTTGCTGTGAGCTAGGCTGATACCACGGCACTCACTCTAGCCTGGGCAACAAAGTGAAACTCTGTCTCAAAAAAACCCAAAAACACACACATTGTATGCCTATATCAAAATATCACATGCACCGTATAAAGATATATAACTATTATGTACCCATAATAATTAAAAATTTAAAAGTTAAAATGAAAAAATTAGAAATAAAAATCAATGAATTACTAAGCTCTTTCATCTATAGTTTTGCAAAATTATTATTAATGTTACTTTTTGGTGGAAATATGGAGAGATTAATCTTACAGTATTAGAATTGAATTTGAGATTGGAATTCAACTTTTCATTTTAGCAC
The DNA here is from genome assembly GCF_040939455.1 of Microcebus murinus. NCBI lineage: Eukaryota > Metazoa > Chordata > Mammalia > Primates > Cheirogaleidae > Microcebus > Microcebus murinus. Next base: position 73,878,186 of record NC_134108.1, read on the forward strand.
TGCTCAGTGAGCTGAAGGAGCTTATCCAGTGCTACAACGCTGGTTAATTGCAGAGCTGAGGCCTTCACCCAGCTCATCCTTCTTGGTCCAGTGCTCTTTATACCACATCAAGCTGCCTGGATCACACAGCTGATGATATTGACATCTTGTAATTGTTTGCTCATGCATTTATTCATTCAACAAATATTTCATAAGTACCTAACATATGCCATCACATTTCTAGGCACTTGGAAAACGTCAGTGAATCAGACAAAAAAAAAAAAAAAATTCCTGCTTTCATGGAGCTTGTTATATAGTATTCATTTTAAAATGTGTTTTTTCTTTATAGATAGATGTACATACACATAAAAACAATATAGCACAGGGCAAACAGTGAGATTTGAATTTTACTCTTGATGTTACCTCTTGACAACTATATGACTTTAGAAGGTAGCCACTAGCCACATATGGCTATTTAAGTTAACATTTAAATTAAATGTATTTTTAAAAAACTAAAAATTAATTTCCTCTGTTGGACTAACCATATTTTAAGTGCTCAATAGCCTCATTGGGCATTTCCATCAGCCCAGAACATTCAGCTGGATAGCAGTGGAATAAACAATCTCTAAGAACTACTCTAATTCCAAAAATGAAAGATTAAATAATATCAACAGGAACCAGTAATACTCTACCTCTTGAGATGTCCAGAAGAGATTGAATTTTTCTTTGAGGAAGAGAACAGAGCCATTGTTTGGAAATAATCTAATCTAATCACATATTTGTTCATAAAAGTTCAAGGGGAAGTCAAAACTCCTCATGTCCAGAACACAAGAATGATAAATAGAATATGTTTGAATATAGGGAGAAGCAAGTCATCCTCACCTAATGAATGTTTTGTGGCTATGATCCTACAAGTTTTCCTAATGAGGCCTCTAACAATGCAGCACTTTGGAGGAAGAAGGAAGCCTGACTCTTACAGAGAAAGCCGATTGTTCTATTCATTAACTAAACACTGTCTTGCAGGGCTGATTCTCCCATGATGGAATGATTTCAGTTAAGACCTTTATGTCATTATTATCCTCTCAATTTAAATTTGAAACCAGTTTCTATATTCAAAGCTCACTTTTTCCTAGTATTCTAGGCACTTCCTATAAACAGGATGAAAAGGCCTTATGCTATTTTTTCCTTTCTGAATTCCTAGGCTCGAAGGTGTGAGTGAATGAGTAGGTGTGTAGTTAGTGCATGTATGTGTTTCTATTGGAAAAGGAGGATAAGGCATAGTCAAGATTATCTTTCAGGGAGTAGTGATAAATAGCGATCTGGTTACCCACTGCCATCCCATGCTCCTAACCTCTTTGATCTTTATAAGTCTGAGAATCTAAAGCAGTATGTCTCCACCTAGAATATTTCAGATACCTCACCTGGGAGTCAGATAGGACTTGATTTGTTTAAATAGCTGGTAAATTATTTAAATGGATCTAAAGACAGCACTTTTATATTTTAATATTTGTGTGATTATACTTAAAAATGTTTAATGTTTTATAATCCTCATAACAATCTTATGTGGTAGGAAGTATCATTATTTCCATTTCACAAATAAGGGAACTGAAATTATATATATATATACACACACACATATATAAATTATATATAATGGCTTCACTCTGCCTTTGAGAATGTTTCTAAAAACCTACACATCTGTCTTACTGTCTGAGTTTGTGACAAGGTATAGAAACTTACTCTAATAAACTTATTGTACTAGCTCTAATAAAAAGAGGGATTGTTGTACAGATAGAAAATACTACTACTACAAAGGGCAATTGCAGGAAGTAATCAGGCCTTACAGAAACTACAGTGTGGTTGGACAGCTTCTCTCTAATCTCTGATTCTTTTCTGCAAAGCTCTTAGCTTCTTTTTCCCCATACCTTCTACTTGCTTGTGTCTATGGCTTGTCATGGAACAGACTCTGGCCCCTACTCAGAGCTTCACTATCCCAATTTAAACCATCTATGTCTTTTTGTTTAAATTCTCTAGACAGAATCTGATGGGCTCACCTTGAGTCAAGGGTCCAATCAGGTGAATGGAGAGTCAGGTCACCAAAGCACAAGCATGAGTGCCTACCTAGTCCCATCCCTTCAGCAGATGTGTGCAAAGGGCAATTTTATAGCAGGACCCGAGGGTGGGGAGGTGGTGACAGTTATCTCTAGTATAACAATGAAACAGATCTGAAAATACATTTTGCTTAATCCAAGTCCAAGGTAATAAAATCTTTATTGAAGTGTATTTAAACCCATGTTTGCTTTCAAGAACGTAAAGTGAATTGTAACAATGGTTTAAAGTAGTCTCAAGATGTTTGGAATTTTATAATTAGCAATACGATTGTATAGCATGTTTAATTGTATAGCATGTTCACAAATTATTTTGTAATTTACAAACTTGTGATATTCAATTGAGAATATATGGATAATAATTGTTGTCTATTTTCCTAACTCTAATACACAAAAGAGATATTCCTGTATACTTCTACCAAAGCTTGCCTATCTATGTATTGATGATACATGAAATTATTTAGGTCATATAGGGTTAAATAAGATTTATTGATAGTATTAAATTAATTTAATTTTTTCCACTCTTCCACATATCTGCAAGGCACATATGTGCCTTGCATTCAATTTCCATTGGGCAGCTCTAGTTTAGACCATTAGGATTGCATTCTCTAGTATTCGCAAGTAAAAAGCAGTAAGGACAGACATACCATCTGAACTAAAATATTTCAAATATTTATTACATCCTAAATACTTATACATTCAATAAATTAAATTTTTATGCCTCCTTTTCCTTTTCCCATTTCACAAGCACTTATCCTATAGTCCTTTAGGTGTTTCGAGTTATCTGGTTTTTTTTTTTTTTTTTGGATGGGGATCTCTGCTATGTTGCTCAGGCTGGCCTCAAAGTCTTGTACTCAACTCAAGGGATTCTCCCGCTTCGGCAGCTGGACCTACAGGCACACGCCACTGTACACACCACCACACCTGGCTCCTTTTAGTTGATTTTTTTCCATCTGTTGCTATTCCATGTTTAATAATTCTTTACTATTGGTGAACTACTTAATCCTTCTTAGCCTTGTTCCAGTCATTTTAGCTTTCATTTTTCCACTATGATTTATAATCTGCCCCCTTTCACTAATCTCTAACCTGCCTCCCTTCCTGAGTTTATGCTTTGTTTAGGTCATATTAGGAGATGACTTCTTATCATCACTTTTTCGTCCCCTCAGTTTCCCGGTCTATTTCTCCTTCCACATTGGTCCCCTTCTGAACCACAGGCAAAGCTGTTTCCTCTGAAGCATTTTCTTCTTCGTCTCTTTTCTCCTTCCACTTCCTCTCCCTCTTCCCCTTCCTTTTTCTCTTCTTCTTCCTCTCTACTTTTCATTCTCTTGCTCTCCCTTCACATTTTATTTGGAAATAATTTCAAATCCAGAAAATTACAAGAATAAGAAGACTACAAAGAGTGCTGCATATCCACAACTCAGATTTACCTATTATTTATATTTTACATTATTTATATTATATTATTTATATTTATTATTTATATTTTACAGCAGTTGTTTTATCATTTATGTGTTATGTATCCACATATAAAAATGTTTTTCTGAAAAGTTGATACAAGCTTCCTTGTTTCTTTTTTCCTTTCATTTTGGGCCCTAGAAGGTGAATCAGTCTACCATTTTTTATGGGTGTATAATAATCACAATTGTATTTGTTCTATTTCACATGCATATTTCACTAGTTCTTATATCTAATTGGCCTGCCAGTTAGAGAGTAATATTCTTCTGGCAGCCTTAGTCCTCTTTTTCTATTGCAACTTCGTGGATGAAATCCTTTTATTTTATTATAATTTGAAATGTGTTCATTAAGTCTGTCAGGCTTGTGCTTGGCATTCCAGATAATAATGGTAAGAGAAACACACCCTGCAATCATAATTCTAATCAAAGTTCATGCCACCACAATATTGATAATTGTTTTCATTCAGTGATAGATACATGGATATTCATTATACCATTCTTTCTATTTTTGCATATGCTTGAACATGTTTATAGTAAAAAGTTAAATTTTAAAATACCTGAAGTGCCAGGAATGCATTCTATAGGTTCACGTCAGTTTATTATCAGAATCTTTTGCCGGGCAACAGTTGTCTTACCACTGGCCTAAAGGTCAATAAGGGATATTCTTTTTTTTTTTTTTAATAAGGGATGTTCTTGTGGTGCACCTTTCTTATTTCCCAGAGAACTTAAATAGAGTTTTTATTAGTTCTAAATAAATATTTGACTATATTTAATTAATTAATTCTATGTATTAAATACTCTCAAATACATTAACTCCCCCTTTCAAAAAAGAATTTTAAAACCTTTTCAAAAAGAATTTTAAAAATTACATTTATACGATGTATTTGTGCAACCGTGGAAAGCTGGGCTTGAGGCCAGGATCTAGTGCTATCTCTATGCATGCAACACATTAAGCAATTGTCTCTTTGCTTTGCAGTGGTGGCCCTTCTGTGTATATATAGGTGACCTGCAAAGTAACTGTGCTGTCTCCGCAGCCCATCCATCTCTGAAGCCAAGCTGTCTATAGGAGTTTCAGCTGCAGACTCTGCACACATCCGCTTATCTGTCATTCATTCCTGATGGCTATGTCCCCTCCTTCCTTGCACATATTGTTCATTCAAGTGGAACTCATTTGATCATCATAGCGAAACAATATGCTGAAGTGTTTAAATTAGTTTTCTCTTTTAGGCGATTCTCCTCTATGATATTAATTTACATAGTAAGCATTTTCTTCCTTGATGGTACCAAGGAAAATAGCCCAGTCAGATTTGAATGATCAAAGGTCCTTAAATCAGTGAAGTTCAAAATAATAAACTGTGAAATATATACCATGTTACCCTGAAAATAAGACCAACCCATAAAATAAGCCCTAGCAGGATTTCTAAGCATCTGCGCAATATAAGCCCTATCCTGAAAATAAGACCTAGTGATGGGCGTGGCTACGCAGCATATCTGCACAACCCATGCATTTGGTCGCAGAGCGGTAAAGAGAGCAACCCTTCTTATGAAGAGCTCCCCGTTAGAGCTCTATTGCTTGACATGAGAGATTGGGGCCAATGGTTCTAAAGGAAATAGAGTCACAAGAAATTCAAGATGGAATTCGGGGTTTGGAAAGTTATGATGATGTTCCAGAAGAAGATGACTTAACTATATTTGAATAAATGTAGATTGTTGTACCATACCTAAAAAAAAATAACACATCCCCTGAAAATAAGCCGTAGGGTGTCTTCTTGTCTTCTTTAAATATACGACCCTGTCTTATTTTTGGGGAAACATGGTAATAGTGTGTCTATTCCAGCTTGATTAATTCCAAACTCCCTGGAATCAGGGAAACTTTTCTAATGGAAGCACTCTTGAAAACGTTTTGCATGACAAATGGGACATATAAATGAATAATTGTCTTATAAAATATTAAAATTTACTTAGAAAAAAGACATTCTCCAGATAGTAAATGTTCACTGGCTGAGGCAAGGTTGTGTCTTAGCAAGCTTATCCACTACTAATTATAATGTACTTTCTTCTAGTGCTCATTTAGTCCAAATGTAAATATCCCAACATAATTACCCTTGGAAGGCTATTACATGGTATTGGTTGCTACAATCTGGGAACATTCCCAGTGGAATATCTCCAGTTTTTTCATTTCTCTATTAATAGTTCTCCACATTTTTTTCATGTTACACATGTTTTTTTGAAAAACCTATGCTGGATGCTTTTTATTCTTCAATAGGAGTTTAAATACTTTATATTTTAATGATAATTTGGAAAATTCAACATCTTTATAGTCATAAATTAATTTTTCTTGCATAAACAACTCAAATTATCATGAGCTAGAAAGGCAAAATAATTACAGATAGGTATTAATTTTAATAAAAATAAAAATGTGACCCACAATTATAATTCTCTATTTCTTCTTTTTCCAATCATTTCATCATCACTTAGTTTTAAAATGACCTATAAAATATTATAAAAATATAAGTTGCAGATACTCTTTAAATCTGCTGATTAAAACTCAAAACTTTTTGTGTTTTTTTGTCAGAGTTTGTTGAAATGTATATAATACCATTCTATCTGGACACCTAGGAGTCTATACTCATGCATATGGTCATGGAAAAAATATAAAGTGTTAATGTTATCTTGTATGTTTCTTACATAGGCAGAAAAGCATGAATTGTTATAAAAGTAAATAGGTATTTTTTGAGTTTTCAGAAGTACTTTATCTTTTGTCAGTCATAAAATTCAAACATGTTTATGATAGATAAATCAGAATATGTATATTAAAAAGAAATACAAAATTTCACATAGTTCCATCTTCAAAGATAAAGTTAATGTTTTGCATATTTATTATACATACTTTTATATCCCAGCTTATTTCTTTAAAAAATTATTATAATTATTTATTTTACCCCATTATTATACATTTTATACACATTCCTAATGTTTTCCAGAATATAATTATGTACCATAATATATATAACCACATTACTATTCATACTATCTTTGATTTTCTTTTATAAATAATTTCGTGAGAATTTCATGCTTGTATATTACAACTTTCCTTTTTAGGAATTTCTTTAAGAAGAAAAATTCTAAAAGTGGAATTACTCAGTGAAGAGATACAGTAATTTTAAGAATTTTTGATATATTAGTAACAAAAAGATTTAAACCAATCTATAGTCCCAAAGAAAATGAGAATGCCTATTTTATTGTGTTTTTACTAGCATTCTGTATTTTTATTCTTGAAATATGAAATAAATGGAGAGATAAAAGGGGAATCTACTTGTATCTAATACTTTCCTTTAGTAATATTTTAAAGGTTTCTAATGACTTTAGACTTTTGTTAAAATGTATTAATTTCTGTTTGGGCAATTGTCTGTTCATAACTTTTGTGAATGTGTTTAGTTGAAACTTTGTATTTTTAGTAACTTTATTACCTTTTAAAACTAATATTTTGTTATGTTTAATATATTAGTTTTCCTAAGTTAGTTGTTTCTCTTTTTTTTTTTTTTTTTTTTTGAGACAGGGTCTCACTTTGTTGCCCAGGCTAGAGTGAGTGCCATGGCATCAGCCTACCTCACAGCAACCTCAAACTCCTGGCCTCAAGCAATCCTTCTGCCTCAGCCTCCTGAGTAGCTGGGATACAGGCATGTGCCACCATGCCCGGTTAATTTTTTTTCTATATATATATTTTTTGTTGTCCAGATAATTTCTATCTTTAGTAGAGAGGGGGTCTTGCTCTTGCTCAGGCTGGTCTCTAACTCCTGACCTTGAGCGATCCTCCCGCCTTGGCCTCCCAGAGTGCTAGGATTACAGGCATGAGCCACCATGCCTGGCCTACATTAATTCTTAAATTCACTTGGTATGTGTTTGGTGAATTGGTATGAGGTACAAGTTATAAACAAAGATTCCTGTGCCCATGACACATCCCAGAATCATTTAATGAATAATCCTTTATTTATTTATTTTTTGATTTGGGAAGTTTTATTTATAATAAATTTTCATTTTTGTGTTAGTATTATTTCTAAAAATTTCACAGCCCTATAATATTTTAATATTTGGATATAATATATCTTTTCTCGTAATTATTTTTCCATTTTAAAACATATTTTGCCTGTTTATGCATCTAAGTACATATTAAGATCATTTTGAAAAGTTTAAAGAAAAATGGTTGCTGGAACGTTAATTAGCCTAAAAATCAATTTGGGATAATTTAACGCCTTTAAATTATTCAGTTTTCCTTCCTAGGGAGACATGATATATTTTTAGTTTTTTCTTTATCTAGGTCACAAAATGTTACAACTGTGAATGAAATATCTTCTCTGTTACATTATGTAGCCATATATTGCTAGATATAAATAACATCTGTAATAATATTTATGCATATACTAATATCTATCTCTTAAATTCTCCAGCTAGATATTGCCAGCTATATAATAATATGATGAAGATACCTACATTCATTGGCCTTGGGTTTACTAAGCAATTATATAGGTATAATCAAAACAATCTGAAGAAGAGGACATTATTTTTTATTCTACAAATAGGAGAACCAAAACAAGGAGTTTGAGTAACCTGTGCCAATTTGCAACCTCTGAGCGACAAACCCAGGTCTCTCTGACCTCTGATTTCAATGCCTGTGCCCTTAACCACACCAATCTACAATATGAAAGCCATTGAATTTTATATTTTAATTTATATTCCAATTGACTGAATTTTAGCATTTAGAGAAAAGTACATTTGAATTACAAATTTCAAATCAGCATTCTTTATTCTCTGTTGCAGACTCTTCAATAAATCTTCTATTGAATTTCAAAGAATACTCCAGAAACAAGAACTCTCAAATGACTCTCAGAATTTGTCAAGAGAAGATTAGAACATCTTATTAATATTTTTGCATACATCATATCCTTTAGCACAAAATTTGTGATTTAGAAATTATATCTCCCCCACCCCTGGAATTCATTATGTAAAAAGGCTTCTAGAACCTTCTAAAAATTCCCACTTACTATTTTAGACAAGCATCATAATGACATGGTATTGATATACCACTGTGGTCACAACAGGAAAAATAAGAGGGAAAGATAGGTCATTGATTCTTCAAAGGCCATTGAGAATTGTACTCATGAGCAGGAATTTCTCAACAACATGCCTCACTTGACTATATAATTTTAAAAAGTGATCATTAAGAAATAGATGGTAATATATAATCATATGATAGCTTACGAATAATACTGTAGTATTTCTTCAGGATGAAGAATTCTTAAAAATGGGATCAGAAGATACAATTTTCTCAGAAAACTAAACTGTATATTATCAGAGATACTTTATAGAAAGAAGGAGAAAAATGGCTCTGTCTTATAAGATCATGTTACCCCAAGATCTTTAGTGATATGATGTTTTCTCTCCATTCGGGCTACAAGAATCACTCTTCTTGTTTTTCTGCATCATGTTTGCATGTTCATGCAAGTGGTAAAAACAGAGAAAGAAACCCAAACCAAAACACACACTACAATTTTGGGTTTCTTCTTTTTACTGGGGCCACAAGTATGGATTGTTTTTATTGAGCTGATGAACTCTTTCTTCTGTACTCAGTTCATCTGGACACATTATGTCTTGTCTAAGGCTGAGATTTTGCTGTGATTTTGAAGAGGTTTATCAGAGTCCAGTCTTGCAAAGTACTGCTATGTGTAACAAAACATGCAAACACTATCTTCCTTACATTCTCCATTTTTGATCAGAGTAACATTGGGACTGGCAGGTACAATCTCAGAGGCCATGGCAGATGAGACAGTAAAACTAGAACTTTGTTCTTTGACTCACATCAACCATGAACTCTCTTCTTTCTGCATTTGGCTGTGTAAATTATGTAAGTGCTTCTCATGGGGAAATTCCACCAATCACTGAAAAGCAGCTCCCACACTAAAACTTGTATACTCTATGGGAGATGGACTCCTCTCTTTACTTCAATTCTGCTGAAAAGGTCTGAATCACCAAGGCAATGAAGGGGCTGATTCCAAACCCTAGGGCATACGGCTTTGTGCTTAGAGTAACTGTAATCTGAAGTAATGCTGTCATGAGGAGAAGCTAACTTCAATATCAAATAACCAGTATAGCATGCTCAGAAGTTAGTTGCGAAATTCATAACAAACAGAGTCCCTGTTTTGACAGCTGAGAACTTTCCCAAAGCAATCTTGGATTCTCCTAAACCAATGCTTTTCAAACCTCACTGTGCGTACAAATCACTTGGGATGTAGATTCTTATTCTGTAGGTCTGGATTGGGATCTGAGATTCTTAGTGGTTCACAGCGATGCTAATACTGCTTGTATCAGTATCACTGCCCACTTTGAGAAGTGAGATTGGGCCCCTCCTTAAGAAGTAAGACCTTGTCAATAAGATCCCAGCTGACTTTTAGATAGTCTACTGCAAATGCAGCCATGGCTCCCTGAACATTTCAATACTTTCTACTGTTCCATTATATATATTAAAGAATTTGGGGGTGAGGCTTTGTAATTCCACAGAACTTGCACATTATTTAAAATGTCTTTATGGCAATATAAAAAGCCCACTACAGGAGGGATCAGAATATTCCTTTAAAATGTAACAAAAATTGGCTTTAAGAAGTAACTCCTTCAAATCTTTCAGGAAACACTGCACAAAAATCCTCAAATGGCCTTCATCTGGGCTCCCTGAAATGGTATTTCTAAAGGGGCTCTTTCCACATTATAGACCCTTTTGATGTCCAGCTAACATTGCATCCTTGACCACTGAGTTTTGTCCAAAATCTTTGTTGGATTTTGCATGAAAATGTGTGGTCTTCTGGGGCATTGGCAGAAAAAATATGAAAAAAAAAGGCACGGAGACAGGTGCCATAGTTATTACATTGAAGTACAGGAAGACAGGTTTGCTGGAGACATTAATGGTTGTGCCTGCACCAAGGCTGCTGTGCAGAGGCACCTCCTATTGTAGCCAGTTATATTCTGATAATATTCTGTACTAAGCACACCTTAGGTGATGACCATCTCATAGACATGGTCCCCAGCCTATGGTGAGTTATATAATTATTTCCTTATATATCACAATGTAATAATAATGGAAATGAAATCCATAATATATGTAATGATCCTGAAACCATCCCCACGCCCTTACCCCCCAAACCCCTCGTCCATGGAAAAATTGTCTTCCATGAAAATGGTCCCTGGTGCCAAAAAGTTTGGGGACCACTGCCATAGAAGTACTCAACACCTCAATTTCTTGACTAAGTAGAAAAAGCAGCCAGGTGCTCATGAAGCAAACTCTATAAAATCACGTGTTTGGTGGCAGATATGATCAATGAGGCCCAAATTAGGAAGCAGTGATTTTTTTTCTTTTTCTTTTTAGTCTCTGTGGTGATCAGTGTTTCATCTCGTTATGATAAGTAAGAGAAGAAAAATGGATTTGAAGGTCTCATTATACAGAAAAATCTTGAGAAGCAGAGCATTACACTGGGGGCAAAAAATCCAGGAGCAGCTCAGTAAATTCCATGGTTGGTCAAACTTTCTGTTTCAGTGCACAGTCAGAATATATTCCTTTCTGACACCTGTCCCAGCTTCCTCCCTTCAGTTCCAACTTCCACTTCTTGCTACTAGTAGCTGCAAAATACAGCCTTTCCTCTTGGCCTCTTTAATTCTCCTCCCTTCATCGAAATATTGTTTTAAATTCTTTATTTGCATGTATAATACTTTACAGCAAACCCATGGTCATCCCATTTTCTTAATAATGCTTTTTTCCCCTACTACAGAAGTAATGGAGATAGGGAACTTGGAAAATGTAGAGCAGGAGAAAGCCCCCCAAAACTATTATTTTGTCCATAATTCTTACCAATGAAAAACAATCATATTAACATTTTAGTGTATTTCCTTACATTTTTGTTTTACTAAGCTTTGAACACTTAGTTTGTTTTTATTAAAGAAGTATTAAAACAGAGAAAAAAATGTTTAATTATACAAATATGTCTGTGTAAGGCTCCCCACACCCTCATCTCCTATCCCAAGTCTCACTCCCCAGGGATAATCATTTTCATCAGTAGCCTACTGAATTTTTTTATAGTTCTTATAAAGAATTTTTATTTGCTGGCTCTTAAATATCATTATGTTTTTTAATTCAGACTATCAATCTTTTAATTACCTATTTTAATGTTTTAAGCTATTACCAGCTAGGCAACAATTTGCCTTTAATAAGATTTTGCCATTTCTATAAGCGTTTGCCACTTCCAGGGCCTAATACTTATACATGTGTAGGTAAGCACAGTAGAGTACTTAGTTCTTCAGAAATTAAGGATCCTATTTTTTATCTTGAATCTTGCTTTTGTTCTCAGATCTCCATGATCAACTCAGGCAATGATTTTTTTTCTTCCTAAAGTGCACAAGAAAAAGGAACAAAAGGATAGAACATGGAAATCTCTGCAAATTCCTGAAAGCTGGAGTTTGCACCCCCTGTAGTGTTGTCATTTACTACTAGTTTCTCTGCCTGACCCAGTCAGACATTTGAGACCTCTAAGTGGATCTAAGCTAATTAATTATTGGATCAAATCTGATCCCAGACCTGGCTTAGTTTCTGTCGTGGATTCTGAACTCAGTTAGGATCAAATATTTGCGCAGACAAACTCAGAGAGCTTAGAACACAAATCTGCAGAGCTTTGGAATCCAAGAGAGAACTTGCCCATGAGCCCTAGTTGTGGTGAGATAGCAGTGGACATGATGGGTCTGCCAGGTACCTCGCTTGTACTCTAAGTGCTCCTGGGGGTCTCTGGGAGCTCTATTTCAGAACCCTCCTCTGACAAATTAGATTTAACAGTTTATTTGAGCAGAGCATGATTCATGAATTGGGCAGCTGAACCAGAACAAGTTCAGAGAGACTCCAGCTTTGCAGTGTGGTTGAAGAAGATTCATGGACAGAAAAGAAAAGGTGACATACAGGAAATGGAGGTGAGGTATAGAAACAGCTGGATTGGGTACAGCTTAGCATTTGCCTTACTTACACAGTTTGAACCACCTTTGATTGGTCAAAACTCTGTGATCGTTTGGGGACTTTTTGATAAAGGCCATTCTCACTGGAGTTAAGTGATATCTCATTGTGGTTTTGATTTGCATTTCCTTGATGATTAGAGATGTTGAGCATTTTTTCATAGGTTTGTTGGCCATTATTCTATCTTCTTTTGAGAAGTTTCTGTTTATGTCCTTTGCCTATTTTTTGATAGGGTTGTTTGATTTTTTCTTGCTGATTTTCCTGAGTTCTAAATAGATTCTAGTTATCAGCCCTTTATCAGATGTGTAGCTTGCAAAAATTTTCTCCCATTCTGTAGGTTGTCTGTTTGCTCTCTTGACAGTTTCTTTGGCTGTGTAGAAGCTTTTTAGTTTCATCATGTCCCATTTATTTATTTTTGTTGCTGCTTTGATTGCCTCTGGGGACTTCTTCATAAATTCTTTGCCTAGGCCAATGTCTAGAAGAGTATTTTCAATGTTTTCCTCTAGAATTCTAATAGTTTCACATCTAAGGTTCAAGTCTGTTACCCAGCGTGAGTTGATTTTTGTGAGAGGTGAAAGGTATGGGTCTTGTTTCAGTCTTCTACATGTGGCTATCCAGTTTTCCAGGCACCATTTATCGAATAAGAATTCTTTTCCCCAGTGTATGTTTTTGTCTGCTTTGTTGAAGATTAGTTGGCTATATGAGGATGATTTTATATCTGGGTTCTCGGTTATGTTCCACTGGTCAATGTCCCTGTTCTTGTGCCAGTCTCAAGCTATTTTAATGACTATAGCCTTGTAGTATAGTTTGAGGTCTGGTAAATTGAAAAAAAACATGAAAACTCTGTGATCGGCTAAGCGGTAGGAGTAGGGGGGAGTGAAGATGAATGGAGCAGATTTTAGCTGGGAAAAACAGCTGACATTTTTGCTTTTGAAATTTTTAACTAAAATACTCTTCTAAGTGAAACCAATAAGGCTTAAACCAGGTTATAACTTTATCAAGGAAGCAAGCGGTGTCTCCAAAGAGGTGGAAAACAGTTTTTACAGTATTCAAAAAGACACAAAAACAGCTCAAAGAAAGAGAAGCCTAGATAGCCATAAGTGAGGCATAAGTCACAATTTTTATCTGGCCATATTTTCCAGGGTTTCAGTTTTTCAGCTGACCATTTATATATAAACATCTAAAAGCCCTGCATGCCTCCACAGAATACTGAAAATGGAAAGCTGGGCACCGAGGGGAAAAGAATCAACAAATGGCAAAAGTTACACAAACATCAAACCAGAGCAGGCTTATTCCCTGTCTGGGAATCAAATGTAGGCTGCTGAAGTGAAGCACACAACTTTTTTTTTTTTTTTAATACGGTCTCACTCTGTCATCCTGGTTAGAGTGCAGTGGCATCATCATAGCTCATTGTAACCTCAAACTTCTCGGTTCAAGTGATTCTCCTACCTCAGCCTCCCAAGTAGCTGGGACCATAGGTGTGGCCACCATGCCTGGCTAATTTTTCTATTTTTTGTAGAGATGGGGTCTCCCTCTTGCTTAGGCTGGTCTCAAACTCCTTGCCTCAAGCAAACTTCCTGCCTTGGCTTCCGGAAGTGGAAAGCACAGAATTTTAACCATTAGGTTACAAAGTAAATTGGCCTCTGCCATTATTCCCACAGGGGCAGTGTTCAAAAACATTTTAATCTTTGTTTCAGATCAGATATTTGCTTTTCAATTTTGTCAAGGGAAGTTTTAAGGCTAGTCACAACATTATGTGTCTTTCTTTTAATCTACTTTCTCTATTAATACAAATAAGGCAATTGTTTAGAATAAAAGATTTCTACAATTTATTTTTTTTTAATTTAGGAGTCTTTTAATTTAAAGGATCCATCTTTTGGTCATTAACAATTAGAATTCTGAATGGTATATTTATTTCAAAAGCGACTCGATCCAATGCCCCTCCCTAGAAAGCCCAGGTGGTAATTTTTCAGATTTAATCTGGAGAGGACACAGAGAAGGCAGTTCCCATGATTCCCCAAAATTCACCCTCAGAAATAGGCAAGATAACAAAGAGGATAGGACCTTTTAAGACAAAAACTCACCTAGAGCTTGGCATGTTCGCTACGGAGTGTGCTGCTAAGAATCTCATGTGCCTCAGACTCCCCATCTTTTTTCAGGCTGGCCGTCTGATGTGTTCCTGAAAAAACACAAGCCCCACATGGCGGAGACTGAAGAGAAAATTTCTACTCAGACATAAGACAAGCTCAGGAACATGAAACAAGATGAGAGGGGAACATCATACAGGTTTTCATTTTTTTGTAGGGGGGACCTGCAGTAAAGTTTGTCTTAATAGACACCGGTCTAGTCAGAACTGTATATCTGGCTAGCCTGCAGCGGGCCTATAGGGGTTCTAGACCTGTGTTCTGCCTGTAGTAACCCTCTTTATGACATAATAACACAGAAAGACAAAAGAAAGCAACAACAACAACAACAACAGCTATTTCTGTGAGGAGAGGGAATCAGGCAATGTGAATATTCATGCCATAAAGTACCAAAACACATACCAGAGTCACTAAACTAAGACTAGTCACTTAACAAAAATCTTTTTTCTCCTTAATGTTAAATTTGGCAGGGACAATGATCTTTACTGTCTGCTCACAGAAAGATGGAGGAAAGCCAGAAGTCTGACTGGTAAGTTAAGGCAGCTTACTGTGTTGCTGGCTGGCTAGAGTCTAGATTCTCCTCACTGTGACTTTCAGAGGAGCACAGTGGCTTTGAAGACCCTGCTGCTGCGCCAAACTGTGGGGGTGTGGGGAAACTTTCCCTTCACCCTGGGAAGTTTGCCGAAAGCTCCACTCACAATAAGTAAGGCAGATTAATAAGAGAAAAAGATTTATTTATCATGCACAATTTTAGATAGTATTTTAGATAGTATTTATCAACTCACTGTTATGAAAGATGAGAAAATTAGGATACTTACATGTACTCCCCACGTTCCTCCTTCCCCATTTTTGTTATATTTTTAATTATTGAAATTTATAATGTTGCTATTTTTACGGGGCTATAAGTAACTTTTCTAATGTTATGTTTATAGATCGGGTTTGGAAATGTAAACTCAGGGGAAAGAGAGGAAAAGAAGAGTGGGAAGGATCCATCTGTTCCAACACTTTAATTACAGGCATGCATCACTTACAATGGGGACAAGTTCAGATAAATGCATCATTAGGTGATTTTGTTGTCGTGCCAACATTATAGAGTGTACTTATACAAATGTAGATGGTGTAGTCTACTGCACATCTAGGCTCTATGGTGTAGCCTATTGCTCCTAGGCTACAGATCTGTCCAGCAGGTTATTGTACTGAATAATGAACACAATTGTAACACAATGCTAAGTATTTGTGTATTTAAACATATCTAAATGTAAAACAGGTACAGTAAAAACATAGTACTATAATCTTATGGGACCATTGTTGTAGATGTGGTCCATTGATTGAAAAGTCATTATGGGGCACATGACTGTAATTACACTGATGATAACTCCATCTTGAACTGGCTTTTGCAAATATTGCCTCTGAACTTGGAATTTCTCTGGACCCATTTTGGAAATGATTCCTCTTACTTATGAAGTTCGGGGTTGTAGTTTTTCACTTCTCTGTTTGCTTGGTTAGTCTGATTTTATTTAGTTTCTATTTTCCAGAATTTCCTCAGACTTTTGGTGAACTGCTGTTTTCATTCCATGCCTCTCACCCTTAATGTTACGCTTTTAGTCTTTAAAGATGCTTTTAATTTATTTAATGGGCTTCTCTGAGGTTTTTTTGCTGGGACTTTGGGAAGCAGAAATGTTAGACACGTGTGTTCAGTCCACTACCTGGCAACACTAGGAATAATTTCCTCCACCTGGCCATTGCATGGTTTCAGCCATTTTGTCCCAAGCCTGATATCTTCTTAATTAGATTAATTAATTTAGATCTTAATAAGAACAAAGCCATAGGAACCATAGATATTTGTTCAGGTGCCAGGAACCTAAAGCTCCCCTTCCTCCTTTGTCTCTGTCTTCTACCACAGGCTCTGCTTCCTCTCACTGTCCCCCTGACCAGAGCCATGTTTGCTCGAACCGTCTACTTACATGGCTTCCATAAACACTCTGTGAAAACCGAAGTTGAGGAGTAATTATGTCCCACTCCTACTTTAAATTCATTCATTTATTACATTAAAGATAGTATTTATTGGCTGGGCGCGGTGGCTCACACCTGTAATCCTAGCACTCTGGGAGGCTGAGGCACACGGATAGTGTGAGCTCAGGAGTTCGAGACCAGTCTGTGCAAGAGGGAGACCCCATCTCTACCAAAAATAGAAAAAATTATCTGGGCATGGTGGCGCATGTCTGTATTCTCAGCTACTCGGGAGGCTGAGGCAGAAAGGATTGCTTGAGCCCAGGAGTTTGAGGTTGCTGTGAGCTAGGCTGACACCATGGCACTCTAGCCGGGGCAACAGAGTGAGACTCTGTCTCAACAATAACAACAAAAAAGATAGTATTTATTGAGTTCCTACCCTGTGCTGGGCCCTATTCTGGGTACTAGGCATACAGTAAAGAATGCAAAAGAGAGAAACTCCCATCCTTGTAGCACTTATATTCCAAGAGGCAAGGGCATGTTATTTCCTGTAGGACTACAGCCATCAGCTTGGCATAAATTGGCAAACATCAGAAGGATAAAACGTATAATGCTGCCAGTTTAGTAAACACACATAATCAAAACTCCTGGCTGGCTTATCAGTACCTCAGGCTGTCTTCTAATGAAATATAATACTAAATAGTCAGAATTTTTTTGTCCAAAGACCAGTGGATGTTTAATAATGACAATAATAATCACATCTAAGGGAATGAATAGATATTATAATTCAAATCTTAAAATTTAAACACAACACCAATGTCCTACAATAGAGTAATGGTTTAAAAAAATGGCATATCTATAAAATGCAAATATGAAACTATTATAAATGATATTTATGAAGATTTTTTAAGATGATACATTGTGTAATTATTAAGTGAAAATCATAATACAAAATTATGTGTATAGTTGGACTCTACATGTTAATTGAGCAGTCTCAGCTCAGTGGAGTATTAACAAAAATTATATCCTGTTTTTTCCTAATCACTGCTTTCAATGATGCCTAGTTGAATTCCAGATTGCTATCATTATAACATTTTGGACAGATTCCATAATATTCTGGATACTTTCAGTGTTTGAACCACAGTCTAGTTTTAAAACTTCAGTCTCATTTCTGATTTAATCTCTTTTTCTTCCTTCATGCAGCAGAAGCAAGAAGCGAGTGATGTGGAGTAGGAGGGAGCATGAGCAGCTGGCCCCGGTGCAGGGAGAAGCCATCCAGCTTCCTACATGAATGACCCACAGGTCAGGGAAAGGGAGGCATCGCTGGCCTCATTCCAGTTCAGCATGTTCAGGGCTGATGACAGGGCCCCAACGCCTGAGATGGTCTCCAGCAGGCCAAATGTGGTTCCCTTGGGCAATGCTCAGCTTTACCCAGGTCGCCTCTGTCACTGTGAGGAAAAGGAAGATTTTCCTCAGGTCTACCAGGAGTTCACTTTCCAGCTTCTTCTCTGGGTTGTACATCTACCAGCCTCCTGGGAGGAGCCTCCTGGGAGGCTCATGGTCCTCTGCTTCTCCTCTAACTCATGGAGTCATAAAACCTCAGAGGTCCTTGCCTTGTCCTTTAAGGTCATGGAGATCCAATCTGGGTGCAGAAGCCCTCATCGTCTTTTCAGGTATTAATACATTATATCTTTAAGCCTTTAATAGCAGTGGTTTTTCTACTCCCACTATCAGAAATTTCTAGACTAGAAATGTACATTAGTCTCTATGGATGCCATATGAACAATGGGAAACTCTCCAAAGAACTGCCTCAAATGTTTTATTGCAATGGCAACACAAAGTTACAAAGGGGCTGCAATTTGCCAGGCATTAGTTAGGGTGTGACATGCCAATCTCCTCTTCTTCAAGTAACCCTATGAATCTCTATGACTTATTTCCTTGGTCTTCCTCCCCTTATCTCCCCTCCCCACCCCCCACTGGGCCTAGGGAGAGTTAAGACTCTCTCCAGAAAGCCAAATATGGTTTCTTCCTTTTTTCCCCATATACTCAGATCTTGCTTTGGTGAGGTAAAAGCAAAGAGAGGAGTTTCCTAGGGTGGTGGTTGATGGCAGTAAGGTTGGTTATGCATTTTTAAATAAGCCCTGATGGAAAGTTTTGACTCCTAATTATTTATGTCTCTTTTGAGAATGATTTCAGCTTTGGGCAGTAGCCACAAGTCTGAGGCAGCAAGAAAAATCCCAGTCAATATTCCACTAAGCAGGAAGCAGACAGGGGAAGACTGGAGACACTGTCAAGCTTAATGATCTTTACTGTTTATATTGTTTAATTTGCATTATCTGAGAAAAAGGTTTTTAATTCATTCAATTATTATGGTCTCCCTAAATAGTAATATCTTGGGTAATGTCATATTATTGTAATGTTATGGTCTACCTGATTCCTATTCCCAATTATCAATTTTGGTGTTATGGATTAGAACAAGGCACATCAAATTGCTACCCTGTTCTTCCTACTGTGCTGCCTGGTCCACATACCATGACCTCAACCCCACTTGTTTCACTTGTACTATAATTACATAGGGTTTTTTTAATGTAAGGAAATTTTATATCACTGGAAAGTCAGGATCATTTATAAATGGAAGGAAACTATGAAAATTAAGAGAATGGAAACCCTTTAGCTAGAAACTATTGCTCACAAAGGTTGTGTGCAGAAAGCCAGCCCTTTCATTGTTTTTTAAAAACAATGATTAGGAAGTGTTTTCAAGGTGCTAAGACTACCAACAGCCTGAGGTTTTCTCTTTTCTGAAAGCAGAAAGATTTGAAGCCAATGTTATCTAATACTATATCTATAGACCATTAAGACAATTTCAAGCACTAATGTTAAGTGGCCAACACTTTGGGCAACACTATTTTATAAAAGTTTTACAGTTTTTGGCCGGGCGTGGTGGCTCACGCCTGTAATCCTAGCACTCTAATCCTAGCACTCTAGGAGGCTGAGGCGGGTGGATTGCTCGAGGTGAGGAGTTCAAAACCAGCCTGAGCAAGAGCAAGACGCCATCTCGACTATAAATAGAAAGAAATTAATTGGCCAACCAATATATACAAAGAAAAAATTAGCTGGGCATGGTGGCATATGCCTGTAGTCCCAGCTACTTGGGAGGCTGAGGCAGGAGGATCACTTGAGCCCAGGAGATTGAGGTTGCTGTGAGCTAGGCTGACGCCATGGCACTCACTCTAGCCTGGGCAACAAAGTGAGACTCTGTCTCAAAAAAAAAAAAAAAGTTTTATAGTTTTTGTCATGTTTTACCTCCACACTTTACTTAGCCTAACACAGTTACTTATGTACATCATGTAGTGAGAGGGAACTTTAAATATCTTTTATAATTTCCTTTGGAATCTTATTTCTGAATTTTCATACTGATTTAATTATCAAGACAAAATTTTCAGGTGTCAAGATCAAAGATTATTTGAATTTACCAAGGCATAATAATAGTTAAAAAAGAAAAAGAAAAGAAGGAAAAAAAGGAAAAAAGCAAATGCGTTAATTCCTCTTCAATAATTCCAGATTTCAGCGGTCTGAAAGTATTTAGAAAAGTCACCTGAGTAATAAAGCATGCATCATTTGACTGGATTAAAGTTCAAATCACTGCAAAGCAGCTTATTTTTCATCCATCACCATGGATACAAAAGGACAGCTGAAATGCAGGCATCTGACATCACAAGCATGCCCAGACAGGCCTGGAGGTAGGGCCGCAGCAACAACAGTGCTACAAAAGGAGAAGAAAAATGGCCAGGGAAGGGGAGGAACAGCAAAGGGAAACAGGTCATTGTTAAGATCATGAGTCAGAAGTTCAGCTGGGAAGACTAAGTCAGAGGAGACAGGAGGCCAGCTGAGAAGCTTGAAGACATCAACAGTTGTTTACACCGACCTTTCAATAACCTTCCCAGCCAGAAATAGAACCAGAGGGAAGACTGAGAAGAAGGTATATCAGATCATTCGCTGCTCAAGCAGCAGTTTCAATAGCTTCTTCTATTTTCTCCTTAGTTTATGATCAGGCTTTAATTTTAAACAATTTTAAAACATTTTAAATTTTAAATATTTAAAAATAATATTGTAGAGCTTTTACTTGCCTAGATCACTTAATATTAAAAATCATTCCCTAAAGTAGCTGAATACTCCAAATAGCAGCTTGACAGAATTAAAGGACCAGTATCCACTGGACAATAGGAAATGGTAAATTCTGAGAAAAATTGCTATTTCAGGTGTTAAGTTCTTATTCATGAACAGACACAATTTCTGCTTTGGTTTATTTAGATTTTTTATTAACTTAAATTTTTGTTTCCTATCAAAATTCAATTTATCTATTCTCAGGTTGCTGTATAGTATTTAAAGACCTAGACTCAGGAATGCTGGATTCTGACATGTACTTGTTCTCTGAGGAAAGCTCTGATTTGTAGCCTTTGCTGATTTCTGTGATGTAAATATTTTCACCATGGCTGATTTGAAGCTACCAGTGTGAGGTCAACTGGCTTGCAAAATTTCTAAAAATGTAACAATCAGCCTTTGTAAGCTAGTGCCAGCTGGTTTCTAGCACATTGGTAATTGGATTCTATTCCAGCTCTGACACCAACTTGGGGTGGGACTTTGAGCACCTCACTGGGCCTCAGTTTCCTCTTCTGTTGAAGAATTTGGAGCTATTCTTAATCTCTGCTTGTTGAAATTGTGCATTGGTTTGCTCTAGTTGTTTGAGAGACGATTCTTGGGGGCCACTTATGGAAGGGGGTATTTTGGAAGATGCTGAGTTGTTAGTGTTCTATTTCCTCTCATCCAATTCAACTCTTCAGGGCAGTCCTGATTTTAACCATCATAGAGTATTTTATATTTCTGTACAAGATATTGTTTAAAGAGAAGAGTCTATTAGTAAAGAAAAAATAACATCAGAAAACCATTTGAATAAAGTCCCCCTTATATCTATAAAAACTGATGATTCTATGAAACGAAAATGTGAATCAAATGCCAATGTACTTATGTCCGTGGACAGTGCTGGACTTAGAATAGTACTTTCTCTTTTTTGGTTAACTCTTAAACTAAACACTGGCTGAAAGAGTCAATCACACCTGAGTGAAATTGTATCCACATTATCATAGACCTGTTTAAAATGAGAATGATATTAGAAATGATTTCTTATGAGAGGTTTCATATCTACCCAAAGGATTCATCAGAGCCCCCTCAGAAGATGCCTGTGTGTGTATGTGGGAGGTGGGGAACAGGTTGTAATCCCTTCCTCTCCTGCTGCCATGCCACCTTCAATAGAGAGGCAGGTCCTCAGTTTTAAATATGCCTCTTAAGTTTTAAATACGGGGCTTCAATATAAGATTTTATTTGAGAAGGGGTTCTGCTGCAGAGGGGGGAGAGGGACAATAAAGGCAACTGATTGATGCCATTGCTTTGTTTAACAAACCCAGAAACCAAGCTTTAAAGAAGAATGCCCTTAGCTTGTATGCCTAATGTTAAAAAAAATAAATAAATAAAGAAGAATGCCTTGTCTGCTACCCCATAATCAGTAAGAGGTAGACTCATGTCTGGAATTAAGGTGTCTAGGTTTCCAGACCATTATGATTTTCCTTTTCAGATGCTGGTTACTTGGGACCACTATTTCCTATTATGTGTCCCTGGGTCAATAATCTAACGCTGTGTTGTCCAATAGGGAAGCCACGACCCACATATGACTGCTGAACACTTGAAATGGGGCTGGTCTGAATTGAAATGTACTGTATCTGTAAAATACATACTAGGGGTTGAAGTCTTAGTACAAAGAAAGAATTTGAAATATCTCATTGATAATTTTAAAATACTGATTGCAAGTTAAAATGATAATACTTTGGATATATTACATTAAATAAAATATACTGTAAAAATAATTTTACTTTTGTATTTTAGTGTGACTACTAGAAAATTTAAAATTAGATAAATGTGGCTCACATTCTATTTCTATTAGACAAATCTGATTTAAATCTCAGTATCAGTTTCCTCATCTGTTAAAAGTGGAAAGTATCTGCCCTTTCTATTTCTCAGGATTAAGATCATATGAGGTAATCTTTGGGCAAAGTACTCTGCAGAGCACTACACAAATGTTATACCATGTTTCAAGGCATGTTATGGGGTCACCAACTATGTTAGTTGTTCCCTATAAGGTGGCAAAAGTTTTATGTAGTATTTTTCTTTTGCTATTGTGTATATATACATATATACTTTTTTGGTGATGAGGGAGGAGTAAAGCGATAGTATAGTCCAGTGGTCCCCAACCTTTTGTTTTTGAGACAGAGTCTTGCTCTTTTGCCCGGACTAGAGTGCCGTGGTGTCAGCCTCGCTCACAGCAACCTCAAACTCCCGGGCTCAAGTGATCCTCCTGCCTCAGCCTCCCAAGTAGCTGGGACTACAAGCATGAGCCACCGTGCCTGGCTAATTTTTTCTATATATTTTTAGTTGGTCAATGACTTTGTTTCTATTTTTAGTAGAGACGGGGTCTTGCTCTTGCTCAGGCTGGTTTCGAACTCCTGACCTTGAATGATCCACCTGCCTCAGCCTTCCAGAGTGCTAGGATTACAGGTATGAGCCACTGCTTCCGGCCGGTCCCCAACCTTTTTGCCACCAGGGATTGTTTTCATGGAAGACAATTTTTGCATGGACTGGAGGGGAGGTGGAGAATGGTTTCAAGATGATTCAAGTGCATTACATTTATTGTGCGCTTTATTTCTATTATTATTACATTGTAATATATAATGAAATAATTATACAACTCACCATGGATTAGGACCCCTGGGTAGGCTACAGATATAATAACGTACACATTCATTCAGTCTCGTCATTTATATTCCGTGAGCAAAAGACATGTTAGACAAGAGCCAACTGCTACTGGATAGAAACAGGGACATCAAGAAGGAACTTCCTTCTCCCCATCTTCCACCTTCCAACCTCTCCCTAAGTGCCTCATTTTGGCAGAACCTGCCAATGAGCCAACTAGCAAGGGAGTCTGGAAAATGTTTCCTGAGTCCTAGCTCCAGCACTGAACAGAATATAGAAAGGCAGGCTAGGATCTGAGAAACAATAGGCATATAACTGGCACAATTCCAGTTCAATTTTGGCAATGATATAAGTCATAGTACTCAGTGACTTAGTAACAGCCACCAGTGGAAGCTGCTGGGTTCTGGAGAGGAGTAGGATAGACAGTTGCCTGACAGAGCAGTGGTCCTGCTGTCTTGCCTAGCAGGGCTACCAGTAAAGTTAGATATGTTTGTATAACATACTCTCTGGGAAGTTCCAGAAATTATTGCTAGGAAAGTCTTTTGGGAGTGGAGGTAAAAAGATAACAAAATTTGGTTGATCTTATCTGTATTTACAAACTAGGGAACTTAAAATTACGTGAGTTTTTCTTAAATTGAAAAACAAGCCCATCAGACTGGTCTGTGAACTTACTCAGATAAAATTGTCATCCTCACTTTTGGGGACATCTATTAGTTTTGTCCAGTATTTCTTCTAGTAACTGCATTCCAGTGTTCCTTTGGAGAACCACCTCTCTCAGCTTTTCTGGGACAAGATGAGAATTCAGCCGACTTGATCATAATCTTTCCCCCTTTCCCTGCCCAGGCAAACATTTGGCCACAGTAATTAGTTCATGTTCATGTATGGGCAGTCAGAGTTAACATAAGGATCTCTGCTGGACCATTTGGAAAAGAGGCGTTCCTTTTCCAGTGGGGTTGCTAGGTGAATAGAATGTTACGTTTGGAGCTTTGGTGGCAATACCTAGAAGGGAAAGCCTGCCCAAAATAAAACCAACACATAGAAAAGTACATCTAAGAGATAAAGAGAAGACAAAATTTTAATGACAGCCAGCACTTGGATCCAAACACACATGCAAGCTAGGTCTGTTTACAGATTTTTTTTTAATCAAATAAGCCTGTGGTCCCCAACCCCCAGGCAGCAGACCGGTGCCAGTCTGTGGCCTGTTAGGAACCAGGCCACACTGCAGGAGGTAAATGGGTGGGTGAGCCAGTAAAGCTTAATCTGTGTTTATAGCTGCTCCTCATCGTTGGCATCACCTGAGTTCCGCCTCCTGTAAGATCAGCGGTTACGTTAGATTCTCACAGCAGTGCAAACCCTACTGTAAATTGCACATGCAAGGGATCTAGGTTGCATGATCCTTATGAGAATCTAATGCCTGATGATCTGATGTGGAGCTTATCATCAGCAGAGAGGTTTTACTGAAGAAAAAATGTAATGTGCTTGAATCATCCTGAAACCATCCTTCTCCCTTCTCTGCCTGTAGTAAAATTGTATTCCATGAAACTAAACTGGTCCCTGGTCCCAAAAAGGTTGGGGACCACTGATATAAGCCAATACCTTCCCCTTTTTCTTTAAATTAAAAAAAAATTGAGGTAAGGTTCACACACAGTGAAAAATACATATCTTAAGTGTATATTCCGATGAGTTTTGATAAAGGAAATTCTCTTTTAACCATCACCTCAATCAAGATATAGCGTATTTGCAAAACTCCAAAAATGTTTTTTATTTCCTTCAATTCAATTCCTACCCCATAGACAGCAACTGTTCTGATTGTTACCGTGTAGATGAATTTTGCCTGTTTTTGAACCACTTATTGGTGGAAGTATATAGAACATATTCTTTTGTGTTCTATAAACTTCTTTTGCTCAACATTATGTCTTTGAAATTCATCCATGTTGATTAGTTGTTCATTCCACTGATGGACTAGCATTATGTTGTAAGGATCTACTATATATTTTTAGAATTTATTCTCATGTTGATGAATATTTGGGCTGTTTCCTGTTTTGCTTACTATGGATACAGCTGCTATAAACACTGTTAGTAAGTATTTTTTGATATATGTTTTTATTTCTCTTGTATAAATAACATGAAGTCAAATTATGAGGTAATGTTAGAAATGTATATTCTATAAGAGACTGCCATCTGTGCATTTTCACCTTTGTGTCCCATAGATATTTCAAATATTGTCCCTTAACTACTTATTACTGTCCTTTATCCTTTACCTCACACCTGCACTTCCATATTCACCATCTCAGTGAAGGGTGCCAGGTGTCTTAGCCAGAAATTTAGGGTCGGCCTAGGTCCTTCTTGTCCTGTAACCCTTCTCACATACAACCAGTCACCTAGTCTTGCAACAAGGGTAGTGCATATTCATTTTCTTTCTTTCCTTACTATGACTACAATATAAAATAGTGCAGTCATTTTCAAAGTTTTTTACTTTGACCTATAACTTTAAAAAAAATGGAAAAAATACATGTATATAAAAAATACATGTACTTTTAAAAAAAATACATGTATATAAAATATACATATATAAAAATATATATATACATGTATTTTTTAAAAAAATACATGTATATAAAAATAATTGAAATAAAATTTTCATAAAACAATACTTATCCTTTACTGTACATAATATATCCTGATATTTTCTCTTCTACTGTACATCCATTTTTAAAATGTGGTCATAAACCTACGTTTATTTAATGATTCATTAATGAGTTACAACCTTAGTTTGAAAAGCCGGCAGTTGAAAGCTCACACAGACAAGGATTTAAAGTGCTGCTCCTGTGTTTCCTAACTGTAACTTTGGGCAAAGCTCTTAGCCTCTTTGAGCCTCAGACTTCACTTGTAACAAAGAAATAATAGTAATACTATATCATAAAGTTGTAGTAAGGATTAAAATGAACATGTAGAATTATAAGCTCAGGGCCAGGAACAGAAGGTGCTCAATTAATATTAGTTCATCCAGACCTTCCTCATTTCTTCCCTATGATACCTGTCACTTTATGAAGTTTTAAAGGTCTAGCTCAGGCATCCTCAAACTACAGCCCGAGGGCCACATGCCGCCCGCCTAGGACATTTATATGGCCCGCTGGGTGTTTTTGCTGTCGTTGCCTGTCCTGCTTAGCAGCCAACTGGTCTGGGGCCCACTCTCCAACAGTCTCAGGGACAGTGAACTGGCCCCCTGTTTAAAAAGTTTGAGTACCCCTGCCTGCTTCCAGTCTCATCCTGTATGTTGCCACTGAGATAATCTTTCTAAAATGCATTAGCTGCTACCTGTGGCTTTTGGGATTGATAAGCTTCATAAAAAGGCATTTAAGCATTGGCCTCTGCCTCTTTCCAGCCATTTCTTTTCCAGGGACTTCCCCCTTTCTCCCACCATGTCTTGCTAAATGATTTGCTCTGTCTCTCTAGTGCCTGGGTATGTAGTGATTTGTTTCTGTCTTATATATCTTCCCATTATCTATTGTGATCAGCTCTTATGTAACATAAACTCCAATTCAAGAGTTATTTCTAGCAAGCATAGATGGGCCACCAGGCTAAGTTGAGTCCCACCTCCCAGTTCCTTTAGCACAGCATGCATATCATTTAATCAACCTTATTACATAGTACCTGCAATCAGAGTTTGAGTTCTCTTTCTTGTTCATTAGACAGTGAGCAGCTGGATGATAAGGCTACACTTTTTATCTCCATATGCCAGAAAGTTACCTAACAAGTACTCAGTATGTATTGAATGAATGAATGAAGCTTTCTAACTTAGAAATTTTCCATTCCAATTTTGCTATGTCATTTTCCTCTTGCACAAGAGAAATAGCTGGCTAGTTTAGTATGCCATAATAACACTTATACCATAAAAACACTTTTTCTTTACCTAGCAGATTTATTGTCAATTAAAAATATAGTCACTGATTTTAACAGAATCTCCTGTGGATTATTTTCAGTTGGGAACCGGCAATTGTTTACTAAGAAAATCATATTCATATTTTTTCTTCCAAATCTAATGATGTGAATACAAATAGAACTACTGTGGTTCCCTTAATGCTATTTCAACTGCTTTGGAGATAGGACTTGATTTATAGGCAAATTTACTTAAAGGTGTCATTGAAGAGTAACAAAATCTGAAAGTATGCATTTAAAAATAGCTCAAAAAATAAAAATAGCTTTAACCAACTTTTGGTTTTGTTCTTTTTAAGCAAAACAAAAGCAGAAGTCTGCTAAATTAAAATAAATTCTAAAATTCAGATTTTATTAATGATTAAATCACCAATTATAAAATAAGAAAATTGCTATTGCTATTTTCTAATATTGCTATTAGATGCTAATAAACATCTCACTAACAAAATAATTAACTTGTAAATTTTGTCAAGTGCTTAAAAATTTTATCCTTTAAATAGAGCAAAAATCTAAGAGTAACAGCTTTCCATATTGCAAAGCTAAATAATAACAACCAGATTAGACTAAATTTGTTTTTATTAGAGAAGCCTTTATATATTAATATATAATTAATATATTAATTATAATTCTTAAATTATAATTCTTAAATTAATATAATATTAAGTCCATTTATACTGTTCTTTACACCTAACTCAAGCTTTCCTAAATCATTTGATTTCTTTTAAACATCTAGCATATTAGATACTTTAAAAAGTTAATATGAGCTGGGTGCAGTGGCTCACGCCTGTAATCCTAGCACTCTGGGAGGCTGAGGCGGGCGGATTGCTCGAGGTCAGGAGTTCAAAACCAGCCTGAGCAAGAGCAAGACCCCGTCTCTACTATAAATAGAAAGAAATTAATTGGCCAACTAATATATATAGAAAAATTAGCCGGGCATGGTGGCGCATGCCTGTAGTCCCAGCTACTCGGGAGGCTGAGGCAGCAGGATTGCTTGAGCCCAGGAGTTTGAGGTTGCTGTGAGCTAGGCTGACAACACGGCACTCACTCTAGCCGGGTCAACAAGTGAGACTCTGTCTCAAAAAAAAAAAAAAAAAAGTTAATATGATATACTAACAACCTACTATTTACCTGGAATCTGTTAATAAATATAAAAATTTCAAGCAATATGATACCAAGAAGTTAGATTTAAAATTGTTGAATTTTTGTTACTTACCACGTTTAGATAAAATATACAAAATTGTGACAGTACTTTCTTTTTTTGCAATGGTATTAAGTGGACAACTTTACTTTAGCTAAGGTGTGCATTCCAAGATATTATATATAATACGTCACCCCTTTAAAAATTAGTCATTGTGATTTCTGAATTGTCTACAGTTGGAAAGCCTACTTATTATTCTACTTATTAATTTTTATGAAAATTCTATCAATCAAACTCTATACCTTCCCCATAAGGAAAATGGGAATAATCCTATTAATAAGCATTTATAGGAAGATTTTTAACCACATAAAAATGGTATCATTTCCACACAGCATTAACAAGACAAAGTCCTGCAGAAAATGAACAGTCAGCAGTATCACAAATATGGAAATACTGCAATATCAATGGAAGCTCAGGAATACTAAAACTCCATATTGCTTAATGACCATTAGAATTTATTAAATAAATATAATCTTTAAGAATAATAAGGAACCTGATTTCTGTTAAATATAATTTCAAGTGGCAGAAATATAAAAATGTGGTTTTGTTAACTTTGATTCCTTTTTTTTTGAAAAGCAAAATCCTATATAGTATATAGTAAAATGAAATGTTAAATGGTATAATCTTAGAAAGTTCTAATCCTATCAAAAATGATTATATTAAAGCCATGTAATATCACATAAAAACTTTTGAAATTGTTAACTAATATTTTGGGCTAATCTTTTAAAAATATTAATTCAATAAACTGGTTTTCACTTCTGTAAATTTACAAATTATTTTGGTCTTTTTTTCAAGGTCAAATAGTCACTGTTATTAAGAACATGATAGGTCTGGTCAGAAAGCCTGGATGAAAAAAAAAAAAAAAAAAAAAAAAGAACATGATAGGGTGAATAAAATTGCACATTGTAAGGATCTTGAGAATATGTTACATACAACCAGACAATTTTTTGCAGACTCTGGACCTTTTAAGTAGTTCTTGCTTACTGATAACTCTATTAACCCGTAGGGTAACACACCAAAGGCGTTAAATTTGAAACTGAAAAATTTAGAATTTAGCAGACCAAAGCTTGCATCTTGGCATTATCACTTACTATTTTAGCATCTCAAGGTGGATTCTTTAACCTCTCTGAATCTGTTTCCTCAAGTATAAACAATGAATAGCAATACCTGCCTAGAGTCTTGAATGAAGATAGAATGACATTACACTGCCTGGAACATTCTGAGTGCAGAATAAATAGTAATTTCATCCTCAGCTGTCCTTGAGTGCCAACAATCCTGATTTGACTCTTTGGTGACAGATGTTTGTCCACATAAACACAGCATGTTTCTTGACTCTTCCTAGCAACTTCCTTTGAAAGGAATCCGCCCATACATTTAGTAAACTACATAGTATTAACTCTAACAGAGTCAATATTGACCAGTGTGCTATTTAAACAGAGTATTAGCAGAAACAGATTAACGATTTGAATACAAATTATTGCAGTGCAATTTGGGGATTACTCATTTTATTTTCACTAACACATGATTGCCATCTCCTACAGATTTGTTGTGCACGCAGAAATTGCATTTAATTACAATATTCTTTACGTGGGCTAGTCCGTGTAAACTGAAGTAAAATATCTTGACAGGATAAAAATGTAAGCTTTGAATTAGTGCAAAGGTGGGAAAACGAGGTCAAGCGAGAAGCAGGACTAACCAATCTTTGTGGTTAGAAGATTGATTAAAACCCATTTGTCTTCAAGAGTTTTGCAGAATGGAGGTAAAACTGAGGGAGAAATTAACGTGGTGAGAACAGCAGAGTACATGTTAAACCGTCTTGATGATCAGAAGGCTCAGAGCGGCTTAAAACCCTCTTCAAAGAGAGGATTTTCTTTTTACCTTCCTTGCTCCTGCAATTAATGCTGTTTAAGACACTGTCAATTCTAGAAGGGGAAAACACGCCACACAGTTGCTCTCAGTAGGATACTGACATGCACCTCAGGACATTTCTTTTAAAAAAACTGTGTGCTAATGTTTCAAATGCCATTCCACACCAAACCCGTTCCCAAACCTAAAAATCATTTTTAAGCCAAACTCATGGCGCGTTCGTGATTCACGAAGGCCAGGACCTCGAGGTAGATAGAGTCGTGCACTAACCCCACGCTTCCTAAAAATCAGCAATTTCAGTAAAAAGACCGAGAAGTCCGAGCCATTTGTTTGTAATTTCTTTATAGTTTGAAACCGATTGATTTTTCAAAACGGTGTCGAGACAAATGCCAGTGTTTTTAATTAAGCAGTCGCCAATTTTACAATTCATTACACGAACCCTCTTTCCCCTTCTCCCGCGTCTTTCTCCACAGGGCGCAGCCGGCTCAGCAGTCGCGTTTGCTCCACAAAGCCCCAAAAGAGTCAGCGCTTCGCCGCGAACTTCTCTACTCGCTGTCGCCGCTATAGCTAGAGCGATCGACCAATGGCCGCCTTCTCACGCACTCTTTGTCCCGCCTTCCAGTTTTAATGAAGCCAATAAAAAGGGCCATTGGAAACAGACGCCAATGGGAGCTCCAGGAGAGGCATCATCATTGGCTGCGGTCGTTTCGCAGTGCAGTCTGGGCCTCCGCCTCCGTTACCCTGGAGTCGAGGTCGCTGCGCCGCTGCCACCCAGGATCCGCGGTCCCCGCCCCTGTCCCATCCCAGTGTTCAAACTTTTCGCACCCGACTAACCTCAGCACCTGCCCCCCAGTCTCTGCAGGAGCCAGGCACCCGCCAAAGAGCGGCCGGACGCCGAGGCCCCGGTGGGGAGTTCCGTCCGGGGAGGGAAGGCAAGGAGGCGGGACGCCGCGTCGGCTCTGCTGAGGAGCGGGGGCGGGTTGGGGGTGGGTTTTGGGGTGGGCGTGGAGACCGTGGGGGAGGTGGAGGCGCGAGGTGAGACTTGGGTGAAGCCGGGGGCGTGGGCGGAGGAAGCTGCGGATAGGGGCGTTCGTGGATGGGGCCCTGCGGGTGGAGTTCTTAAAGCAAGGAGGATGAAAGGATTAGGGATGGGGGAGAAGAGAGTCCTAGGAAAATAAGTCGGGAGCTGGGCAGCTGGGAGAGGGTCGGGAGGAGGGGAGGTTGACTGACAGATGGAGGATTGGGAAGTTAGGAGAAGAAGGAGTTGGGAAAAGGTTATTTCCTGGGATGGGGAAGAAAAGGAAGGGAGCATAGTGCAGGCGGATCTAGAGAAGCGGTTAAGAGTTATTAGAAACAAAACAAAAACTCTGGAGGCCGGTGGAGACTCAAGGCGGGAAAGGGCGAAGCCAAGGGCCAAGAAGGGGAAGAAGGCTTTTGATGGCTCTGGGATAAATAATAGGTTTATTTTTAGACTGTAATTAGAGTGAAAGGTGCATTTGTCCAGCCAGTGAAAATTTTACACATAGTCTTCAGGGATGGGATGAGAGGAGTAAAGACAGTTAGCAAGAAATGTACCTTCCCTGGCACATGTGAGTTGGAGCCGGTATTCAAATACTTGGTGTTTTACTTTGGGTGTACCATGGGACAGTGTTTGGCAGTGAGTGCTGGCTCAAATATGAATTCCTCCTTTGTTCATTTTGTGGCCTGGGACAAATTATTCACATCAATTAGTAACAAATTACTAGTGTCATTCCCCCCACCCCCGCCCCCATTTGGGATAGATTTGTTGTGAGGATTAATTTTATTGTATTTCTACTAAAAAAATGGATGGTTCGTTAAAGTGAATCTGCTTTTAGAATATTTGGTGTGTGTGAACCATTCTTTGTGCTGCATTGACTGGAGATTCCCTTAATCTTTTTCCATCATGAACACTCCCCTCCCTTCCCAAAATCAAAAGAAGGTTTTGTCTCCTCTCTTTAGGAAAGTACACTTGGGCACATGAACACATACGTGTTTATGTCTCTCCTTTACCTTCAGGTTAAGAACTTAGATTAGATGATTCTTTGGGATCAAAAGTCATCATTTAAATGATTTTTGGGGGGAAGGCGGCTATATGCATTTTGGAAAAAGTTAAAACTGAAAATGTTCCAATTCTCTCTCTCTAGCATGGTTGTTATTTTAATCTGTATTTTTTCCCATTGTAGTTACACATTGGAATTTTTATTACTATTTTAAATATTTCACCTTGTGATTTGTTGCATGTTGACCAATATGTTTGTTCAAACACATAATAGGAAATAATAGTTTGCTTTGATTTTCTAAGTCGACAAAGTGTCATTTCAAATAATATTTGTAAAGTATCAAAAGTGATTGATGACCTTGGAAAAGAGATTTTATTTTGTCAAAGTCACATCTCTTCTGTTAAACATTTCATGGAACCATAATTCTGTAAGACACAATAGGAGCCCATTATAATAAAGATGTTACCTTCTTTCCTGGTTCTTCTACTTGTCATTCTTCCACTCCTTTGTAGGATCCTCTTCCTCTATCCACTATTTAATTGTTTTTTTTCCCATAACTCAGTCTTTTGTCTTCTGTTTTTACTCTGTGTCCTCTTGTGGGCTGAGTTCATCCTTTCTCTTGGCTTCTACCATCTACACTTTATTAACACACTCCCACTTTTTTCTTAAATCTCTGTCCTGGAACTCTTTAATTACCATCAAACTTTTCTAGCTAATTTTTGATATTTCTGCAAAGATTTCCCACAGGCATCCCAAACGCAATATGTATATTGAACCTATCACCTTTCCCTGCCAAAACATTCCCTATTGAATGGTACCATATTCTCCTCATTTTGTAAGCCCAAAACTTTGGACTTCATGCAGGTTCTTCTCTCATCTCATATTCCACATTTAATCTGCCATCAAGTCTAGTTTCTTGATAAATGTTTCTGGAATAAATGCTGTACTCTATATCTCTAGTTTCACTACCTTGGTTCACAGCACTATCATCTATCAGCTGGTATCAAGCCCAAATGGTATTCTTCCTCCAGCCTTACTACCCTGCAGTTCTTGGTTGGAGGTGAATCTTTCTAAATGTCAAATCTGATCATTTTAACCCCATTGAAGATCCTTTGTTGTCAACCAACTCTTGTTATCACTTAGGACTTTCTCACTATTCCTCAGCCAATGCAGTTTAAACCAGCATTGTCCAATAGAAATAAATGTGAGCCATGTACATATTTTTTCAGTAGTCACACAAGAAAATACAAACAGGTGAAAATAATTTTAATAATATATTTCATTTAACCCAGTATATCCAAAATATAAAAAAATAGATAAAAAAGGTATTTTATGTTTTATGTACTAAGTTTTTAAACTTTCGCATGTATTTTATACTTCCAGCATATGTCAGTTCTGACTTATCTTTCTTCTCTTGGCTGTGAATTCCTTAACAGTAGGGTATCAGTAATAGTTCAGTCCCTGACACTCAGTAGGTATTCAGTAAATATCTTATAAAAAATGAGTGAATGTTCTGTGATTTTTTCATTTGATTAAAATTTAGGAATACATACTATAGTTACAATGCTTTAATTTGACCTATTGTTTCAAAATGCTGTTTAAAAGAATCTGATTATGCCATAAATTTTAAATCTAGCATTTACTGTGATCTGATTATACTTAATATCATATTTAAAATCCAAACATAATTTATTTTTTTAAGTTTTTTTTTAACCGAATAGTTTGATTTTTAAGCAAGAGTAGGTATTGTACAAACATTAATACATGTAGTAGGCTATGGAAATTGTTTAGAAATATGCAGAAACATGTAATTGAGGAGTAGAAAAACTTGGTTTTATTTGTTTCTTAATCATTTCTCCTTTGGAGCAGTTATAGTTTTAATGTAGCAATATAGTTTTTACCTTTATCTCACCTTTAGCTGCTTATTTTCCTTTTTGGGGAGAGAAATCTCCGTATGTATGTCTTTCCTAGTTTATTTTTATTTTACTCGCCTGATTGCCTGTTATGTGACTTCTTTTGCTGGCAGCAGAGGTAGCCAGTTAGCAATGTTTTATACAAAGAAGATAAGCACAGGGATATGTCAAGAAATTAACATTTGATTTTACAGTTTTTTTTTCTTAAAACTAAGAGACTTCTTAGAGTCACATAAATTCAGATGATCATTATGCTATTCTATATACAGTAGACTCTATAGCTTAGATTTGCTTTCTGATTCATTTGTAATAGAATATAGATGAAACATTCTGGTAATCTTCTTTCTGACCTGTTTATGTGTAACCTATACTATTTGGGACTTTTTTAAAAAAGGAAAGTTTATTTTTGGATGAAAAATGACAAGTAATAGATTTGATAACTTTCTAGCCTTGCTGTAGTAGCACTCTTGGCCATATTTAGAAAATAAACAGTTCTTAGGAATCAAAATTGGGCAAAACTTATAATTTTTCTTTTTTTGCTTTAATTAATTAGTTGCTTATTGAGAAAGAGCTAATGGAATGCATACAACCTGCCTCCCCCAATGCATGCACACACATACACACACACACACACACACACAGGAGAAACAGGTGAACAACTGTTAATTGATTCATTCTTGGTTACCATGAATTAGTTTAAATTAGAGAACTATACATGGAATATACACCCTCAGTGTCTTATCTGTTAATCTAGATAACTTTTAAGAGAAAGAAGAACTATTCGCTTAATCATATTATGACTAGATTATGTTAGTCACATAGAAATTATTGGTGTAACTGCAGGTAAAATTTATTATCTGAACCCTTAGTAGGTCATATCATTTATTTAAAATTAATGCAGAAAAAATATTCCAACTTTACAATGACAATGGCTCTGAGCAAAAATTTTTGATTTGCTACCTTTTTCCCTCTTGGGAATTTTAGAGATTAAGTTAGTCTTATATAATTATTTTGAAAGAGGGGAGATTTAACATTTTCTTTAGAAGAAAAAGGGAAATTTTATAAAATGAAACCATTAATACTCTATTTGTAATAAAATTATAGAATAATCATTCATTCCACAAATAATTAATGTTGTGGTTACTGTGGTGAACTAGACAGACAAAATTTCTGTTCTCATAGGTCTTACATTTAGTAGGAGGGGTCAGACAAGAAATATAAGATTATTTCCATTAGTAACAAGTTCTCCAAAGAAATTAAAGCAGAATAATAGGATAATGTGACTGGGTTCACTTAAATAGAATTGTCAGGGGAGCCATCTTTGAAGGTGACATTTGTGCTGAGAACAGGAAGGAAAGGAGGAACCACCTTTGTGATGTTTTAGATAGAGTGTGCAGCAAGTGCAAAGGCTGTGAGTTGGTAACAAGCTTGGTATGTTGGAGGCACAAAAGAAGGCAAGTTTGCCTGAAAAAGGAGATGAGGGGAAGAGTGGCATTACACAAGAATGGAGAAGTGGGTAGAAGGGCTAGATTATGTATGAGTTTGCAGGCCTGGTTAAGGAATCTGATGGCCATAGGAGGCCATTGAAGTGTATTAAGTAAGAGAGCAGTGCTATTTGATCTTCGTTTCTAGTCAGTTTTTCTGATTGCTATGTAAAGAACTGAGAGGAAAACAAGGATGATAACAGGATATTAATTAGGAGGCTATTGCAGAAGTCCAAGTGAGGAAACATGGCCTGGACTAGGGCAGTAGCAGTGGATGGTAAGAAATGGTCAGATCTGGAATATATTTTGGAGATTAAACTGTCCGGTTTTATGGATGGTTTGGATGTGGGATGTGAGGGCAGAATGAATCTGGGATGATCCTTAGATTTGTCATGGGTAATTTAGTAGATGGATGTACCATTTAATGAGATCAGAAAGGTAGGAAAGAATAGAAGTGGAAAGCAGACAGATATCAGTTTGGGACATGTAAATTTGAAATGATTTTTAGGTATCCAAATGTAGTGTCAAGTAGGAAGGTGAATATAAATGAATCTGAAAGGGTAAATGAGGTCTAGACGAGATCACCTAAGGAGAGAGTGTAGACAAAGAAAAGAGGGCCAACATGTGCTTAGAGATCAGGAAGAGGAGGCAGATTTAATAAAGGAGACTGAGAAAAGACAGCCAGTGAGGTAGTAAGAAAACCAGGAAAGTAGAGGGCTATGGAAACTAAGTAGGAAAAGAGAGTGTTTTAGGAAGAAGGAAATGGTTGGTTGTGTCAGACACTGCTATGAGGTCAAGTAGGAATAGGATAGGAAATCGGCTAATGGATTTAGGAAGATGAATGTCATTGATTTTGACAAAAGCTATTTCAGTGGAGTGGTGAGGATAAAAACCTGACTAGTGTGGGTTCAAAAGAAAATGGTTGGAAAAGAAGTAGAGATAATGTTCTAGATTATAGATTTACTCTTCATAAAAGTTTTATTGGAAAACTGGAGTAGAGAAATTGGGTTGTATATGCAATAAGACGTGGAGTCAAGTACCATCTTCATTAGAGCCTCTTTGATAGCAGTGATCCTGTAGAGAAGGCACAATTGCAGGAGCACAATCTTGAACATTGAGAAATAGTATGGGAAAGAAGACAAGTAAAATGATTTAGCTTTAAAAAAGGAGCAGAAATGCTTCTTCAGTTTTAGCAGTGTTGGGAGGGCAAAGAGTATTGGATAGATACAAGTGGAAGTGGCTTCAGAGATGAGGTAGTTCTCATTTGATTGTTGTAATTGAGGTTTTATTTTTTGGAGATAGAATCTTGCTCTGTTACCTGGGCTAGAGTGCCATGGTATCATCATTGCTCACTGCAACCTTAAACTCCTGTGCTCAAGCCATCCTCCTGCCTCAGCCTCCAGAGTAGCTAGGACTACAGGCAGGTGCTACCACACCTGGCTAATTTTTCTATTTTTTGTAGAAATGGGATCTTGCTCTTCCTCAGGCTGGTCTTGATCTCCTGGCCTTGAGCGATCCTCCCACCTGGACCTCCCAAAGGGCTAGGATTATGGATGTGAGCCATCGTGGCCAGCCCTGATTGTTTTAATTAAAATATTAAATAGGTCTTTCAAATAAGAGTTAGAAAACTTACAGTCTATTTCAGGTTTTACTAACTGAATTTTGTGATCTTATGTAAATTATCTGTCAACTTGGATAAGTCATTCCTTTTTTCTGGCTCTCAGTTTCCTTAATCTTTGCAAAGAAAGGAGTGATTTCCTAGGGTCTCTTCCTTTGGTAAATTGTTATTTATCCCATTAAACTACAGTATTTTATCTGTTTTTATTTCTTTTAACTTTATAAGAAAAATTAGTGTTATTATTCTTTACCTAATCTTTGTTCCTTTTGGTCTGTTTTTTCATATCTTTTCTTTTTTCTTTAACTTACAATAAGCCTGTTTGCTTATTTGAGCTATTTTTCTGAAAGCACTGTCAGCCAGACAGCAGTATTTCTACAAGGACCAAAAACTAATTCTCAAAAGTGAATTTTTTTTCACAAGTGTGTAAATTTACATTCTCTAGAAAAGCTTAGCTATTTGGGTTGTTATATTTCCTAAGGAGCACCTGTTTATTAAATGCTGTGAAGAACTGTATCATAATATGAGATGATACAAGTACTATAGGTAGGTTAGAAATATCTTATTTAAAAATAGAGCCTAAATATTAATAATTAGAAGTTTGGCAAACATAAAAATATATTCTTTAGTGTTCCTGGGGCTATTCTTGAGTTTGTTATCACTGTTAAGAAGGTATTTTTATATAACTAGTATGTAATCTCTTAAGAGAATATGTAAAGGATAATACATACTTTATTGTGACTGTTTTTCTTAATTATGTCTCTTCCATGGAAGAGCTAGATCTGCCTTAAAAGAATCCATAGTATATTCTTGCTTCCTTGGTTTCTTCATTATCTAAATGGCATCTGTATTATCAGATATTTTTCTTGACCAGCTAGGTGCATTAATTGGATAGTAGCTTCATAGACTTTGGAAAATTCGTTGTTTATATCAAGTTGTCTAAAACGAATGAGAATAATTGTTAGAAATAATTGACTTAAAATGACTTATATTTGCTGTCATAGATGTAGATCTGCCCATGTGTGTTTGTCTCCTCTCTATTTGGAGACAATATTAAAATAATACTAAAGAAAAAAGAATAAATTTACCATATTGAAGGGAAAGCAGAGTATTCTTGGTAGACAAGAGTTTACAACATATTTCTGAAAGAAACAAAGAGTAATGATGGATGAAGTGGATTATGACAGAAAACCATTTCCCAAAATATTCAAGAAGGGGTTGCAACAAAGGAAGATTCTGATATATTCAAAAGAATCTCAGAGAATCTTGGGATTGAGAAGATCAGAGACAAAGGATGGTTGAAAATGAGAGGGAAGAAATAGTTGACAAATGGAATAGTTGTGCTCCTTTTCCACTCAAACCCATGCACAGTGACAGTCCTTGTAATACTCCCTGTTTCTTAACTCACTCTGATTTCTCTTTCACATCAAAATATACAGAGGTTATTTCTTCTGTAAATAAAAACAAAGACAACACTAAAGGAAAAGTAGCATTGCCATTGCAGACACTTGTGTCTGCAGATAATTCCTCCTCATTCTAGCTTTTAGGGAATTCCCTATATAATATATAGCCTGTTTAATGGCTGATTCTTTGTTTTTCATCTGACCTAAAGCAAAGTATTCCAATCAGGAAGCTCTGCTCACGTGTATAGTGTTTCTATTCACTCTCATTGTTTCTTCTTTTTAAAGTATCAATGGTAAACCAAAAATTATCTTCAAAGAAATAAAACTAGCAGTATATAAATAAAACAGAAAAACTAGTACCATGTGAAGCAGATTTCTCTTGGATCAGAAGAGACCTTAAAAAAAATATATCTCTATTTAATATTCTCAGAGGGGAAAAATAAGTTTTCCTTAATAAAGCAAGAACACAGCAATTATTTTAAAAATCAGAACAAAAAAGTTATTGGAAATGAAGATATTGGTATAATTTAAAAAATGATGGTTGGAAGATAAATTGAGTAAAACTCTTTGAAAATAGAGCAAAAGACAAAGAACAGGTTATTTAACTAGCAGAAGTTTCAAAAACATAAAATGGAAAAGGTCAATTATCAGAAAAGCAATATAAGAAAATCTCTAATGCTTAAAGATGTAAATTTCCTGATTGAAAGGAAGAGGGGGAGAAAAGGGCTCAACACAATGAAGAAAGACCCACTCCTATTCATATCATTGTGAAATTTCAGTGTAACAGGAGGGGAATTCTGAAAAGCTCTTATGGAGGAAAAAAGAAAAAAGATATCCTGTAAAGGAATGAAAAATCAGATGAGTATAACTAGAGTGTAAAATCTGTTAGGGCTAAAGGAATGACTATAACAAATGTCTCACAAGCAACACTGAGGGTTTAAAAGATAGTAAGGGAGTATCTTCAAAGTTCTGAGAGAAAATAATCTAGAATTTGGAACCTGTGAAAACTATCCAGTATGAGGTAAAATAAAGACATTCCCAAGCATGCAAGGGCTTAGAACAGTTATTCTTAAACCATAAAACCTTTCTGAATGACTTATTAAGGATATGGGCCAGTAAAATGATGATGAAAACTAATAAAGATGATGACATGGACTAAAAGAAATAGTGCACTAAGGAATTCAATAAAAGTAATTCCAGAATGGCAACAGTGCAACAGGTCTAGAAAGTAATTGGTTTAAATTAGAATAGAAAATCCAAGAAAAATGTCTTTAAGAGGAAGAATGGAATGGAATGGATTTCAGGCTATTGATAGATTAAGAAGCTGGTAGATATTAGTGATATGATAAGAAACATGTTTTTTCCTCTCAGTAACAAAAAAAAAAGACAATTAGAACTTTATGAAAAAAACCCCTGCATAACCAACATGCAGTTGCATGTTACAGCCATCTAAAATGAAGGATGAAATAAATTCTTATTTTTCATAGTCTAAAATTGCTAATTCAAGAAACAATATAAGCATAGAAGTAAATGTTAATTGTCCCAGGGAGAAGGACTTGGATAATAGGGCAATGGATATATATATATATATATATTTTTTTTTCAACTATGTGGAATTCCAGTGGTTTCATGATATTATACTGTTTGGATTTTTACAATACTTCTCTTACTTATTTTGTGATGGTTAGACATTTAGGTTGCTTCCATTTAAAAAAAAATTGTACTGTACTACATTAAACATTTGCAGATAGCTTTTCCCCTAATTTTAGAGTTATATTCCTGGAATCTAGGAATGGAATTATTGGATCAAAGATTAAAAGCATAATTAAAGTCTTAATATATTAGCCAACTTTTTATCCAAAAACTATGGATCTTTTCCTGATAACAACTCTGGCAGTATTAAGTGTTACTGTTTTGAAAAATCTTGGATAATTTGATACTTTAAAAATGGTATCTGAGGCTGGGCGAGGTGGCTCACGCCTGTAATCCTAGCACTCTGAGAGGCCGAGGCGGGTGGATCATTTGAGACCAGCCTGAGCAAGAGCGAGACCTCATCTCTATTATAAATAGAAAGAAATTAACTGGCCAACTAATATATATAGAAAAAATTAGCCGGGCATGGTGGTGCATGCCTGTAGTCCCAGTTACTCAGGAGGCTGAGGTTGTAGGATTGCTTGAGCCCAGGAGTTTGAGGTTGTTGTGAGCTAGGCTGATGCCATGGCACTCACTCTAGTCTAGCCTGGGCAGCAAAGCTAGACTCTGTCTCAAAAAAAAAAAAAAATGGTATCTGAGGTTGAATATTTTTATGTGTCTATCATTTGTATTGCCTGTTTTGGGTCTCATCATGTATTTTTCCCATTTACCTTGTGGCCTCATATTTTTCTTATGACTGATAAAAGGTATTTATTTATGTATTAAGGATGATAACCATTTTTCTGTCATGTTTGCAAATGTTTTTCATCAAATGTTTATTCTTTTAATTTGGTTGTTTTTAAAATATGCTTTAGTTTTACATTTTTATGTGGTCAATCTTAGATAATTTTCTTTGTTCTTATTAGCAGGTTTGTTCTTTATCACCACCACCACCTCTTAAGCCCCCCGCCCCAAAATAAAGAAAAAACTGGCAATTTGATCATTGTTGTCCTGTTAAAATTCAGCATTTGTGTTTATTATAACTCTTAAGATGCAAGGGAATCACATGTATTTAACATTTATTCAGAAACAATTATATTTCAGGTACTTTAAATGTTGTCTAGGCTATGACAGAGTTTGTCTTTTCTCTAAATACTGTAAATAACTTATGTGTGAAAATATTGATAAATTATGGCCTCTTTTTAAAATTGTAAGTTGTATATTTTGCTTTTTGTATCTTTCATTGTAATTAATGGTAGAAACCTATTTCATGACTATATGATAAGTTTCCCTTCCTTTCCTTAATTGTAGGGTAAAAAAGTGTTACCTTCAGGCTGCTATTGTGAATTGTGGTCTACGGATGTGTTGTGGAGAAAACAAATTGCACAGCAATGAATATTCTTACCAGGATCTTATGAAATTGTTCTTCAGTGTTGTCATAGATTCTTCTGGAGAAAAGAATCTGTGAAATTATGTGAAAAGAGACCATTTTTCAAAACAATGGGGGAAAAAGCAAGAAGTCCAGGTAACGATCAAGAAAAAAAGGCAGAGAAACACCATTATTCTTACTATTCTTCTGATTTTGGAACTACACCACAGTCCTCTGGCCAATCGGTGGTTGAGTCTTCTCCCCCTGCAAGTGTTAGTGAAAAAGATCCTAAAAAACAGACTTCAGATAGCCAAGTGTGTCACCAAGGTAAGTATTTTTTAAAAGATTCTGTTGAACCTAGAAGACTCATTTTGAGTACTTGAGGAAAACTTGTATGAATAAACTCTTCTATTAGTATATATGTTGTTATTAAATATATATACAGAAATGGACTGATTTACATATAAGATTGGTTATATGTTTATAAATTTATGTAAATATTGCCTAAGGTACTATGTATTATCCTTTGTTATATTCAGAGTCATAAAATATATAGAAGAAAGTAACATAGCTAAGGCTTCTCATTTTGTTTTCTCTTCTTCCTAAATAGATGCTTTTCTTGGGGTTTCTAAGATATTGTAAAGGCAAAAAAATTACAAAACATTTTTACTCTTCTGTATCTTCATTTTTTAAAGGTAATGAAAGGCATTGATATAAAGTGGCTAAGGGGCATTTTTATAGATTGGGTAAACTTACTCTTGGTAAGTATTTACTGTAAAAGTTCAGATTAAACCTAGGAATGGAATTGGGGACTTGGGACCACAAGTCTAATTTGTTTTCTATTTAACCGCATTATAATGGAAACTGGATTAATCATTAAAAACAATTTTTGTTATTAAAATGTTACTAGTGTGGAACTAAATATTACATATTTTACCATATGATATTCTGTAAATGTTTTATTTATCTCAATAAATCTCTGGTTAAGAAAACTCCATTGTACCTAGTAACAAAATATGTAAGGTCTACAAGTACAGCATAGAAAAATAACCTAAGGCAAATGAGGTGATTACAGTATGCATTAATAAATGTAGTACAGTTATAACAGCAGTAGCTTAGAATGGTGACAGTTTAGATTGCAAGGTAGAGAGTGGTGAAATTGGGGGCTGAAAAGGAAAACAGAGGCCACATTATGAAAATCTCATATCCTATGCTAATATATTGACTATGTGGGGAATAGTTAGCCATTAAAAAGATATAAGGAAGGGTATAATTTGCCTTTATAAATTTTTACTTTGAAAAATAATATTTTCTCATTAAAACTTACAAGAATGTATATTCCTTTTGAAAGGAAACCTTTCATGCACCTTCAATCTAGCTTCTCTGGGATGTTCATACTTCTAATGCCTTTCCTTTTCTTTCTTTCCTTTTTTTTTTTGCAAGCACAGTGTTTTCAGTTTGTTTGTTTATGTGGGGTATTTTTCTCCGAGTCTGTCTCAGCCAGGAGCTCTTGTTACGATTTTGTAGTTGACAGCATGATCTGATGTTAAACTTTTGCTATATAATTAAGAACAAACAGATCTTAGGGTCGAACCTTAGAAAAATGCCTATTTTTCCCAAGAAATAATAGGATATAATTGGTAAGGAATACTTTAATTTTTTTCTTTGTTCCCCAGAAGGAACTTAGGAGGCCACCCAATTAAGGAGTCAGAACTTTGTAAGCCTTACCTTATTTAAGAAGATAATTGAGAAAAACTGTGAAAAAACAGTTCTAGCATCACCCAGAAAATTTCAGTTATCTTCAATCTGATTAGTATACTGTTTTCTATTTTGCACTGTCTTTTGAATTAAAATCTGTGGTAATTTGTTTGTCTTAGACCAAGTAACAGAACCAAACTGATACCTTTCCTTAAACACTAAATTAATTTCTTTCCGCTTAAATTGCAATCAGTGTAGAATAAACTAAGGAAAAAACAACTGAGATTAAAATAGCATCTTAAACACTTGGATTTGCAGATTTGCATGTTTGGTAGCATATTCTTCATTCTCCCTCCTTTTTAATTTTCAGCTTGCTTATTTATTTATTTATTTATTTACTTACTTACTTATGAATGAATGAATGACATGGTCTTGCTCTGTCACCCACGCTAGAGTGCAGTGGCATCATCATAGCTCACTGCCACCTTAAACTCCTGAGCTCAAGTGATTCACCTTCCTCAGTCTCCTTAGTAAGTGGGACAACAGTCATGCGCCATCACCACAACTGGCTAATTTTTCTATTTGTTTGTAGAGACAGGGTCTCACTCTTGGTCAAGCTGGTCTTGAACTCCTGACCTCAAGTGATCCTCCTTCTTCATCTTCCCAAAATGTTAGGATTACAAGCATGAACCATTGTGTCCAGCAGCATTTTTTATTATTTTAAAAGATAAAATTGGT
Source organism: Microcebus murinus (assembly GCF_040939455.1). NCBI lineage: Eukaryota > Metazoa > Chordata > Mammalia > Primates > Cheirogaleidae > Microcebus > Microcebus murinus. The sequence goes on from NC_134108.1 coordinate 73,922,535, forward strand.
GCTCTATCAGAATTTATATATATGATAAAATTTAATAATAATTTTGGTTATACATGTTTGTCTACTATATATCCATTCTTTGTTTTACCAGTAATATAAACATATCTTGAGTTTTTTGATATATGCATAGTTTATTTTTCCTACATGATTTTTAAATGAGTCAAGTTTATTTTTAACACCTGAAGGAAGAAAAAACATTTCTCACCCACTTTTTTTTTTTTTTTTTGAGACAGAGTCTCACTTTATTGCCCAGGCTAGAGTGAGTGCTGTGGCATCAGCCTAGCTCACAGCAACCTCAGTCTCCTGGGCTCAAGCAATCCTACTGGCTCAGCCTCCCGAGTAGCTGGGACTACAGGCATGTGCCACAATGCCTGGCTAATTTTTTCTCTATTAATTTCTTTCTATTTATAGTAGAGACAGGGTCTCACTCTTGCTCAGGCTGGTTTTGAACTCCTGACCTCGAGCAATCCACCCGCCTCAGCCTCCCAGAGAGCTAGGATTACAGGTGTGAGCCACCGTGCCCAGCCTTTTTCACCCACTTTTTAGTGGTGACTTAACAAGAGGGAGATGAAGAATGAAATATACAACAGCCAATTATCTTTCTAATTCTCTTATATTTCATCTTGATAATTTGAAAAATGGAAATAAAAGGTAGATGAAAGTTGGGAAATATTTCTGTGTTTAGGTTAATGATCAGTTTGTAGTCATACTAGTAGAATATGCTAAAAAATAAATGTTCAGAGTTTTAGGATGTCAAAAAGTTGGTTGTGGAAACCCTTTTGTATGTGACTAAATAGTTGAAAAAAGTATAAGTGAAAAATTTTTATTCTGATTCCTACATTATTAGGCTTTAATTTTTCATATAAATTGCTTTTGTGTGAAATCTTGTTTTCTGAGCAATGTAATTTTATACATAAGATCAGAGAGACATTCACCTTTATATGTAATCATATGTATAAAGTTTCTGCTATTCCAAGAGCTAAGTACAAATATCATTATATATATTATATATATTATTTACATATAATATATACCCCCGAACTTTGTTAACTCGGATACTGGAAAAAAAAGAAAATTTGAAATGATGGACATCTCAAATTTAAAATTATATTCTAAAGTAATGCTATGCAGTGGAAATATAATGCAAATCACAAATGCAAGCCACAAATGTAATTTTATATTTTCTAGTAACCATATTAAAAAAAGAAAAACAGATGAAATTGATTTTAATAATACATTTTATTTAACCCAGTCCAATATTTGGATTTAAGTATCTAAAATATTTCTATATATAGTCAGTATAAAACATTGGTTATGAAATATTGTGCATTTTTTTGAATTAAGTGTTCAAAATCCAGTATGTATTTTACAGTTTAAGTACATCTCAATTTGGATAACACACATTTTAAGTTTCTCAATAGCCATGTGTGGCTATTGGATAGTGTGGTTTTAAAGTTGTAATTAAGAATTCCCTCATTTCTTTTTATTACCACTTTTTTTCGTGTATTCAAGCATTTATAGAGCTGTAACCCTAAAGCAGTACACATTCAAAACAGCTTCTAAAAAATTATCTATGTTTTAATGAAACTTTATAATGTTAAATTGTAAAAATACTTTTTTTTAAAAACTTGTTTATATAATGGAATCAGGTATTCATGTCTGGTGAGCTAGGGAGGGAAAGGTTGGATATTCTAGTTTTTCTTCAGTTTTTTAAACCTCTGGAATGAATGTTCTCCTCAAAAAGTGCAGTCACCTTGGAGACTAAAGTTCATTATTCTTAACTGAAGCACAGACTTTGAGATGCCTCTTTTAAAGGACAGGTGCTCTGTATATTGAGGCTTCAGTTTAATGAACTTTTGGTAAAAATAAAAACATTATTCCAAACTTTTGAGAAATGTTGTGATTTAATAGGTTCACTTTAAAGATTTCATATGCTTACATTTTTTAGGATGTGATTATTTGTTTTTATCTTCTCAAATTATGTCAGGTGTTTTTGATTTGAATATCAGACAAAAGAAATCTGAGAAAGCATTTAGAATCACAGCTGTACTGCTGTTTTCCACTTTGATAAATGAGATGAAGTTCTTAACAGACAATAGGTAGAACTTTAACATACTTAGTTCATTTTACTCTCACAACCTAGTTATATTGGTGATATCATCCTCATTCTAGGGGTTGGGAAAACAGACTTGGGAAGGTTTAATTGAATTTCCCAAGGAGTTACTAAATGATAACTTTAAGTCCCAAATCTCCTGCTGTGTACAATATGCTGTCATTCTGTCCTTAAACGAAGTTGTAATTAATTTAGAGGAAATACACATTTTCACATTTCAAATATTGATTACAAATATCTCGGCACAAATGACTTGACTACCACAATGTTTTTTCCAATGTTTTGTTATGCACCATGCTAATACTAAAGATGCCCATGTTTGAATTCTGACTTACTATCTTACCTATAAAGTTAAAAATGGTTAAAGCCTGATACTATCTTCTCTTAAGCAATGTAGAATAATTCCATATAACTATGATTTTTGATCGATTGGAGTATTCTTGACCTTTCTGAAAAGATTGCAAACCTTAATAGAAACATATTTAGAGCTCTAAATAAAACCTGATATTTAACTAAATATTGTAAAACCATTTTTTTAACAGACAAAAATAACTAAAGAATCTTATGGGCTCATTTGTGGTAATATGAATAAATAAGACTACCTTTGATACATCTTTCACTTTATGTTATTACTATTTCTTTTTTAGTCCCTGGGAAACCAAGCCCTAAGGGTCTGCCTAACAGAAAGGGAGTCAGAGTGGGATTTCGCTCTCAGAGCCTCAGTAGAGAGCAAGTTCGGAAAGATACTGATTTTGTTACAAAACGGGTTCTTTCTGCAAGACTGCTAAAAATCAATGAGTTGCAGAATGAAGTATCTGAACTTCAGATCAAGTTAGCTGAACTGCTAAAAGAAAATAAATCTTTGAAAAGGCTTCAGTACAGACAGGAGAAAGCCCTGAATAAGTATGAAGATGCGGAAAATGAAATCTCACAACTTATAGTTCGCCATAACAATGAGATTACAGCACTCAAAGAACGCTTAAGAAAATCTCAAGAGAAAGAACGGGCAACTGAGAAAAGGGTGAAAGATACAGAAAGTGAACTATTTAGGACAAAATTTTCCTTACAGAAACTGAAAAAGATCTCTGAAGCCAGACATCTACCTGAACGAGATGATTTGGCAAAGAAACTAGTTTCGGCAGAGTTAAAGTTAGATGACACTGAGAGGAGAATTAAGGTAAATTTCCCACAGCTTCTAATTGTTCTGTCTTGGGTTGTTTTTCATTGGGCATTTGATATACTCTGTTTACTTATTTCAGTTCGGTGTTTGCTTGGAAATGAAAACTATTTTTAGTGTTATCTTTCTGAGTAAGAGATAAATTTAAGATTGTATATTTAAGAGCAAGATGCAAAAGATGATTTATGTTAATGAGACACATGTTGATGGATGAATGTTTAATTCTTTGGATCGTAGTCATTTTGGGAAAATATTATATTTGATTATCTGATTGTTTCTCTAAAGTTGAAAATGATGCTATAATAGCCATAGTATATAAAACTGACCTTTGGGGCCATAATGTAAGAAATGCCACATGAACAATGCTTTTTGTTTTTATTTCTTTGCATATTATTTAAGGTTGATAATACTACATCTGTTGGAGTAGGGTGTACTCTACTCCCCAAAATAAAAACTGATAGGGGCCGGGCGCTGTGGCTCACGCCTGTAATCCTAGCTCTTGGGAGGCCGAGGCGGGCGGATTGCTCAAGGTCAGGAGTTCAAAACCAGCCTGAGCAAGAGCGAGACCCCGTCTCTACTATAAATACAAAGAAATTAATTGGCCAACTGATATATATATAAAAAATTAGCCGGGCATGGTGGCGCATGCCTGTAGTCCCAGCTACTCGGGAGGCTGAGGCAGAAGGATCACTCAAGCCCAGGAGTTTGAGGTTGCTGTGAGCTAGGCTGACGCCACGGCACTCACTCTAGCCTGGACAACAAAGTGAGACTCTGTCTCAAAAAAAAAAAAAAAAAAAACTGATAGGAGTGTGGGTAGGAGAATATTGAATAACTAGTCTGAGAGTACAGCAGATCTTTTAAGAATGTTTCTTTCATGAATGGAGAGAGGAAAAGAGTTCTATACCATGACTTTTACACAGGGAACTTAGATGCCATCTGCTATATATAGATCATGCAGAATCCCTGAGTCAGTTCTGTTGCTTAAAATTGATAAATAGTTTGGAAAGCAAAGGTAGGAAAAAGTATGGGAATAATGCCTGCTATGAGAATTCTCTGAGCAAAGGAAGCTTAGAACTATAAATAAATTAGTGGCTCACGCCTGTAATCCTAGCTCTCTGGGAGGCCGAGGCGGGTGGATCATTGGAGCTCAGAAGTTCAAGACCAGCCTGAGCAAGAGCCAAGACCCCGTCTCTACTAAAAATAAAAAAAAAAAAAAACAAACGTTAATTGGCCAACTGAAAATGGAAAAAAAAAAAAATAAAGGAATAAAAAAAAATTAAAAAAAAATAGATAGGTTTAAAAAAAATAAATAAATTAGACTTCTGAATATATTAATTAGGTATATTTAATACATGGCATGTTATAATACTTAGTCTGTATCATATGCCATGCCCATTATACCAGTGCCATACCCAGTGACAGTGGCTTATTAAATACAGTGTACTTTAGTGGCCAGAAAAGTGCCTAATTTACTCTCCGAAATTTGCAATTATTATCTTCTGTTTAGAACACAGGAGATATCCTATTATATAGGCTCTACTGATGGTCAGCTCAAAGTGCAAAGCAAACATATGGAAACTTTTTTTCTTAAGGGCCACTTACTCTTGGGGTGGCATGGGAATGAGCACTGGGAGCAGTTATCACCATATACAACAAATAACTTAACAGTTTAGTTATTTTTAAAGGGAAATATGCCACATAATGGATTTTAAAATTAGGAATGAAGAGCCTAAGTTGCTAATTAACAAATACGATAAATAACTGAGTGTGTTTATGTATAAAACTACATGTATAGAGAGAACATAAAATTGCAGTACACACACACACACACACACACACACACACACACCCACATATCCTGCAGTTCTCTCATATAGTCAGTTATGTAGGGGATTGATGAGTGGTGGGGAGGAAAGAGAAAGAAAGAACTGAGGAAAAATGAGAATTGGCTTGTGTATTCTGAGTTATAGATGGAGGTAAATTATTAATATATGGCTGCTCATTTGGGAGTGTGAAAATTAGTCATCTGTAATGGTAAGTCTTTGAAACTGTTAACCATATAGTGTCCTCAATTTTTTATATTGGATTTTAAGAAGTTTTTAAGTTAACTTTCTATTTTTAGTTAATTGTAGATTGGCATGCACTTATAAGAAAATTATATAGAAAGATCCCATTTACCTTTCACCTAAGTTTCTTATAGTGGTAACATATCGCATAACTATAATATAATGTTACAACCAGGAAATTGGTTGTGATACATTGATATCCATCAACCTTACTCAGCTTTCACTAGTTTTACATGTATTTGTGAATGTACTTGGCTCTATCCAATTTTATCACATGCACAGACTTCTGTGACCACTGCCACTGTCAAGATACAGACCAGTTCCATCACAAGGATCCCTTGCATTACCCTTTTACAACCACAGCTACTTCCTGCCTTCCGCCTCTCTAACCTGTGACATCCACTAATCTGTTCGTCATCTTTATAATTTTGTCATTTCAAGAATGTTATTTAAATAGAATATATATAGTAGAATTTATAAATATATATAAATGTATATAAACAGAATATAATCTTTTAACATACGCAGATTTCCCTAATTTACTCATCTAAGTTGTTGTATTTATCAGTAGTTCCTTTTATTCCCTGAGTACTATCCCTGGCATGGATGTACCACAGAGTGTTATGGTACATTGTGTTACAGACATTTGGTTTGTTTCCAGTTTTTGGCTATTAACTAATAAAACTGCTATGACCATTTTATGTACAGGTTTTTGTTTGAACATAGATTTTCATTTTTCTGGGATATATGCCCGAAAGTGTACTTTCTGGATTATAGCATAAGTATATGTTTGATTTTGTAAGAAACTGCCATTCTCTTTTCTAAAATAGTAGTACCATTTTATATTTCTAACAGCAGTGTATAAGTTGTCAAATTTCTAAGCATCCTTACCAGCATTTGGTGTTAATGCTATTTTTTATTTTAGCTATTCTGATAGGTGCGTAGCACCATCTCAATGTAGTTTAATTTGCATTTTCCTAATGGCTAATGATGTTGAGCATCTTTTCATGCACTTATTTGCCACCTGTAGATCTATTTTATTCATATTTTTGCCAATTTTCTACTTGGATTGTTTATGCTTTTACTGTTGATTTCTGAGAGTTCTTTGTTTATTCTAATTACAAATCCTTTGTCAGATATGTGGTTTGCAAATATTTTCTCTTAGTATGTAGTTAGTTGTCCTCTTCACAGGGTCTTTCAGAGGAAGTTTTAAATTTTGTTGTGGTCAATTTTATCAGATTTTTCTTTTATGTATTGTGCTTTGGTGTCAAGACTAAGAACTCTTTTCCTATTCCTATTGTCCTTGACCTGTTGCCTCAGAGATTTTTGCCTGTGCTTTTTCTAAAAGTTGTCTTCCTCTAGCATTATTGAGGCCTAATTGACAAATAAAGATTATATGTATTTAAGGTATACAATTTGATGTTCTGTAAAAGTCTTATGATTTTATGTTTTATATCTAAGTCCATGATTTTCACTTTGAGTTAATATTTGTATAGAGTGTGAAGTTTACGTTAAGGTTCAATTTTTTTTTGCTATGGATCCCCAGTTGCTCCAGCATCATTTGTTAAAAAATTCCTTCATTGAATTGCTTTGGCACATTTGTCAAAAATGAGTTGGACATAATATTGTGGGTTTATTTCTGCATTCTCTATTCTGTTCTATTGATCTTTTTTGTTTGTTCCTTTGCTATTACCACACTCTCTTGATTACAGGCTTCATGGTAAGCCTTAACATTAGAGTCCTCTCATGTTATGCTTCATTTAAAAAATTTTAGCTATTTTAGCTATATTAGATCCTCTGCCTTTCTATATAAATTTTAGAATAAGCTTGTGTAGGTCTACAAGCACCTTCCTGGGGTTTTGATAGGGATTACATTAAACATAGATCTATTTATGGAGAATTGACATCTTTACTATGTTGAATCTTCCAATTCTTGAGCGTAGTATATCTTTCCATTTATTTAGGTCATCTTTGATTTCTTTCACCATCGTTTTGTAATTTTCAGGATATAAATCTGCACATGTTTTGTTCGATTTATACCTAAAAAATTTATTTTCTTTGGAGCAATTGTAAATGGTCTCCTTTCTGAATTAGAAAATTACTTTTGAACTTATATTTTTGAATTTCAAATCTTATTTTTGTTGTAAAGTTATTTTCACAAGGGGTTATGAATGCTTTATTCATACCAAGGAATGACTTGGTTTAGGAGTTTACTCTTAAGTTTTAGGAGTATTGAGTTTATCAGCTTTATGCCTCAAGTTGGGTTGGTAGATCTAAGCTGCTTCATTTTTGCTGTAAGTGAAATTATATTGGAATAAAAATTTAATATGCTATTATGAACCTACTTTTCTGAAATCAGTAATCTCACTTCAGCTGTCATACCGCACTAGCTCTCTTCTGAATGAGGTAGCCTCTGCAACCCAGCTCTCAGGTCATTACTATCTACTTTTTAGCTTACCGTTTTATATTTACAAAAGCCTCTGGTTTTTAACCCAGTATGTATTGTTAACATCTTTCATGATCTCAGAAGTCAACCCAGAATTTGAAATATTTACTGTTGAGTGTCCTACTTTATTGTGAAATTTAGCCTTTGTTTTTGTACCTCATTCAGTTTTTAAAATTTTATTTTATCCAACAATAAGTTAATTTTTTTTCTTCTAACTCAGTAGGTTATAGTCATACTATTAATTGGTTAAGAAAGCTAGGAGCTTGATTGTGCTATTTCATTTTGCAAATTAACTAAAACCCAAGAAAGTGCTAGATATCCTTTGAAATTGCAGTAAAATCTTAGTTGTGCTATCTTTAAATTCTATGCTTTTCTTTCATAAGGATGGCTGTCTATATGGTGTTGGCTTTTGTTTTTCTTTTGTGATGGCTTTTTGATTCATTTTAAGATAAAACAAGGCTGGAACTGTAGCTGGCAGCTTTGTTTATTTATGGCTTGTCTCATTTTAGGAAAGATTTCAGGCCACAACTCTTATTCATCTTGTTAGTTGCATTTCCTTCCTAAGGTGGGTGGAGAGGAGGCATTCTTCAAGATTATCTATAACCATTTGAGCTGTGAAAAACTTTCCCTTTGAACATCAGTCTATAATTTGGGTGCAGGCTTATTTTGTTAGTTTGCGACTCATAAACTAAGTAGTTTAGAAATAGATACATGGTTAGAGGGACAAACAGCCAAAGGTATCAGTGGGGACAACCACCATGACAATTGCCTTTTCTCCTTCAGAAATCAGCCTTCTACCTTGTGAGATACTGTTTGCTCTTATCCCAGGTCATTTACCAGGGATGGAGAACTACTAGATGGGGTTAAACTTGTTAAGCTCTACAAAGGGCAGGCTGATAAATCAGACTGCAAATTTACTTCCTTATTTAGAGTTGACTTTATACCTTTATTTTGGCTTTTACTTAAATAAATTTATTGAATAGAGTCCTGTCAATATAGCAGCCTAATTTTAATATATTTATTTTAATATTAATAGTTATACATGTTATTAATTTAATATTTAAATAAAACTGCAATGTATACAGAACCTAATCTTTATAGCAGAAAAACATTTTTTAGTTATATAAAGTAGTGGTTTTCAAACTGTTGCTGTCAAGACCCTTTTATACCCTTAAAAATAATTGAGGACACCTCCACCACCACCCCTGAGCTTTTGTTGCTGTAGGTATACATATATTGATGTTTACCACATTGAAATTAAAACTGAGAACACTTAAAAATATTTCTTAATTCACATCAATAATAATAAGCTCACCTGGGCACAGTGGCTCATGCCTGTAATCCTAGCACTCTGGGAGGCTGAGGCAGGAGGATCCCTTGAGCCTAGGAGTTTGAGGTTGCTGTGAGCTAGGCTGACATCACAGCACTCTAGCTCAGGCAAGAGAGTGAAACTCTGTCTCAAAATAATAATAATAACAACAATAATAATGAGCAACTCATTGCATGTTACAAAATCTTTTAAGAAAAATATCTATATTTTCCAAACCAAAAATAAATTAGGATAGGAATAGCATCATTTTATAGACAAAAATTAAGCCCTACACAGATGTCTAAAGTAGTTAGAAAATGGAAGAATATTTTAATAGCCTTTTTAGATAATGAGATATTCTTCTTTGATATTACACTAAAACTTAACAAGTGATTTCTTAATGATTAGTTATGATGTGGAATTTGAAATCATATTGATGAACTTTTTGTATTCGGTTACATTAAAATCTATTGATCTTTTTTCTCCTTTGGATGTTTAATATCATGCATTGGTCATTTGGAAAATATTGGTTCATTGAGTTATACAGATTTTCCAAATGTTGACAGATTTCATTGTATAATGTCACATGTCATGTAGCTTTTGGAAAACTCCACTGTATACTCATGATACAATCTGAGTGAAAATGAGTGAGAATATCTTATTATAGAATAGTTTTGACCTTGAAGACCCTCCAAAACTGTTTAAGGGACCTTTAGGAGTTTCCATAACACTCTTGGTGATTCACTGACTTAACTTAGGCAGTTCTTTGTTAGCAACTTCATTAGTGATTCCCCATTATGTAGTTTCTTTTAGTGACTGCCAAACAGCACTATTTCTTAGTGGGCCTGAGACTGGCCTCAAATAGGGGCTGAAGGTAAAGATACCAATTCAGTCCTAATCTCTTCTAAGAAAGACTTATAGTTGGGGTTATATTTGTTACCAAGGATGCAGTAGCAGATTAATCACAGCTATGACCAACAGTATGTTGTAAAACAAATATCATGAATTGTAACTATCATAAGAATCCATAATCATAAAATAGGAAATTATCTTCTAAGCTTTATAAAAATATCATAAATGATAGTAGCATGTACATAATTATTTTTTATTCTTTTTTTCATTTTTTAAAAAACTTCTAAATTGTTCTTATCTTTCTTTTTCCTTTCTTTTCTTTTCTTTTTTTTTTTTTTTTTGAGACAGAGTCTTGCTCTGTCACCAGGGCTAGAGTGCCATGGCGTCAATGTAGCTCACAGCAACCTCAAATTCCTGAGATCAAGGGATCCTCCTGCCTCAGCCTCCCGAGTAGCTAGGACTACAGGTGCATGCCACCATGCCTGGCTAATTTTTTCTATTTTTAGTAGAGATGGGGTCTTGCTCTTGCTCGGGCTGGTCTTGAATTCCTGACCTCAAGCGATCATCCCGTCTCCTGGAGGGCTAGGATTACAGGCTTGACAAATTGGCTTTTCAGACCAAAACCACTGTGGCCAGCCAGTATCATGTACATAATTATTAAAAAGACTTCAGTAAACTGTAGGGTACACACTTACTACATAAAAAATTCAACTCTATTTTTAACATCGGATTGGCACAGAGTGATTTACTTTGTTGGGAAAACATAATGAAACTATTAAGACTTTCTCTACTTTTAAAAAAATATTCTAAAGGTTAGGGGGAATGGTTTGAGTATCATAGAGCTCAGTGTCATAGAACTGTGAAGGGAAGTTTGAGTAGAATTTTTCTTTTGGTACATTTTCCTATAAAAGATTGGCATTCAAATCCCTTTGACCCTGGAGTAGCCCTTAAGTAGATATTTGTTTCTTGGTGATAAAATAATATTGCTTCCTACTGTAAGCCATTTTCAAAAGTAAAAATTGATCAGCATTATCTTCCCTTAGTCTTCGTAGTTTATTCAGAACTATTAATAGAATTGAGCTGTCTAGGTCCATTTTCCTTCATCTTTCCCTGTTATACTATTCCACTTACTCTAGAGGCTAGGTATTTGTTCTAAAAGTTTTCCTGCCCTTTCACCCTTCAGAAACCCAAATCAAGAAGCCCTGCCTTTTGCCTCTTCTACCTGTTCTGTATTTTTTCTAACAAACGCAGCAAATTAGAATGGAATAGTGGAGGTCAGAACAGGTCAGCTCTGTTCCTGTCCTACTCTGACCTTGTACAGTTCTCTTAACTGCCAGGTTTCAGTTCCTTCATCTGAGGAATTAAATGGAATGATTTCTGAAGTGTCTTTCATGAAAGTTCTGAAATCTGATTTGTCTAAATTCATACTTTGAGCCTTTTACATGCCAAAAGTATTTTATATTCCAAAAATGTTTAAACCATATTTATCCCCTCAATAAAGTCCTTATTATGTCTATTGTGTTGAAGAGATGAAAAATTCCTAGTATTGAAAAGAAGAATTGCTTATAAAGTAAAATATCTTTCATTGAGATCCTACTAATTTTTTAGCATCTAATAATCTAAAGGATTGGCTAGATTTTGTTATTTATATATATTTTTATCATTTCTGGAGGGAGAAGATTTACAATGAAATGATGAGATTTATGATTGAAGGGTAAAGCTTAAAACCATTTCAGAAAACATCAACAAATTAATATTTATTAATTATTAATAAATTAATACTATCAATTTATTTATAAATTATTGATTTATTTTAATATTTATTAATTTATTAATTTTGCAGGATTATTAGAAACTGCCCATTGAGATAGAACCATTGTTAAAGCAATTTTGTGTTAATATTTAAGATAATTTTTCTATTGAAAAAGTAATACAAGCACTAAAGAAGGGCTTAAAAAATTCAAATAATACAAAGAGGTATGCAGTGAAACAGTTTCTCTTCTGTTACGCTTGTAGGCCCCTTCCCAAGAAGCAATCACTGTTAAGAAATTGTCTCTACGTATGCAAGCTCATGTCTATATATTAATGTCCTTTTTTCACCCTCTTATCATAGAAGTGCCATACACACTGCTCAATGCATGGTTCTTTCACTAAAAAGTATATTTTGACATTCTTTACATATTAGGTATGTGTATATGATTTTTACGTATATATATTTTTTACACACATACAATTAGCCTCATGCTTTTAAAAGGCTGCATACTATTCCATTGTGTAGATAAATCAAAATATGATGAACCCTTCCCTTATTAATGTTAAATTAAGTTTAGCTTAAAGTTCCCTCCTTACATATTTTAAGTTTTGCTTAAAGGTTTCTCCATACGTAGTTAACTGTCACCTAACTGGATGTGTAAACAGACTATAACCTACTCTTGTACCAATCATAGAATTTTGACTAATCATAGCCAGATGTTCAAATAAGGCAGACACACAGAGCTATAACCAATCCAGCCGTTTCTGTTCCTCACTTCTGTTTACTGTACATCACTTTCCTTTTTCTGTGCATAAGTCCATAAATGTTATCTGACCATCTAGCACTCTTGGAGGCACTGTGAACCTATTTTGATTCTGGGTACTGCCTGATTTGCAAATTATTCTTTGCTCATTTAAACTGTGTTAAATTTAATTTGCCTAAAGTTTTTCTTTTAACGTTGTATATTATTTTTTTGCTTTGAGGTAGTATAAAAGATGCAAGGCATGAAACATAGCCTTTGTATACACATTAGTATACTAATGGAATCCTGGATGAGAAAGTCACTGGGTCAATAAAATATTTTAAAATTATTTTTGGCTATTTATTAATATAAGATTTCTAAAGAAAGCTACTGAATAATAGTTTTTCTTGGAATAATTAAAGTTAAATTTTTCTATTTGGGGAAGATTAGATTGGCCTTTTTTGTGGTTAGTATCTTAGGAGATTTTAAAGCATTTGCATTTGGGCTTTGCTAACTTAGTTGAGTCAGAAATTATTTGATTATAATTCAAGATCAAATAAAAATTATTTAGTTATATTTTAATTATGTTATTAACTAACACCTACCTCTTAACCTGTTAAATTCCCAATGAAACTTGAAATTTGATACATATACACATTATATAAACAAACAAGGTTCAAATTCTGGTTATATATCATTCTAGCTTTGTGATGTAATATATTATTTAGATTATCTGATCCTGTTTCCAGTTTGTAAAACTTTGCAAGTGCTGATAAACAATGTTAAAGTTCACAATGAGTCTGCCTCAGTGCCTAGTACTGATCAGGTACCTAATATTATCAGTAAAAAATAAATAAATAAACTAAGCAAATACACTAAAAGTTCATTAATTAAATATAAATACATCAAAGCATGGTAGCATTCTAGAGTTTGAAGGGACCATGGAAATAGTTTAATGCATTTGTTTTCAAATTGTGTTCAGTAGACTTGAAGCTTGAAGGGTTTTTTTTTTTTCAAGGTTTGAAACTACTGATTTGGTCCATTGATTTTTCAAATTTTGGCAATTTTCACAGGCAGCCATATAAAGGCTGAACTGTTTTGTGGTGATGATTGGTGAGTTAGGATACAGAGAGGGCTTTAGAAACTCACTTGCCCAACAACCTGAAGCAGCCTCTGAAATACCTCTATGAGTAACTCATCTAGTCCAACCCGAACATTGAACTATTGAGGAAACTGAGACAGAGATGTTAATTTGCCTTCTTCTAGGTCACATGGAATCTCATAGGTCATTAAAACCACATGTGTGGGACTACAATTGCAGTCTTCTGTCTCCCATTCTGTTGCTCTATTATTCTATTATCATTTTAGTAAAATCCTTGGAATTTTGTCACATATTTAAAAGCTGAGTAATATAATAATAGTACATATAATAGTATATTGTAATAGTATATTGTGTTTTTTCATAATTTTTAATGTAATGTGAATTAAAATATTGAAATTTTGGTTATTTGATCAGCATCTTTTGGTAAAATGATCTACAAACTATAAAAGATACAAATCATTTTTCAAAGTTTGTCATATCAGCTTATTCTTTATCAGTGATTTGTGGAGCAGGAAACACTTCTAAAACCTGTTTTAGATGCTGTTTTGGGTGCTGCAGTAGATACTATGATAAATATTGTGGAGTAAAATCTAGCTATGTTGGAAGACAAAAGCTTAGAGCAAGGAAAGGCTTGCAGACATTTTTAAAGAAAACTTAAAACAGGTTTCATTAGAAGAAGAACAAGGCCCACTATTTAGGGCTGACTTTCAATGCACAGAAGAAACATAACTATTGGATTATAAATTTGCTTCCATCTTGTTCTGCTTGCAGCAGATGAAGAAATAATAAGACATAGATATCTCATTTAAATGAAGTCACTACAGATTCAGATGAATTATACCCCAGAAGACTGAGGAACCTTGCAAATATGATTTCAGAGCCTTTGTTAGTGTACCTTGGGGAGTTAGGAAGACTAGAAGTAAGAAAGTTAGAAAAGGCAAGTACCAGTGTTTTCAAAGGGAGGCAGAGGGAGATGTTGGCAATGATCAATCAGTAAGCTTGTTGCCAAGTCTCTACCAAATTTTGAATATATTTTGGAAAATACTGCTCACTTAGAAATATTTTTACTTTTTTTCCTCTTAGTATTATTAGACTGGTACATTAATCTATTGTATCCTCTTGTGTGTATATACTATATATCTGTATTATATTCTATACTACATGCTATACTATACCATGTATATAGTAAATATATGCATGTACTATATACCTCTATATTCTATAACTATACTATATCTACTAGAATATAGTAGATATAACAAGAATAGTATATAGTAAATATGGTTAAGTCTTTCATGTTTTTTTTTTAATGGAGAAATGTAGACTGGTTGAAAACAATGTTTGAAAACTTTACAATTGGATCAGTAACTGTACTCAAAGGGTGCAGATAAATAAATAATTGTCAACTTGGAGAGAAGGTTTCTAGGTGTGTGTTTTGGGGTGCCATCTTAGGCTCTATCCCTTTCAGCATGTTTAGCAGTGAATTTGAACAGGCTCCTTACCAGCAAGAACAAGTCTTATTTGGTTTTGTGCTTGCAACATTTGACACTCTTGTCTGGAATAAAGTTATTGTTTCTTAAAAGAATGAATAGATGGATCAATTGATGAAATAAAATGGCATTCAGAAATGGTTCAGAAATAGGAGGGACAACTATGTGATGGATGAGAAGATCAAGAGTGAATTAATTGGCCGGGCGCGGTGGCTCACGCCTGTAATCCTAGCTCTTGGGAGGCCGAGGCGGGCGGATTGCTCAAGGTCAGGAGTTCAAAACCAGCCTGAGCAAGAGCGAGACCCCGTCTCTACTATAAATAGAAAGAAATTAATTGGCCAACTGATATATATATAAAAAATTAGCCAGGCATGGTGGCGCATGCCTGTAGTCCCAGCTACTCGGGAGGCTGAGGCAGAAGGATCGCTGGAGCCCAGGAGTTTGAGGTTGCTGTGAGCTAGGCTGACGCCATGGCACTCACTCTAGCCTGGACAACAAAAGCAAGACTCTGTCTCAAAAAAAAAAAAAAAAAAGAGTGAATTAATTGATCTTCCTAGGCTCAAAATATGGCCCAAAACGAGCATGCTAAAATTTAATCAGGTTAACTTTTAGGTCCTTAATTTTTTTCTGTTTATTTTATGGGTATCATATGAGCCCTCACTTGAAAGTAATTCAAGTTAAAAAAAAAAAAGTATTGTTTTTTAATTTATGAGCCTATACTCAGTTTGCTGCTTAAAAGTTATCAGAAGGTAAAAATAGTTAACCAAGTATGGTGGTGCCCTGGTGCTAGGAGGTAATAATAACTCTAATTTTACTGGTCAGATTACTTATGATAATAGGTACCAAATTTTAGGTAGCAAACTGACATGTGGAGAGTAAACAGGTAGCCAGGAGGTCAAA